>NC_138771.1:657067966-657568215 GCF_965119305.1 Pelophylax lessonae
CCGGAGGCGCGCTCCCGCTCGGTCACGGACCCCATGTCCGCCGGGCACTCACGATCGTCCGAGACCGCGGGAGAAAGGCAGGCGGTTGATGTAAACAAGCCGCCTGTCATTCTCGCCTGTGTAAGAACAGTGATCATACGGTTCTACTATGTAGGACCGTTGGTCACTGTTCCTACAGCTCAAGCCACAGCCAATCACAGTTAGAATCACGCCCCTAGGGACACACACCACCCCTCCCTCTCAAAAAAAGTTAACCCCTTCACTACCAGTGTCATTTTACAGTAACAGTGCATATGTATAGCACTGATTACTGTAGTAATGTCACTGGTAACCCCAAAAGTGTCAAAAATGTCAGTCAAGGGTCCGATCTGTCCGCCGCAATGTCGCAGTCCCGCAAAAAAAATCGCAGATCGCCGCCATTACGCGTTAAAAAAAAAACAACAAAAATGACAAAATCTTTCCCTTGCGCAAACCAATCAAAATACGCTTTTTGGGATTTTTTTTTACCAAACATATGTAGCATTAAACAAATTGTCTGAAAATGTTAAAATATTTAGATTTTTACATTTTTTTGGGTTATTTCATATAAAAAAATGTGAAAAATATTGTTATTTTTTCAAAATTGACGCTCTTTTTTTGTTTATAGCGCATGATCAAAAAATCGCACAGGTGATCAAATACCACCAAAAGAAAGCTCTGTTTGTGGGAAAAAAAGGACGTCAAATTTGTTTAGGTACAGCGTTGCACGACCGCGCAATTGTCCGTTAAAGTCACGCAGTGCCGAATCGCAAAATACCCCCTGGTCAGGAAGGGGGTAAAATCTTCCGGGGCTTAAGTGGTTAATACCCTGAAACACATTAGTGGTAGCTGGTGGTAGGAGAGCCCACCCAAGTTACTTCACTTGGAAATGGAGTTCCTTCAGTACCACTTATGAAAAGTTCCGCCTCATGACCTTTCCTACTTATCTCAGGGTGAGAGTCCCCCTAAGTCACTTCGCCTAGCCAGCCAGTTAAGAGTACATTGTACAGTGGGGGTCTTGATACATGGTGGGCTTGATGTGAATGTTGTAAGACCATTGCCACTATTTATTATGAAATGATTCTCTGTACAGTTCAGTGCGTTTTTTTTTTGTTGATTCATCATTGTTATGGCACCCCGTGGCAGATGATGTGAGTTCCCCTGAGGCATGGAGGTTAGGTGATAGTTGGTCTTCACCAAAGCTCCAGATGGTAGAGGGGAGCTGGAAACCCCAGTGATCCCACGTTTTCTTTGCTGCAACATGTCCCCAGGTCATGGCTTCCAGGATTTTCCCACCAAGAGGGTGACTGGAACAGAACATATATGGTGTGGGGCAGGGCCAGATTAACGTAGGGGCTATTGGAGCTGCAGCTCCAGGCCCCTACCTTTATATAGGCCCCGGGTTGGCCATATTCACTGTTTCCACTCTTCTGTCACTTGTAAACACAGAAGTCTGGCTTCTATGCTCGCTTCCCCAGGCAGCTCCCTCAGAACCTCCCCACACAGCACGAAGGCCGGACAAGGAGGGACAGTTGCCGATGCATGGATGTGTTTATGGGCTTCGGAGACAGCATCCCATGATGAATTAGGCATGCACGGCTGCACCCTTGCTCCTCTGGGTGCATGCCAAGGCACGGCCCTTAAGGCCCTTCAAAATCCTCAGCACCAAGCCCATGATGCTCTTAATCCGGCCCTGGTGTGGGGACTGTACAAGAAACACTAGGAAGAAGAGTAATTCGGTCCAGGCAGAGTTTGTGGGCAGGTGGAAGGCAAGAGAATAGTTAGGTCCAAGCAGAGGTCTTGGGCAGGTAGCAGGCAAGATAGTAATCATCAGATCCAGGCAGAGGCCATGGACAGGCATCAGGCAAGAGAACAGTCATCAGATCCAGGCAGAGGTCATTGGAAGGCAACATGCAAGAAAGTAGTTAGAACCAAGCAGAGGTCACGGAGAGACAGGAGGCAAGAGGGTAGTCAGATCCAGGCCTAAGGTCATGGGAAGGCAGCAGGTAAGAGAGTAGGTATGGCCAGGCAGAGATCATGAGCAGGCAGCAGGCAAAAGAGTAGTTGTCAGATCCAGGCAGAGGTCATTGGAAGGAAGCAAGAAAGAGAGTAGTTAGTGCCAAGAAGAGGTAATAGGCAGGTGGCAGGCAAAAGAGTAGTCAGGTCCAGGCAGAGGTCATAGGAAGACACCTGGCAAGAGAGCTTTTAAGTCCAGGCAGAAGTCATGGGCAGGCAGCAGACAGGGGAGTAGTCAGGTGAAGGCAGTAAGAAGGGGCAGCAGGCAAGAGACTTTTCAGGTCCAAGCAGAGGTCATGGCCAGGCAGCAGGCAAGAAAGTAATTCTGCCCAGGCAGAGGACGTGGGCTGGTGGCAAGCAAGGAGTAGTCAGGTCCAGACAGGGTCATAGGCAGGCAGCAGGCAAGAGCGTAGTCAGGTCCAGGCAGAGCTCCTAGGAAGGCAGCAGGCAAGAAGGTTTTCAGGTTTAAGCTGATTTAATGGCTAGGCAGCAGGAAAGAGTGTAGTTAGGTTCAGGTTGAGGTTGTGGGCAGGCAGCAAGTAAACATGTAGTCAGGTCCAGGCAGGGGCTGACTGGCAATGTCTGGCCCAGGGGGCAAGTACAAACCAGAGGTCCATAGTGCAGCGATTAAGCCCCCCTCCCATCCCCCTTCTTCCTTGCCTCCTCCTGACCCCCATTCCAGGCTGAAGCGCCACTCCAGGTACTCTCTACTCACCGGCTGCATCCGGGTTCCCGACTTGGCCAGCTGGGGGCTGTTGGGGGGAGGGGGAGCTTGGACAGTTCAGTTAGAGCTGTAGGAGAGTCTCCAGTTTGGCACAGTTTACACCATCCATGCTTGGGGGGGGGGGGGGGTTGGGAGGATTTCTGCGCTCTGTCTTTGTCTTCAACCCACACTCAGTAGGTCAGCAGCAGGGACTTTTTACTTTTCTCAACCAGAAAACTTTAGGCATGTCTGGCAGAAGCAGTGCAGCCTTTTTACAGGGCATCAGAGTGGCCCAGGGGGCAATTGCCCCCCCCCCTGCCCCCTGGCCCAGTCCTCCCCTGGGTCCAGGCAGGCAGGCAGTCAACAGAATAGTAGTTTGCACAATGGATAGTTGGTGAGGGAACACAGCACCAGCCACTTTAAAAGACTGGAGCCTAAATGCCATTCTGGCCAGAGGACATGCCCAGCATTATTTCTGGGAAATCTGGAAGTCCTGGCAAGGATTCGCAGAGTAACATTGGAAGTTGTGGCAGGGATTCTGAGGAATCCTGGAAGTCTTGGAGGGATCATGGGAGAAGAAGTTCCCAAAGTCAGTTTATGCTCAAATTCTTATTGCAGTCCCAGTTCCATTTTAAAAAAAAATTCCAAGCCAGATACCTCCCAACCACATATCCAGGATTTGATGTTATGATCCGAGAGGGGCAGAAACCTAGGACCTAAACCAGGTCTACACAAACCATAATTCCCCAATAGGTTCACCTCCTCCAAGGAGAATATTCCTATTCCTACTAGTCCAGCGCTACCACTTACCCTACCTACCAGGATTTACAAAGCCAGCAGTTATTGACTGTTCAAGGGGTGCTATGATTCCCTCGGGTGAGCAGGTTCCATATTTTATACTGCAACTTTTTATGAGAAAAGCATCATGTGTTTTGAAACCAATCCAAGAAAGTTCTGCATTTCAGGGAAGTGACCTCATAGTCACCTAAAAAAAAGTAATTTCATGTCCATGAAGAATGTAAAATGTATATATTAGCATAACTAAAACTCTAATTATCACAAACATGCAATCAAGCGGTATGTTCCATATTCACTGTGTACGAACCACTAAAATATGAGAACTTACTGTAATTATGGGTGACCTGATCTGGATTCAACTGCAGCACCCAGTTTGAGTAATGATCATCACATTAATCAGGTCAAATGCTGGTCAAAACATTTCATTTTAAGTGGGGTGGTAGAAAAACTTGGCTCTTTGTCATCTGCTGGATGTGACCCCACTGGGGAGATTTCCCCTCATTTCCTGTCCCAGTGGGAACAGGTTTGAGTGACAAAGATGGCATCATAATAATGATAAAAAAAAAAAAAAACATTGTGTATAGTGAGCAGGATCTGCGCTAATTCAAATAAAATTTGCTGAAGTAATCTCAAATGAATCGTGCTGAATATACAGTGCCTTGCGAAAGTATTTGGCCCCCTTGAACTTTTCGACCTTTTGCCACTTTTCAGGCTTCAAACATAAAGATATAAAACTGTAATTTTTTGTGAAGAATCAACAACAATTGGGACACAATCATGAAGTGGAACGAAATTTATTGGCTATTTCAAACTTTGTTAACAAATAAAAAAACTGAAAAATTGGGCGTGCAAAATTATTCAGCCCCTTTACTTTCAGTGCAGCAAACTCTCACCAGAAGTTCAGTGAGGATCTCTGAATGATCCAATGTTGACCTAAATGACTAATAATGATAAATCATGTACAGATGCACACCCATCTGTAGTTGAATGAGAAGAAGATTTATTCTTGCAGTTATTCTAATTTGATTGGGACATCGTTAGGATCGATTTACAGGATTGTTTGAGATTTTTTTTACCATTTTTATATTGCATTGGTTTGCATTAGCACGATTTATTTTGGATTATTATTCGAACCTTTTGTACACTGTCCTTTATGATTGTATTTGTTTATGCGCCATGATTGTATTTGTTTATGCGCCATGATTGTATTTGTTTATGCACCATGATTGTATTTGTTTAGAGCCCATTCACACTAGCGCGACTTGTGAGGTGACTTGTGTCGTCCCAGGTCGCCCCAAGTCGCTTGACATAACAAAAGCAATGTTAATCAATGAGTGCCGTCTTAATTGGCACTACTGAAGTCGCTCTGACTTCAGAAAAGTGTCCTGTACTACTTTGAGGTGACTTGTATCCGACTTGTCCCATAGACTTCAATGGGAGTCGCCTCCTTATCTTATTTGAAGCGACTTGTGATCCGACTTGTGATCCAACTTTCCATAAAAATGGTCCTGAACAAGAAAAAAAGAGCATTTTTCTTATAATTTTTATTAGCACATGAATATGTCTTCTCTCCACCTGGCCGTTTTTCTTGCAGGCATTTATCGGGCATTTTTGGAGGCAGGCATGACTTTTTTTGGACTTAGTGTCTGGGGGATCTAAAAAGTGTACCTGTGAAGTTACATGGGCTACAGAGATGAAACTTCACAGGTACACTTTTTAGACCCCCCAGACACAAAATCCCAAAAAGTCATGCCTGCCTCCAAAAATGCCCGATACATGCCTGCAAGAAAAACGGCCAGGTGGAGAGAAGACATATTCATGTGCTAATAAAAATTATAAGAAAAATGTTTTTTTTTCTGGTTCTGGACATGCTACAGAGATGAAACTTCACAGGGACACTTTTTAGACCCCCCAGACACTAAATCCAAAAAAGACATGCCTGCCTCCAGAGACGCCCAAAAAATACCCGATAAATGCCAGCAATAAAAAATGCAAGGTGTAGAGAAGCCGACACACTGCTGTATTAATAACTATAAGAAAAATGCTCTTTTTTTCTGGTTCCGGACATGCTACAGAGATGAAACTTCACAGGGACACTTTTTAGACCCCCCAGATACTAAATCCAAAAAAAGTCATGCCTGCCTCCAAAAATGCCCGATAAATGCCTGCAAGAAAAACGGCCAGGTGGAGAGAAGCCATATTCATGTGCTAATAAAAATTATAAGAAAAATGCTTTTTTTTCTGGTTCTGGACATGCTACAGAGATGAAACTTCACAGGGACACTTTTTAGACCCCCCAGACACTAAATCCAAAAAAAGTCATGCCTGCCTCCAAAAATGCCCAATAAATGCCTGCAAGACAAACGCCCAGGTGGAGAGGAGCCATATTCCCGTGCTACTAAAAATTCTAAGAAAAATGCTCTGTTTTTTTCTGTTTCTGGACAACCTGAAAAAAAGATCATTTGTCTTCAATGGGAGTCACCTCCAAGTAGGATCCTTATCTTATTTCAAGCGTCTGTGAAGAGACTTTACAGGAAAGGGAAATTAGGTCACAACACATCATATTCTGATTGGCCAAATACAAAGTCGTACAAAGTCGTCTATCATTTAAGTCGCGTAAAATAATTCACAAGTCGCGCTGATGTCGCGCTAAAAAGTCGCCCCTTATGAGGCGACTTAGAGGTCGCGGCAGTGTGAACCGACTCTTATGCACCATGATTGTATTTGTTTATGCACCATGATTGTATTTGTTTATGCACCATATATGCAAAGATTTGGACACTGCTGGGATCTTTGCAGTATCATTGGTTCACATTGGTTTATATTCAGCACGATTCATTTGAGATTACTTCAGCAATTTTTATTTGAATTAGCGCCAATCTTGCTCACTATACACATTACATTTCACAGTGGGGACACTTATTCATTTTATTTAGAATCAGACCCTTTGGGTAGCGCACTGGTCCTCGTCTTTTATTCATAAAAAAAAAACATTACCCACCCTATTTGCAAGGCATATGCATGTGACCCCATCCAGCTACTTCCTGTACCAGGGACACGCTATCTGTACAGGGTGTCAGACCCAACAGAGGTTCTAATCCTTTATTCATCTCTATCCAAAACTAAAATAAAAAAGTTTTGGCTGGAGTTGTACTTTGCCATGGGAAATATATATATATACTGTATCAAAAAAAACAAAAAAAAAAAACAATAAAAATTGAAATAAAGGATGTGGATGTCTTGAGAATTTGCACAGGCACAGCAAGTGATTGCCATGTTGTTTTTGTAATACGATTGTCTCCTATGATCGTCAGCTCCATCAAGTGGCCATAATGTGGTACTGTATATTTATATAAAAACTGCATTATGGCCACTAGATGGAGTTGATGACTATAGGAGATAATCATATTACAAACAATACATCAATCATTCACTGTGTCTGTGCGACAATATTTCATTACACAGTACATATTTCATTACACAGTACATAGACCTCAAAGTCTAACCATGGGCATAAAACAAAAAGGATATAGAGGACAATGATGTCGACCATTAGCAAAAATACAGCAGCATTGTATGAATCCTCCCCCATAACATAGTTGATCCTGCCAATAGATTTATTGTTTTTCCACATCTTGTAGCAGAGTGACAACGGTATTTGCTAACGTCCACTTAACCACCTGCCCTCTGGATTCTGTTCCCTCACAAATGCTACGTTCACCCTCTGGCTCTAATCTACATTCTCTAACCCACATCTTTAATCTCTCCCCCTTAGCTGGGATCTTCCCCAACTCTCTAAAACATGCACTAGTCACTAGTCAGCCCCATACTTAAAAAGCCCTCACTGGACCCAACCAATCTTAACAACCTACCCCATATTTCCTTGCTCCCCTTTTTATCCAAACTCCTTGAACGTCTGGTCTACAACCGACTGTGCGACCACCTTGGCAGGAATAGCCTTCTTGATTTCCTTCAGTCTGGATTTTGGCCTCAACACTCCACAGAAACTGCTCTCCTAAAACTAACAAATGATCTACTAATGGCCAAAACCAATGGACACTATTCTGTACTCCTACTTCCAGACCTTTCTGCTGCCTTTGATACAGTTGACCACCCCCTGTTCCTCAAAAACTCCACGCCTTTGGTCTCAGTGACTGTACTCTTCACTGGTTCTCTTCCTACTCATCCAACCGCACCTTTAGCGTTGCTTACAAATTCAATTCTACTTCCTCCTCTCCTCTTCCCTTCTCTGTTGGGGTCCCCCAAGGTTCTGTTCTTGGACCCCTCCTATTTTCAATCTACACCTCCTCTCTGGGTCAGCTAATAGCCTCCCACGGCTTCCAATACCATCTCTATGCTGACGATACCCAAATCTATTTTGCTGGACAGCTTGGTCTACATGTAAATCCTGAAAAAATACAAAAAGTACACTGATTGCTCCTTAAAAGCCATGATGTTCACAGGGCCGGCCCTACCATGGGTCCTGCTGGGTCCATTGGACCCAGGCAGAACTTTGAGAGGGTTGAAAAATTGACGCCCAAGATTTATTTTCCAGCAGATTTGTGTGTCATGAAGGGGCAGCCGATCCGCTTCCCAGTAAAAAGGCCGCCCTACTGCCCTCAACATGCATACTCATAGTTGTGAGAGGGTGCTCACACACAGTCTAACACCGGCTGTTAAACACCCGAGCACACATGAAGAGCGCAGCCGATGTTCTGCCACAGTGTAAGATTCTGGTACCTTCGGTACCCTTCCAGCCCATTTCTTCCGCATATAGCTACCTGTCCCTTTAAATCTTGTGACGTCATCACTAGGCGCCGCTCTGAGCGGCTATTTCAATCGCCGGTTTTCACTCACAAGGTGTTCGTACAAACCGCTTGTTACACAGCTTGTCTGACGCTGCCGAAGCCTCCAGCTATTTCCTGTATCTCGCTACGGATCCTGTATCTCGCTACCGATCCTTCTCCTCATTACCGGACCCCTCATCTCTCTAAAACCAACTAGTGATAAGTACCCCGCAGGGGATTCCTTCCTATCAACTTGCACTATCTACTCTTGTATACTAAAGACTGTTGCTATCTATGCATTACTATTTCTATCATCTGCACTGTTACATAGATTGCTAGCTCTTGAGTCTACTACCATCTATATCCTTGCACTGAGTTAGCAATTCCTGTACTCTTCATCTGCTGTCCCCTACCACCTGTTACTTGTACATGATTGCTAACCTATCTGCATACTATCTATCACCATCTGCTAACACTCCTGAACATTACTATTGAGTGCCTATCATTGCTATCACTACTCACGCCTGTCCTTTCAGCACATCACCTCTATACTATCGTATACAACCTATCACTCCAGGAACACCTTAACTGAGTGCCTGTATATTTGCATGCTGAGGCAGGCTGGGCCACAATGATGAGTCTGGAGAGTTGGATATGGTGATTCAACACATCTCTGCACGACTACTGAGTGGAAATTCTGCAGCTGCATATCCATTCCACTAAACAAACGCCGGAGCGTTACAGATTGTACGAACCAGAAAAAAAAAAATGGATTCAGCAGAATTAGCCACTCATGTGTTACAACTAACACAAAAGGTAGATGCATTAATCCTTTCCCTTTCCAAAGTGAAAAATGAAAATCAGACTTTGAGACAGCAGATAGCTCGTATTTCACAGCTCACTGCTGCTCAACCTCGTGAGCCCAAAATAAACCCTCCTCTAGTGTTTACAGGTGATCGGAAAAAATTTTGTGTATTTAAAAACGCATGTCAATTGCTTTTTAATCTAAAACCTCGTACTTACACTACAGACCAAATTAAAGTGTGCACCACTATCTCATATTTGTCGGGTGATCCACGGGCTTGGGCAGACTCTCTCTTTGAGAAAAATGACCCTCTTCTTAACTCCTATCCTTTATTTTTAGCAGAACTTGCTAGCCTATATGAAGACCCAAATAGGCAGAGTACTGCTGACAGCCAATTGAGGGCTTTAAAACAAGGAAGGAGACCTGTTGAAGACTTCGTAGCAGAGTTCAAAAGATGGACCCTTGATTCAGGGTGGAATGATGCATCTTTGCGAACCCAGTTCAGACTCGGGTTATCAGAAGCCGTTAAAGACGAGCTTGCCCGAGCGGATTTACCTGGCACTTTGGATGCCTTAATACAACTCAGCATCAATATTGACAGTCGACTGCGAGAAAGAAAGGCTGAGAAAATGGGAATACCATTATCTAATCCTTCTCGGGTTTCGCCCGTTGACCCTACTCCTATGGAGGTAGGAACCATACGCCCACCTTTATCGTCTACTGAACGAGCCAGGAGAAGATCTGAAAAGCTCTGCATGTACTGCGCCTCCCCGGATCATTTGATAAGCGTCTGTCCCCTTGTCCGCAAAAAAGAGGGTGAGTGTTCACATGTCTTGCTGGGGGGATTAACGACTTCTTTTTCTAATCCCTATCTTTTTATTCATTTGACCTTACAGTGGGACCATAATAGGATCACCACCAAGGCTATGATCGACACAGGATCTTGTGGGAACTACATTGACACTAGTTTTGTTGCTTTAAATAAAATACCTATTAGTTCAAAATCTAAACCTGTCTCTGTTTATTAACGGTATTCCGTTATCTTCTGGTCCAATTACCAATCAGACACAAGCACTCCTTGCTACTGCTAACGAGTCTCATGCTGAGACCACCACTTTTGATGTATTACCTTCACCCCATTTTCCCATTATTTTGGGACTTCCCTGGTTACACATACATCAACCAATCATTGATTGGAAAACACGGACTCTAACCTTCCCCTCTCACTACTGCGAGACCACGTGTAACCTTCAATCATATAAAAAAATCCTGTCCATGGTGTCAGATGAAATTTCACCACCACCATGTTATCAGGAACTATCAGAAGTCTTCCTTGAAAAAAATGCTCATGTATTGCCTACCCATAGGGACTACGATTGTTCTATTGATCTACTCCCTAATAGTAAACTACCTTTCGGTCATGTTTATCCTCTTTCTCAGGATGAACTTTCTCATCTCAAGGAATACTTGGATGAGAATTTAGCGAAAGGGTTTATTAGACCCTCTACTTCTTCCATAGCTGCAGGACTTTTCTTTGTCCGCAATAATGATTTAAGTCTCAGGCCTATTATTGACTATAGGCAACTAAATACCATTACGATAAAGGATCGCTATCCTTTACCTCTCATTCCCGAACTTATTGAACAAGTGCGCGGAGCTACCTACTTTTCAAAATTGGACCTAAAAGGGGCATACAACCTTATCCGAATCCGTAATGGGGATGAGTGGAAGACGGAATTCAGAACCAGATACGGATTATTCGAATATCTAGTGATGCCTTTTGGGTTGTGTAATGCTCCCGCAGCATTTCAACGATTCATAAATGACATCTTCAGAGACTTACTTGATGTTTGTGTTGTGGTATATCTGGATGATATACTCATTTATTCTCAGTCCTTGTCCGAACATGTAAGACATGTAAGACTTGTGCTATCCAGATCACTCGCACACAACTTATACGTAAAATTAAAAAAATGCCTATTTCACAAGGAAGAAGTACTATTCCTAGGATACATCATATCTAAGAATGGTATCAAGATGGATATGAGCAAGATATCATGTATACTGGATTGGCATGTACCAACAACTCGTAAGGCATTACAACGATTCCTTGGATTTTCAAACTTCTATAGGAAGTTCATCAAGAACTTCTCTTCTATTGTGAGACCACTCACACAACTTACAAGTGTAAAGAAACCATTCAAATGGTCTGAAGAAGCAAATAAAGCTTTCTGCTTGTTAAAATCAAGCTTCACTTCTGCTCCCATACTACGCCATCCAGACCCATCCCTTCAATACATCCTGGAGGTAGATGCGTCAAATATGGCTGTAGGAGCAGTTCTTTCTCAACGACCAACGAATACTTCACCACTCCACCCAGTTGCTTTTTTCTCTAAATCACTAAGTAGCCCAGAGGTGAATTACCCAGTGGGTGAAAAGGAGTTGCTTGCCATAAAATTGGCACTAGAAAATTGGCGACATTTACTTGAAGGTACTCGATTGCCAATACTCATATATACAGATCATAAGAATCTCCAATACCTTCAGACCAACAAGACTCTTTCCCACCGGCAGGTACGTTGGTCATTATTCTTCCTAAGATTCAACTTCCTAGTGACCTACACGCCTGCAGACAAAAACAAAAAAGCGGATGCGCTATCACGGCTAACCAAAGATAACTGCGCCGAAATCCCTTCACTTCCTATAATACCCCATGACCGTATTATTGGTGTTGTTCGTTCCTTGAAGGAAGAGATTCTGCACAGTATAGGACTGGATTCACCACCACCACAACTAAGTGCTGATGCAGAAGGCTTCCTCTACTTTGACAACAAACTCTACATACCTCCTGGTATGCGTACCAAGATCTTAGAATTATCACATGATGTACCTATGGCAGGACATATGGGTATGACTAAGACATTCAATTTGCTCACCAGGCAATTTTGGTGGCCTGATATGAAGACGTCTGTACAAAAATTTGTTTCCTCATGTGACATCTGTGCAAGGTCCAAAATTGACACTACAAAACCATCTGGTCTACTTTGCAGTCTACCAATACCCAAAGTTCCATGGGAAGTTGTGTCCTTAGACTTTATAGTAGAATTACCACCTTCCAAAGGATTTACTACCATTCTAGTGTCAGTGGACCATCTGACAAAGATGGCACATTTCATTTCTATTCGCAGACTACCTTCATCTAAGCAAACAGCGGAATTATTAGTGAAACATGTGTTCAAGCTACATGGAATTCCAAAGACTCTTTTATCTGACCAAGGTTCACAGTTCATCTCCAAGTTTTGGCAAGCTCTATGTCATATACTACGAATTGAGCGAAAACGTACTTCTCCCTACCACCCTCAGACCAATGGACAAACTGAAAGAGTCAACCAGTGCATTGAACAATATTTGCGTTGCTACACCTCATACCTACAGGATGATTGGGTGGACCTCCTCCCTCTGGCACAATTTGCTTACAATAACGCAACCCACAGTACTACTAAGCAAAGTCCATTCTACCTAAACTATGGGTTTCATCCCACACTTCTTCCACCACGCATCCTGCCATCAAGTAACCCAGTAGCCTCTGACTATCTTACCCAAATAAAAGACTCTCTGGGTTTACTTAACACCACCATCTCACATGCCCATAGCCAACAAAAAAGGTACTACGACCTCCGTAGAAGACCTTCTCCTCAATATGCTATTGGGGATCTCGTTTGGCTATCTACGAAAAACTTAAGGTTAAAGATCCCCAGTAAAAAGCTTGGACCTTTGTTTCTAGGACCTTTCCCAATTGAGAAGCTCATTGGGAGAGCTGCAGTTCAACTCACCTTACCGACAGATCTTAAAATACACCCCATCTTTCACATGTCGCTACTAAAACCACATGTTACATAGTTACATAGTTACATAGTTAGTGAGGTTGAAAAAAGACATCAGTCCATCCAGTTCAACCTATGATGTGTGTGTGTGTTTGCTATTAACCGTACATTGTATACCCCTGTATGTTGTGGTCTTTAAGGTGTCCATCTAATAGTTTTTTGAAACTATCAATGCTCCCTGCTGATACGACTGCTTGTGGAAGAGAATTCCACATCCTTACCGCTCTTACAGTGAAGAACCCCTTACGCACTTTAAGGTTAAACCGCGTTTCCTCAAGTTTTAGTGAGTGGCCACGTGTCTTATTGTATCTCCTCTCTCTGAATAGTTTGTTCCTTATGCTCGGGTCGCCAGTACAGTATTTGTACATTGATATCATATCCCCCCTCAATCTTCTCTTCTCCAGAGAGAATAGGTTCAGTGCTTGTAGTCTTTCCTCATAGCTGCTGTCCTCCATTCCCCTAATTATTTTTGTTGCCCTTCTCTGGACTTTCTCCAGTTCCAGCACATCCTTCCTGAGGACCGGTGCCCAGAACTGGACAGCATACTCCAGATGCGGCCGGACCAGAGTCTTGTAGAGTGGAAGAATAATCTCTTTATTTCTGGAGTGAATCCCCTTTTTTATACAACCCAGTATTCTGTTGGCTTTGCTTGCGGCGGCTTGGCATTGCATGCCACTGCCAAGCCTGTTGTCTACCAGTACCCCCAAGTCCTTTATGTCACTGATGGGCACTGATAGGTGGCATTGATGAGCACTGATAACTGGCACTGATATGCAGCATTGATAGGCAATACTGATGAGCACTGATAGGAGGTGGCACTGATAGGCAGTATTGATGAGCACTAATAGGTGGCACTGATATGCAGCATTGATGAGCACTGATAGGCAGCACTGATGAACATTGATGAACAATGATAGTCGGCATTGATAGGTGGTATTGATGAGCACTGACTAGTGGCACTGATAGGCAGCACTGATGTTCCCAACCAAGGAATAAGACCTACCATCTCGCCTCCACCTCCAGTACAAGTTGAAGGCGGAGAAGAGTTTGAGATTAAGGAGATTTTGGATTCTCGTATCCACAGAGGGAAACTCCAATATCTCATAAGATGGAAAAACTATGGACCCCAAGACGACACCTGGTTGGATACTTCTGACGTTCACGCTCCCAGGCTTATACGAAGGTTCCACTCCAAATACCCGGAGAGACCAGTGCTATAGGCCTTCCGGAGCCGGCCTTAAGGGGGGGGTACTGTAAGATTCTGGTACCTTCGGTACCCTTCCAGCCCATTTCTTCCGCATATAGCTACCTGTCCCTTTAAATCTCGTGACGTCATCACTAGGCGCCGCTCTGAGCGGCTATTTCAATCGCCGGTTTTCACTCACAAGGTGTTCGTACAAACCGCTTGTTACACAGCTTGTCTGACGCTGCCGAAGCCTCCAGCTATTTCCTGTATCTCGCTACGGATCCTGTATCTCGCTACTGATCCTTCTCCTCATTACCGGACCCCTCATCTCTCTAAAACCAACTAGTGATAAGTACCCCGCAGGGGATTCCTTCCTATCAACTTGCACTATCTACTCTTGTATACTAAAGACTGTTGCTATCTATGCATTACTATTTCTATCATCTGCACTGTTACATAGATTGCTAGCTCTTGAGTCTACTACCATCTATATCCTTGCACTGAGTTAGCAATTCCTGTACTCTTCATCTGCTGTCCCCTACCACCTGTTACTTGTACATGATTGCTAACCTATCTGCATACTATCTATCACCATCTGCTAACACTCCTGAACATTACTATTGAGTGCCTATCATTGCTATCACTACTCACGCCTGTCCTTTCAGCACATCACCTCTATACTATCGTATACAACCTATCACTCCAGGAACACCTTAACTGAGTGCCTGTATATTTGCATGCTGAGACAGGCTGGGCCACAATGATGAGTCTGGAGAGTTGGATATGGTGATTCAACACATCTCTGCACGACTACTGAGTGGAAATTCTGCAGCTGCATATCCATTCCACTAAACAATCGCCGGAGCGTTACACACAGCTTGCGAGGCTTGCATTTCTATTGGGTGGAACTGGAGGAGGGGGTGTGGCCAGCTTTGCTCCCACCTCCTTCTCTCTAATGCATTATTGAGGCTAGGCACTGAAGACTCTGGGACACTGGGAGAGATCAACAGTGGCTTCTGATCTGCTAGATGGCCAAATGTTGCATAACCCGTCATGCTCAAAAATCACTATACAGCCCTAGCTTGCCATTATACTACCCTAGCCTGTCCCTATACTGCCCTAGCCCACCTCTTCTCTACCATAGCCCACCCCTATACAGCCCTAACCTGTCTATATACTACCCTAACCTGTCTAGCCTGTCTATATACTACCCTGGCCTGTCTATATACTACCTTAACCTGTCCATGTATACTACCCTAGCCTGCCCCTATACTACCTTAGCCTGTCCCTACACTGCCCTAGCCCACCTCTTCTCTACCATAGCCCACCCCTATACAGCCCTAGCCTGTCTATGTACTACCCTAACCTGTCTAGCCTGTCTATATACTACCCTGGCCTGTCTATATACTACCCTAACCTGTCGATATACAACCCTAAGAAGCCATGGTTTCCATACACTGACTACACCATAGAAGCCACGGTTTCCATACACTGAATACTCCATAGAAATCATTATGTCCATACACATTATACTCCATTGAAGCCATGATTTCACTGCACTGATGATGGCAAAAAAGCTGTACGCCATTTGGAAGAAATGCTCCAATGTTATTAAGCTATATTTGACCAGTGGTTCTGGCAGTGCATCTGACCAAAGGGGTGTAAAAATAGTTTCTATGGTTCCACCCACTGTCCTGAAATGAGGGATAATTCTCTTTCTTTTGGGATATGTGATAAAATGAGACCCGTTAGTACCTTCTAGTCTAAGAAGGCTTTACTATGCTATGCACTTTTTTGGTTGGAGGGCTTTTCGATTGCTTTCATCACTTCTTATCATAACTTGTATGGTTATACTGCCTCATTGGGTCCCCAACCCCCTACTCTATAGAAGACATGATTTCCATGCACTAAATACTTCATAGAAGCCATGGTTTCCATACACTGGATACTCCATAAAAGTCATGGTTCCCATGCACTGGATACTCCACAGAAGTCATGGTTCCTATGCACTGGATACTCCACAGAAGTCATGGTTCCCATGCACTGGATACTCCACAGAAGTCATGGTTTCCATACATTGAATACTCCATAGAAACCATGGTTTCCATAACACTGGATACTCCATATAAGCTATGGTTTCCATACATGGAGTACTCCGTAGAAGTCATGGTTTCCATACACTAAATACTCCATAGAATCCATAGTGTCCATACACTGAATACTCCATAGATGCCATGGTGTGCATACACTAAATACATACACAGGATACTCCAAAGAAGCCATGATTTCCATGCACTGAATACTATATATAAGACGTGGTTTCCATACACTAAGTACCCTGTAGAAACTATGGTTTCCATACACTAAATACCATAGAAGCCATAGTGTCCATACACTGAATACTCCATAGAAGCCATGGTGTTCATACACTAAGTATGTACACTGGATACTCCATAGAAGCCATGGTTTCCATATACTAAATACTTTGTAGAAGCCATGGTTTCCATACACTAAATACTTTGTAGAAGCCATAGTGTTTATACACTGAACACTCCATAGAAGCCATGGTTTCCATACACTAAATACCATAGAAGCCATAGTGTCCATACACTGAATACTCCATAGAAGTCATGGTGTTCCTACAGTAAGTATGTACACTGGATACTCCATAGAATCTATGGTTTCCATATACTAAATACTTTGTAGAAGCCATGGTTTCCATACACTAAATACTTTGTAGAAGCCATAGTGTTTATACACTGAACACTCCATAGAAACTATGGTTTCCATACGCTAAATACCATGGAAGCCATAGTGTCCATACACTGAATACTCCATAGAAGCCATGGTGTTCATACACTAAGTATGTACACTGGATACTCCATAGAAGCTATGGTTTCCATACACTAAATACTTTGTAGAAGTCATGGTTTCCATACACTAAATACCATGGAAGCCATAGTGTCCATACACTGAACACTCCATAGAAGCTATGGTTTCCATACACTAAATACTAAAGAGAAGCCATGGTTTCCATACACTAAATACCATAGAAGCCATAGTGTCTATACACTGAATACTCCATAGAAGTCATGGTGTTCCTACACTAAGTATGTACACTTGATACTCCATAGAAGCCATGGTTTCCATATACTAAATACTTTGTACAAGTCATGGTTTCCATACACTAAATACTTTGTAGAAGCCATAGTGTCTATACACTGAACACTCCATAGAAGCCATGGTTTCCAAACAGCGATTACTCCATTAAAACTATGGTTTCCATACACTGCACTGATAGAAGCCAAAAAGCTGTATGCTTTTTGGAAAAATTTCCAATATATTATTAGATCATATTTGCACCATCGGTTTTGGCGGGGCATCTGGTCGATAGGGTGTAAAGAAATGATTTGCGTGGCTCCACCCACTGTTCTAAAATGAGGAATATTTCTGTTATTTTTGGGACATGTGATTATGTTCTGTTCTAAGAAGGTTTTACTATGCTGTGCATTCTACTAAAAAAAATTGTGGTATTGTCCATCGCTTCCTGTCCCTCAAACCCACTACCCTCAGTAAAGCCCCGTACACACGTACTGATTGTCGGCCGAACGATCGGCCGTCTTTTGTCCGGTGCTGTCCTGTCGGCTGAAAAGTGCTAAAGACTGCACACGAATTTTGTCGGCCAACAACAGCCGACTGCAGAAGTGATGTCATGTGATGGTTAACTTTCCCTGTGTTTTTTCTTCTCTGAGCATGCCCAGTCTTGCTAATCTGCTGTTTGTCGGCCGAATTCTGTACTGACTGGCGAACAATCGGCCGTTCTGGTGACGGCCAACAAAAAATTTAAAGTCTGCATGCCAGATTCTGTTTGGCCGAAAAGTCGCAGTCGGTTGTCAGAAGCATCATACTAACAAGCCGACAATCGGCCGATCGGATGGTGGCCGAATATTTACGGCCGACAATCGCTACGTGTGTACGGGCCTTAAGTAGAAGCAAATCATCCTGTAGAGTTGCAGACAGCAAAAAAAAAAAAAACAACTAAACAAAACAATGTAAACTCCAACCTATTCCTGCTCTATACTAAACCGAACTCTCAGAACTCTTTTGGACTTTTATAAAACAAAAAACAATTTCACATTTTCAAAAAGAGATTTCCAGTAATGTGTTTTATAATGTGTTTGACCTTTGTGCTTGTTTAGCCCAGAAATAACTCTACCATGATAGAACATGCAAGACAAAGGTGAGACAAGTTCATAGCAAATTGCCTTGTTTGTTAATGGGAAGAACATTGGTGCTAAATTTAGGTTGTTCTTCGCCTCCCCTCCCCTGTTATATTGGAAGCAGCAGATTTGCTGGAGAATATCCCAGCCCTTCAGTGTTGGGGTTAGACACACTGCAACTAATTATTTCATTCTTCTTTGGTGGTGAGTTAACTGTGGGTGTTGACTGTGCAGAGATACTTTAATCCCTTAATTAAGAGTTTGTCATCCAGATGTTGGATAGAAGGGAGGATGGAGAGAAAGAAGACAAACAGGTCAGGTGGGATTGTTCTTGCTTGTCTGTATCAGTTGTGGAGAATTTTGAACTGATTCATGATAAATGTTCCCATATATGTATAATAATATCTCTCACCCACAGATGGTTTGGTGAGCTTTGACGTCGTGTGTAAAGATGGCTGCCGCATATCCAATTGACCATGTGGTTTTGGGGGGAGTACAACCAAGTCACAAAATGACCTGAGTGGTCAGCAGGAATATTTACATCCTGAGGGTGGTCTCTGGTCTACAGGACTATAAATAGAGTCTCTAGCATGGGGAAAGAGAGGGTCGTTTTTTGGAGCTGTGGAAGGAAAGCATGGAGCAAAAAAACCTCCTCACTGTCCTGTTCCAGATATCGAGTGCAAGCTGTTGCCAGAGTTAAGTATTATTTGACCTTTCTGAGGGATATTGGGAATAGGAGTGTATGTGTCAGGGACTCAATACCCTGCGCAGGCGCACTGGCGTCGCTAACCGGCGAACGCCTATGCGTATGCGCTGAGGCTACCTTGGTAGAGTTCGAGGCTACCTTGGTAGAGTTCGGGGTTACCTTGGTAGAGTTCGAGGCTACCTTGGTAGAGTTCGGGGTTACCTTGGCGGAGTTCGAGGCTACCTTGGTGGAAGTTCGAGGCTACCTCGGTAGAGTTCGGGGTTAACTTGGTAGAGTTCGGGGTTACCTTGGTAGAGTTTGAGGCTACCTTGGTAGAGTTCGGGGTTACCTTGGTAGAGTTCGAGGCTACCTTGGTAGAGTTCGGGGTTACCTTGGTAGAGTTCGGGGTTACCTTGGTAGAGTTCGAGGCTACCTTGGTAGAGTTCGGGGTTACCTTGGTAGAGTTCGGGGTTACCTTGGCGGAGTTCGAGGCTACCTTGGTGGAAGTTCGAGGCTACCTCGGTAGAGTTCGAGGCTACCTTTGCAGAGTTCGAGGCTACCTCAGTGTAGTTCGAGGCTACCAAATTGGCGCCAAAACAGCCTATTTAACCACTTTACCACCGGAGGATTTTGCTGTCTTAAGTCCAGGCCACTTTTTGCGATTCGGCTCTGTGCGAATTTAACTGACAATTGTGCGGTCGTGCGACACCGTACCCAAGCGAAATTTACGTCTTTTTTTCCCCACAAACAGAGCTTTCTTTTGGTGGTATTTGATCACCTGTGCGATTTTTACTTTTTGCGCTATAAACAAAAAAAGAGCGTTTATTTTGAAAAAATAACAATATTTTTAATTTTTTTTATATGAAATTCCCCCCCAAAAAAATGTAAAAATCTAAATTTTTTTAAATTTTTGGCCAATTTGTTTTCTGCCACCTATGTTTGGTAAAAAAAATCACAATAAGCGTATTTTGATTGGTTTTCGCAAAAGTTATTGCGTTTACTAACTAAGGGAAAGATTTCTGTCATTTTTGGTGTTTTTTTTTTTTAACGTGTAATGGCGGCGATCTGCGATTTTTTTTTGCGGGACTGCCACATTGCGGCGGACAGATCGGACCCCTGACTGACATTTTTGACACTTTTGGGGGTACCAGTGACATTACTACAGTAATCAGTGCTATATATATGCACTGTTACTGTAAAAATGACACTGGCAGGGAAGGGGTTAATTTTATTGGAGAGGGAGGGGTTAATGTATGCCTGGTGCTTACTAACGTGTGGGGGGGAGGTGACTGTGCAACACAGGGACAGATCGCATATGTTCAAATATGCTGAACACTGCGATCTGTCACTCCCTGTCACTTAGGAGATCCGCCCGCTCTGTTTACACAAGCGGGCGGATCTCCAAACTAGATTCCCCGACGATCGGGGAAGAGCGGTGGCAATCGCTGCCGCTCCTCCCCTGGCCCAACTCCCGCTGTGACTGAACACAGCGGGAGCGAGCCTCCGGCGGCGCGTGCGCGCCGCACACAAGGGGCGGAGTCCAGTGACGATAACGAGCCACATTGCTGCAGTAGCAGCAATGTGAGCGGAGTTAAAGTGGTTAAACACAGCTGTCACTCTAGGTGATTGCTGTGTTGTCTTCAGCTCTCCTGTATCCTGTGCCTGTTATATCTGCTGTTCCTGTGTACCTGACCCGGCTTGTCTTTGGATTCTGATTACCTGCTGCCCGCCCTGACCTTGGCTTGTCCTGACTATCCTCCTGTCTCGTCCTGATCTGTTTACCTGCTACCGGCTATTGGTCCTGGACCTGTTCCTGGCTCCCCCAGGGAATCCGGGGGGCCGCAACCTGGTGTTAGCAAGCAGCCAAGTCCATCCCCACCATCTGGGGCCCTGGTGAAAACCGGCTAACACTTAGACTCCGCGCCTCTGGTGAACCTGCGCTACGCCAGTTACCCGGTAAGCCACTCCTCTTACGTCAGGCTCTGCCACGTTACCCCGTGACAGTATGTTTGAGTCTTATTAATGTCTATGGTAACTTTTATGTGTAAGAAGCTTTATGTATTTTGATGTCCAGTAAAGTTTTGTTTTATGCTTTTCATCAAAACTGCTCTTGGTGTGTCTGTTCATTTTACCTATTCACTAGATATTTCATTGGCTGTCCAGTATACCTTCATTATAAATTTTGTTGTTCCCACATTTGATACATTTTCAGTGATAGAACATGGGATTTATTTATTAGTGCAAAAACAAGACACTTTCTTCAGGTGGAAGTCCTCCTACAACTCCAGTTGAGGACCAGTGACAAATTGTCTATATATACAGTATATGTAGCTCTACCCCCGAAGGAGAAGCTGAGAATTAGACAGGTTCTCACTATGTGGTTCAGTGGCTGACAGTTACATAAACAACAGTCTATTGACTCTGGCTCCATTAAACAGTCTAGGCCTAGGGGATGTCTTTTTAAGCATTTGCGCAAGTCCCGGCGGGATTGAGCAGAAACACAACTCTGAACAGCAAACCTCTTCTTACAAGGGGAAAGCAGCCCCCTGGGAACCATGAGATATGTTCCTATGATTACAGTGGTTTACAGTCAGGGTCTCTACGCACAAGACCTAGAGTGTACATGCAGTTTTATCAGGATGGGCACTATTCGTCCCACTGACACCAATGATAGGGCACTATTCGTCCCACTGACACCAATGATGGGGCACTATTCATCCCACTGACACCAATGATGGGGCACTATTCATCCCACTGACACCAATGATGGGGCACTATTCCTCCCACTGACACCAATGATGGAGCACTATTCCTCCCACTGACACCAATGATGGGGCACTATTCATCCCACTGACACCAATGATGGGGCACTATTCCTCCCACTGACACCAATGATGGAGCACTATTCCTCCCACTGATACCAATGATGGGACACTATTCATCCCACTGACACCAATGATGGGGCACTATTCCTCCCACTGACACCAATGATGGGGCACTATTCCTCCCACTGACACCAATGATGGAGCACTATTCCTCCCACTGACACCAATGATGGAGCACTATTCCTCCCACTGACACCAATGATGGGACACTATTCCTCCCACTGACACCAATGATGGGGCACTATTCCTCCCACTGATACCAATGATAGGACACTATTCCTCCCACTGACACCAATGATGGGGCACTATTCCTCCCACTGACACCAATGATGGGGCACTATTCCTCCCACTGATACCAATGATGGGGCACTATTCTTCCCACTGACACCAATGATGGGGCACTATTCGTCCCACTGACACCAATGATGTGGCACTATTCGTCCCACTGACACCAATGATGGGACACTATTCCTCCCACTGACACCAATGATGGGGCACTATTCCTCCCACTGACACCAATGATGGGGCACTATTCCTCCCACTGATACCAATGATGGGGCACTATTCTTCCCACTGACACCAATGATGGGGCACTATTCGTCCCACTGACACCAATGATGTGGCACTATTCGTCCCACTGACACCAATGATGGGGCACTACTCCTACCCCTGACACCAATGATGTGGCACTATTTCTCCCACTGATATGTCTCTGTTCCTGCCTGAAACCTCCCACACAGTAGGCCCCAAAATGACGAGCAGGGGCTAAATATATATCCCCTCTGTCTCAAAGATGGCCAATATTTAAAAAGAGTTCTGTATCCAGTCAGACACAGGTTCTCCCAAGATGGCATCTGGAGTCCACGGCAAAGGACACACTAGGGCCATGCCTAGCTCCCCTTTTGATTCCAATTAGGGACCTAAAGACAGATGGGGGCATCTAGTGGTGAAAAATGAGAACGACACCTAAATCTCACTAGAAGGAAACATGCCCGTAACATATACTGTGTTGTCAAAAGTTTTGGGACGCCTGCCTTTACACGCAAATGAACTTTAATGGCATCCCAGTCTTAGTCCGTAGGGTTCAATATTGAGTTGACCCACCCTTTGCAGCTATAACAGCTTCACTTTTCTGGGAAGACTGTCCACAAGGTTTAGGGGTGTGTCTATGGGAATGTTTGACCATTCTTCCAGAAGCGCATTTGTGAGGTCAGACACTGATGTTGGAGAGAAGGCCTGGCTCGCAGTCTTCCCTCTTATTCATCCCAAAGGTGTTCTTTTGAGTTGATGTTAGGCTAGTCAAGTTCCTCCACCCCAAACTTGCTCATCCATGTCTTTATGGACCTTGATTTGTGCACTGGTCCAAATCATTTGGTGGAGAAGGGGTTTTTGGTGTAAGGTTGTTTTTCAGGGGTTGGGCTTGCTTTGAGCACTGGTGCGCAGTCACGTTGGAACAGGAAAGGGCCATCCCAAAAACTGTTCCCGCATAGTTGGGAGCAAGAAATTGTCCACAATGTCTTGGTATAATCCCCCTCCACCAAATGATTTGGACCAGTGCACAAAGTAAGACCCACCACTCTGATGTTGTTGCGGCGTCTATAGCCACCTTACAGCTGTCTATGGCTGCCAGGATTGGCGTGGTTACATCTGCTGCTGGGGGGGGGGGCCCTCTGGATATGAATTCGATCCATGTGTGGCAGATTTTTTTTTTCTTTTTCTTTTTTAAATCTGCGGTCGTGCAAAAACTACAACGAAAAAACACGGAACACAAAAAAGGATGCATGTGAACACACACAAAATAGTGCACTTAGGGATGTGCTTTGTCCACCCCCTGAAGGGGTAGGACCTCTATCCCAGTGTTGCCTACCGTCCATATATTTACGGACAGCCCGTAAAATCAGGGCACTTTTCTCCTGCCCGTAAATGCCCGAAGCAGGAGAAAAGTGCCCGGTTAAAAGATGGCTGTGGCGAGACAAATTGACTGCGCATGCGCGGCGTGCGCCTCTCGGTCACTCAGTCAGTCTCATCTCCTCCCCGCCTGTGCCCTGCCCACATGGCCCGCCCAGAATTTTCCCGCCACTGCTGCCGCTACTGCCCCCAGCCTATAAATAGCCCAGGACCGAGCGGGTGGCGCTGGGGGACCGCGCGCAAGCAAGGAGGAAGGAGCCTGGAGGTGAAGAGAGAGAGACTTGGCCAGAGAGGGCCCCCCACCAGTCACCCACAGTCCTAGAAAGTCAGACAGTCACTCAGGCAGAGACAGAGAGTGCAGAATGTGCTTTTGTTGGTCCTAAAAATGAAATTGTCTTTGTTTAGTCAGCAATTATTTCAAAGAGATGATGCCATGATGGCACCTATCTCTTCTATTGCTGACTAAACCAAGACAATTTCATTTTTAGGACTAACAAAGCACATTTTTTCATGGTGCAAAGCAGCCACACAGACAAATGCAAAGTGAGTGACTCATAACAGGGAGGCAAAACTTCAATCCTAAGATTAAATTTAAGTACTACTACTCTGGCTCTGCTAGTGCTACTAGGAGTATTACTTTAGGATTGCAGTTTTGCCTGTTATATTATATAGACGGAGTCACTCATTTTTCATTTGTGAACCCACTATCTGTGAAAAAAACTTGTATGTGCTTTTTTTGGTCCTAAAAATCAAATTGGTTTGGTCTTGGTTTACTCAGCAATAGAAGAGATAGGTGTTGGCAACTTGGTTGGCAGGCAGGCACTGCCGCTGCAGCACTTGCATTCCCCAGCAGCAGTACTAGTACCTACCATCAATTTAGAATCCTAAAAGAAAAAAATGAATATGCTTTTAAGGGAAAGTATTTTCAGCAAGCATGTTACTGGGGCTCCCCACTAACAACCAGTTTATGGGATGTTAATAAAGAGATCCAGAGGGGGGCGCATGGGGGGGGACTTTCCTAGTAGGGTGCCGTCATATGACAGATATGCTCAAAAGTAGTATATAAAAGAGATTTGGAATAGTTTTATTAACAAAAAATAGGACATAAAATATATACTGTACTCAAAAATACAGAAACAGTATAACAATACAGTTTAAAAACAAGAACAATCACAAGCCATATTCTAGTATATTGAATGCAGATGGTATTGTTGAATCTTACACAGGGGTTGATAGGAAGCAGCTATGAACCCATTACCAGCCAGAAGTAAATCCCCTGGTTAGTGGTTGTGTAGAAATCGATTGTGCCCAAAATTATTTAACCCAACATGTTTCAAGGCAACGGCCGCTTCTTCAGGGCTAATTGAGGGGTTTGTGCAAAATTCAATTATAGTTGCTGAGAGGCATGTAGTTGGCTGCTTGATAACAAGAATCCTGGACCGCAAGGTAGGGGAAGCCCCCCCCCCCCCCCCGGGGCAACAAACACGGGAACCAACCACCAGAGCGGGTATGGCTGCAGAGCACACTATGGTTTGGATGTATAGAGAAGGAATACATATCCAAGGAAATGTAGTCCAGAAATACCCGAGGCGTATAGGCAGCGTTTCTCAAAGGTTCTGGTTTGATCTGCACAGCGGGGACGGGACACGTCACTGCAGATCAGACCAGAACCTTAGATAAACGCTGCCTATACGCCTCGGGGACGGGACACGTCACTGCAGATCAGACCAGAACCTTAGAGAAACGCTGCCTATACGCCTCGGGGACGGGACACGTCACTGCAGATCAGACCAGAACCTTCAAGAAACGCTGCCTATACGCCTCGGGTATTTCTGGACTACATTTCTCCTTTTAAAGGACCAACTGCAGTTTACCCGGTCCCCGCCCATTTATATATCCTTTTGGAGTACCTTGGATTCTCTATACATTCAAACCATAGTGTGCTCTGCAGCCATACCCATTCTGGTGGTTGGTTCCCGTGTTCGCCCTGGGGGGGCTTCCCCTACCTTGCGGTCCAGGATTCTTGCTATCAAGCAGCCAACTACATGCCTCTCAGCGACTATAATTGAATTTTGCACAAACCCCTCAATTACCCCTGAAGAAGCGGCTGTTGCCGTGAAACATGTTGGGTTAAATAATTTTGGGCACAATCGATTTCTACACAACCACTAACCAGGGGATTTACTTCTGGCTGGTAATTGGTTCATAGCTGCTTCCTATCAACCCCTGTGTAAGATTCGACAATACCATCCGCATTCAATATACTAGAATATGGCTTGGGATTGTTCTTGTTTTTTAACTGTATTGTTATACTGTTTCTGTATTTTTGAGTACAGTGTATATATTTTATGTCCTATTTTTTGTTATTAAAACTATTCCAAATCTCTTTTATATACTACTTGTGAGCATATCTGTCATATGACGGCACCCTACTAGGAAAGTCCCCCCCCCCCCCATGTGCCCCCCTCTGGATCTCTTTATTAACATATACATTTGGGACGTGGTGCCTATTCCTATAAAACTTTACTTTGAGCTTGTCCCTTTTCTTCAGTTTATGGGATGCTGATGCAACTGGGGAAGACTATGATGTAAGAGGTAACTTTTGTGTAAAGGGGGCCTTGCATCCGTCTCAACTCAACAAAATGGGATTATTTTAACAGGGGTGTGTGATGTGATGCGTGTGATTACTTTCTATAACCACCACTGCAGGTGACAAAAATGAAGGCCACACATCCTCCCCCTAGACTTCAGGACAAGCCAGAGGACTCACACCCCCCATCCTAGTGAGAAGAAAACACACACAATAGTAAAAAAGGTAACAAACGTGGGAGAAAAAATAAATAAGTGGCCGTGCCGAATGTGCATTGGCCTATGTGTGGCGGATGATGCAGCAGATACTGCCGAAGGACTCCCGCTGGAGCTCTTTTCAGCCTTCTCCATTTTCAATGTGGCCATGTCAGGACAAGGAGAAGACACCTTGGGAGATAGCAAGATGGCGGCGGTCGCGCACATGCGCTTCGAGGCCTCTGAGCTCTCTGGGACCGGAGAGTCTATGTAACAGAAGCCGATTTTCAGCTGGACATGAATCCTCCATGCTTGCCTGCGATGGATGTGACAATATCAGCCTGTAGGGACTGCAGATTACCCCGCGATGGAGTCAGTGCTGTATTTTGGCCTAGGCCGACAAGGCCCAGGCCTAGGGCGGCACTTTGCAGGGGGCAGCAAAAAAGCCACCCCCCCCTCCACCTGAGACTCTATTGGCCACTGGTTGCTAGAGCCGTCGCTCTCACCCTCTCTCTCTCTCTCTCACCCCTCTCTCTTTCTCTCTCGCTCACACACACCCTCTCTCTCTTTAACTCACCCCCCCTCTCACCTTCCCTCTCTCTTTCACCCCCCCTCTCTCACCCCCTCCTCTCTCTCTCTCTCACTCACCCCCTCTTTATCTCTCTCACACCCTCTCTCTCGTCTCACCCCCCCTCTCTGTCAATCCCTCCTTTCTCATACCCCACTCTCTCTCTCACCCCTCTCTCTTTCTCTCTCTCATCCCCCATCTCACTCTCTCACCCCCCTCTCTCTTATACCCCCTCTCTCTCTCATCCCCCTCCCTCTCTCTCCCTTTCTCTCACCCCCCTCTCTCTCATCCCTCCTCTCTCTCTCTCTCTCATCCCTCCTCTCTCTCATCCCCCCTCTCTCTCTCTCTCATCCCTCCTCTCTCTCATCCCCCCTCTCTCTCTCACCCCCCTCTCTTTCTCCCTCCCTCACCCACCCCCCTCTCTCCCTCCCTCACCCCCCCCCCTATCTCTACCTCCCCCTCTCCCTTCCCCTATCACTCCCCTCCCCTCATGAGATCTCAGGGGTTCATGCTGGGACTTGTAGTCCTTCAATTGTGGAGGGGGTCACATCCATTAAAAAGGAAGGAGTGGGACAAATTTACATATGAGGGGGAGGGGGGCGTCCAGTTTTAGTCTTGCCTAGGGCAGCACAAAACTAAAATACACCACTGGATGGAGTCGGACTACAAAGCACATCCTGCTTTGTCTTTAGCCTAGCCACGCCCCTTTTAATGGGATACTTAAGAGACCAAAAGGGAGCAAATAAACAAAGACCATTGTTAGGGGTGTACATACCACTCAACCATATACAAGAACCTTCACAGCTCCTTGTTATCTAGACCTACTCATTACTATATAACCTAAATAGTTACATGCACATTTTAAGTGCTCAGTGCGTGCAGTTAAATATATATAACAAAAGTCCTCGTTTTATTGAGTCATCTCGGCATTCAGTGGAAAGAAATGTTGAAGAGACATGCCAGCAGCTAATTATGAGTGAAATGCGGAATCATGAACTACAGCCTAATTAGTGTACGATTAATTTTCCAAAAGGGAATTTTTCAGCAGATTAAATGGAGGTTGAAGTTGTGCCAAATTCATGAAAATATTCCTAGAATTTGAAAAGAGGTCCTGTATGGACATCCTCATAAGAACTAATGTACATGTCTAAAAAAAATCATTCCTGAATGACTCCTGCATGTGGCCAGCTGGGATTCCCGTGACGTCATTGACCAAATATGGTCAAGTCCATATAGGGCCAATGACGTAACCTTGTCCCTTTGCTTATTTTGCAGTTTCGGCAATCAGGAGATGACATTCGGTGGGAATTGAAGCAATGGGTTCAGATGTGTTGGTCGCCATGAGATTTTTTTTTTCTTTTTAGTTTGGCGGGTTGTGAATGAATAGGGGTGCCATCTACCCCATTAAAATAATATAATTAACTATTATTAAATTAATACTTATTATTGGTTTAATTAATTTTGTTATTAGAGCGTAGCAGTGCAAACTAAACAAAGTAGCAGAGACTGCACTGATGTGCACTGATGATGCTGCACTAATGTACACTGATGAAGCTGCACTGATGAGGCTGCAATGATGAGACGGCACAGATGGGCACTGATGAGCCGCCACTGAAGGGCCCTGATAAGCTGCACTGATGAGCCGCCACTGAGGGGCCCTGATAAGCTGCACTGATGGGCACTGATGAAGCTGCACTGATGAGGCACTGATAGACACCAGTGATGGGCACAGATAACTTGCACTGAAAGGCAATGAAATGCTGCACTGATAGGCATTAAAGGGACGGCACTTATAATCAGTGCATTGATTATCAGTGTGAACAATGTACTCACTGTGACCCCACTGATTGGCTGTCCTTGATTGGACACTGCTGATCACATGCTAAAGGGTTGCCGTGATTGGCCCTTTACCCCGATCTGTGATCTGCTGTGTCCAAGGCACACAGCAGTCACAGAGCGTGCCCAATGTGAGCACATGCGAGGCTGTCCTCCCATAACTAGAGATAGGCAGCTACAGCAAGGGTGGGAAGCGGCTAAAGAAGACTTCCAGATTCTAATAAAATCCCCCACAACCCCCAAAACCACCGGGCCAGGGTTGTGGGGAAGAGGCCCTTGTCCTCATCAATATGGGGACAAGGTGCTTTGCTAGCCCCCCCCCCCCCCCAGCAGGTACCTCCTCAAGTTGAAGCATGTGACCTTGTATGGTTGAGGGAAGAAGGGGGAAGTACACAGTTGTTCTTTGCCATGAGGTGCCATGTTGAACTTCCAGTGACCAGTGAGAGTGAGAGCGATAACACCAAATTTGACACACCTGCTCCCCATTCACACCTGAGACCTTCTAACACTAACGAGTCACATGACACCGGGGGAGGGAAAATGGCTAATTGGGCCCAAATGGGACATTTTCACTTAGGGTGTACTCACTTTTGTTGCGGGCGGTTTAGAGATTAATGACTGTGTGTTGAGTTATTTTGAGGGGACAGCAAATTTACACTGTTATACAAGCTGTACACTCACTACTTTACATTGTAGCAAAGTTTCATTTCTTCAGTGTCGTCACATGAAAAGATAGTATAAAATATTTACAAAAATGTGAGGGGTGTACTTACTTATGTGAGATACTGTATAGAGTAGGTAATAACTATATAGAGCTTTGAAAGTATTATTAATTTTGAAATTGTGCCCTGGAGCCGAACCATTGTACTCGAGCTCTCTCTTGCATTGCTGTAACATGGGGATACAAGTCATTGTACAAACATATTATTACAGAGCAATGTTTAATTACACATGTATGTGATTACATAGCAATCCTTTTAAACAAGTGGGCGGGGCTGTTCTATACAAGAGTATAAAAAAGAAAATCCTTGGCAGTAAGCTCGCCTCCTACTCAGCTGTGATGTCCTAATTATACTCTGTATAACTTCCAAGTTTCTTAGTCTCCGTGTAACGATAGTGAGATCGTACTGAACACGATACCACCCTTAGTTTCCCCCAAATCACAAGTCAGTGGCAAACACCTTCAGATATAAAGCCCCACTCCATGCAGGGAAAAATGATCTTTGCTACAGTGACCCTCTTACTGCAGGGGTCCCCTGGGTTACCGTTAGCAACTGACAGTAGATAAACGGCATTAAAAGTTCTTGGCTCAGTCAATGATCAGCCCAGGGGATGTTGGTTTTCATGTTTTAGAACTTTGATAGGGGAAGGGATGAGTTGGATACTCCAACTAGTAACTATACACAATTCTGAGGACAACTAACTGTAGAATGCGGCAAGGCCGCTGCTTCACCTTGCCACTGAAGTGAAGATAAGATTTCTGTTCCCGCCTGAAGACTCTCTTCAGGGTTAATAACTTGGCACCCCCTTTACTCTCACTGCCTGTGTGCTGACACCCTTCCAATGACTCTAGCCACTGGAGTTGTCCCCTTCCTGGGCAGACCCCTTGGCAAGCTCCCCTGTACTCACGGACACTGTTTTTACAGAGTTGCTCTGCCTTCACCTCCACAGTCAGCTTCCACTGGACCTCTGGGTTCAGCCACACTTTCTGGTCCACTAGGCCGACCATCTATGACCACCATCCACATCAAGCAGGAGGAGAGACAACCGTCACCCCCCTCCTGGGACCTGGCTTCCTGCCCAAAGACCCCCTATCACGTGTGCCCTTGGCTTTTATAACACATCCCAGGATGCACCACTGTCTGTGCCAACCCACTGAGATAGTTACAAAAGCCTGTGTGTCACTGGCTGGGTTTCCTTCACTGTCCAACAGGATCCCCTATTGCAGTGGTCCTCAACTCCGGTCCTCGGGGGCCCACTAACAGGCCAGGTTTGCAAGATAACTAAATTACATCACAGGTGATCTCATTTGCTGCTCAGTGATTGCAGCATTCTAGTCTGCATCTCCCCAAGGTAATACTTAAAATCTGGCCTGTTGGTGGGCCCCGTGGACCAGGGTTGAGCACCACTGCCCTATTGGATACAGTGGGGGACCTTCCCTCAGTCCAGGTGAATCACACCCTGTTGCCTACTGTAACTATAGATCAGGCTCCCCTGCTAAGCAGACAGAGTAAACTCCACTTTCCCTGCCTAGCACCTACCTAGGAGGTTGCTACATATTATATATATATATATATATATATATATATATATATATATATACACTGCTCCAAAAAAAGAAGTACACTTTTTAATCAGAGTATAGCATCAAGTCAGTTAAACTCCTGGGATATTGATCTGGTCAGTTAAGTAGCAGAGGGGGTTGTTAATCAGTTTCAGCTGCTTTGGTGTTAATGAAATTAAATGACAGGGACACTAGATGGGCAACAACGAGACAACCCCCCAAAACAGGAATGGTTTTACAGGTGGCAGCCACTAAAAAATGTTTTCCCTTCTCATTTTTTTTTTTTTTTTCACTGTTTCTCACTAGTTTTGCATTTGGCTAGGGTCAGTGTCACTACTGGTAGCATGAGGCCATACCTGGACCCTATAGAGGTTGCACAGGCAGTCCAACTCCTCCAGGATGGCACATCAATACGCAGGGCTGCTGATAGAAATCGCGGGGCCCCGTACAGACTACCTGGCAGGGGCCCCCCAAGAAAATATTAAAGATATATTTAGCTAAAATTCCAACAAAATCCCTATTAGCAGACACAAATATAACATAACTCGCATAATTCCTGCTAAATCTAAAAAAAAAAACTATGTTAAATAAAAAAGAAGATGAGATGGGAAAAATATACAGGCTGGGCAGTTGGAGCTCAGTGATCAGAGAGACAGAGAGAGAGAAACAAAGTTACAAATAAACTCCTGAGCAGAGATAACATTAGAGCCAGTGCTGGGAGGGGGGCCCACACAAGGGAGGTGGATTAGTGAGGGACAACTGTCTCTTTCTCAGCAGATAAAAGCTGATAGCAGGGAGAGGGACAGAGATCAGATTCAGGTGCTGGAGGAAGATTTCTGTATTTGTTGTCCATCACTAATCCCCCTCTCTGTGTGGGCCCCCCTGTGTGCTCGGGCCCCCTACAAGAGGACTGGTGGTCCCCCCCCTATCAGCGGCCCTATCAATACGTGTCATTGCCAGATGGTTTGCTGTGTCTCCCAGCACAGTCTCAAGAGCATGGACGAGATTCCAGGAGATAAGCAGTTACTCTGGACAGGGCCATAGAAGGTCCCTAACCCATCAGTAGGACCGGTATCTGCTCCTTTGTGCAAGGAGGAACAGGATGAGCACTGCCAGAGCCCTACAAAATGACCTCCAGCAGGCCAATAGAGAGCAGGAGATTTTAAGAGGAACAAAGAAAACGATTAGGTTGGTATTTTGAGACGAGGTTAGAGATGTAGCTGGGGGCAGAGTTGTGGATGGATTTGTAAGATGTTGTTAGTATTTTGAATTTAATTCGTTGGGTGAGCGGAAGCCAGTGGAGCGGTTGATAGAGAGGAGTAGCGGACACTGAGCGATTGGTAAGATGGATGAGTCTGGCGGCAGCATTCATGATGGATTGAAGGGGGGATAGCCTGTGTAGAGGTAAGCCAATGAGAATTGCAGTAGTCGAGGCGCAAGATGACCAGGGAGTGAACTAGAAACTTTGTTTTGTCATTGGTTAGGGGCGTATTTTGGAGATGTTGCGGAGGTTAAGGCGGCAAGATTTGGACAGTGATTGGATGTGGGGCTTGAAGGATAGTTCAGAGTCCAGAACAACACCTAGGACCTTGGCATGTGGGGATGGGCTGATAGTGGTGCCATCAATATTGATAGAGAGATCGGGGGAAGGGGCACGTGGTGGAGGAAAAATGATAAGTTCAGTTTTGGATAGATTGAGTTTGAGGAAGTGGTGTGACATCCAGACCGATATATCTGATAGTAAATTAGAAACAATCAGAAACAGACTTCATGAGGGGCCGACATCCTCTAGTGGGCTCTGTGCTCTCTGCCTGACACCGTGGAGCTTGATTGGCGTTTGCCATTGAACACCAGAATTTGCAGGTCCGCCACTGGTGTCCTGTGCTTTTCACAGATGAGAACAGGTTCACCCTGAGTACATGTGACAGACATAAAAGGGTCTGGAGAAGCTGTGGAGAACATTATGCTGCCCATACCATCGTTCAGCATGACAGGTTTAGTGGTGAGTCAGTGATGGTCTGGGAAGGCAAATCCATGGAGGGATGCACAGACCTCTACAGACCAGACAATGGCACCCTGAATGCCATTAGGTATCAGGATGAAATCCTCGGACAGTACCCAGTCCTGTAGATCCTGTAGATCCTAATACATTACCCAGTCCATACCAGTATAGATCCTAACACATTACCCAGTACATACCACTATAGATCCTAACACATTACCCAGGCATACCAGTATAGATCCTAACACCTTACCCAGTCCATACCAGTATAGATCCTAACACATTACCCAGCCCATACCAGTATAGATCCTAACACATTACCCAGTCCATACCAGTATACATCCTAACACATTACCCAGTCCATACCAGTATAGATCCTAACACATTACCCAGTCCATACCAGAATAGATCCTAGCATATTACCCAGTCCATACCACTATAGATCCTAACACATTACCCAGTCCATACCAGTATAGATTCTAACACATTACCCAGTCCATACCAGTATAGATTCTAACACATTACCCAGTCCATACCAGTATAGATCCTAACACATTACCCAGTCCATACCAGTATAGATCCTAACACATTACCCAGTCCATACCAGTATAGATCCTAACACATTACCCAGTCGATACCAATAGAGATCATAACACATTACCCAGTCGATACCAGTATATATCCTAACACATTACCCAGTCCATACCAGTATAGATCCTAACACATTACCCAGTCCATACCAGTATACATCCTAACACATTACCCAGTCCATACCAGTATACATCCTAACACATTACCCAGTCTTTACTAGTATAAATCCTAACACATTACCCAGTCCATACCAGTATAGATCCTAACACATTACCCAGTCCATACCAGTATAGATCCTAACACATTACCCAGTCCATACTAGTATACATCCTAACACATTACCCAGTCCATACCAGTATAGATCCTAACACATTACCCAGTCTATACCAGTATAGATCCTAACACATTACCCAGTCCATACTAGTATATATCCTAACACATTACCCAGTCCATACCAGTATAGATCCTAACGCATTACCCAGTCCATACCAGTATAGATCCTAACACATTACCCAGTCTATACCAGTATAGATCCTAACACATTACCCAGCCCATACCAGTATAGATCCTAACACATTACCCAGTCCATACCAGTATACATCCTAACACATTACCCAGTCCATACCAGTATAGATCCTAACACATTACCCAGTCCATACCAGAATAGATCCTAGCATATTACCCAGTCCATACCACTATAGATCCTAACACATTACCCAGTCCATACCAGTATAGATTCTAACACATTACCCAGTCCATACCAGTATAGATCCTAACACATTACCCAGTCCATACCAGTATAGATCCTAACACATTACCCAGTCCATACCAGTATAGATCCTAACACATTACCCAGTCGATACCAATAGAGATCATAACACATTACCCAGTCGATACCAGTATATATCCTAACACATTACCCAGTCCATACCAGTATAGATCCTAACACATTACCCAGTCCATACCAGTATACATCCTAACACATTACCCAGTCCATACCAGTATACATCCTAACACATTACCCAGTCTTTACTAGTATAAATCCTAACACATTACCCAGTCCATACCAGTATAGATCCTAACACATTACCCAGTCCATACCAGTATAGATCCTAACACATTACCCAGTCCATACTAGTATACATCCTAACACATTACCCAGTCCATACCAGTATAGATCCTAACACATTACCCAGTCTATACCAGTATAGATCCTAACACATTACCCAGTCCATACCAGTATAGATCCTAACACATTACCCAGTCTATACCAGTATAGATCCTAACACATTACCCAGTCCATACTAGTATATATCCTAACACATTACCCAGTCCATACCAGTATAGATCCTAACGCATTACCCAGTCCATACCAGTATAGATCCTAACACATTACCCAGTCTATACCAGTATAGATCCTAACACATTACCCAGTCCATACTAGTATAGATCCTAACAAATTACCCAGTCCATACCAGTATAGATCCTCACACATTACCCAGTCTATACCAGTATAGATCCTAACACATTACCCAGTCCATACTAGTATAGATCCTAACACATTACCCAGTCCATACCAGTATATATCCTAACACATTACCCAGTCCATACCAATAGAGATCATAACGCATTACCCAGTCGATACCAGTATATATCCTAACACATTACCCAGTCCATACCAGTATAGATCCTAACGCAGTTCCCAGTCTATACCAGTATAGATCCTAACGCAGTCAACAGTCCATATCAGTATAGATCCTAAGGCATTACCCAGTCCATACCAGTATAGATCCTAACACATTACCCAGCCCATACCAGTATAGATTCTAACACATTACCCAGTCCATACCACTATAGATCCTAACACATTACCCAGTCCATACCAGTATAGATCCTGACACATTATCCAGTACAAACCAGTATAGATCCTAACACATTACCCAGTCCATACCAGTATAGATCCTAACAGATTACCCAGTCCATACCAGTATAGATCCTAACGCATTACCCAGTCCATACCAGTATAGATCCTAACACAATTCCCAGCCCATACCAGTATAGATGCTAACACATTATCCAGTCCATACCAGTATAGATCCTGACACATTACCCAGTCCATACCAGTATAGATCCTAACACATTACCCAGTCCATACCAGTATAGATCCTAACACATTACCCAGTCCATACCAGTATAGATCCTAACACATTACCCAGTCCATACCAGTATAGATCCTGACACATTACCCAGTCCATACCAGTATAGATCCTAACACATTACCCAGTTCATACCAGTATAGATCCTAACACATTACCCAGTCCATACCAGTATAGATCCTAACACATTACCCAGTCCATACCAATAGAGATCATAACACATTACCCAGTCCATACCAGTATATATCCTAACACATTACCCAGTCCATACCAGTATAGATCCTAACACATTACCCAGTCCATACCAATAGAGATCATAACGCATTACCCAGTCGATACCAGTATATATCCTAACACATTACCCAGTCCATACCAGTATAGATCCTAACGCAGTTCCCAGTCTATACCAGTATAGATCCTAACGCAGTCAACAGTCCATATCAGTATAGATCCTAAGGCATTACCCAGTCCATACCAGTATAGATCCTAACACATTACCCAGCCCATACCAGTATAGATCATAACACATTACCCAGTCCATACCAGTATAGATTCTAACACATTACCCAGTCCATACCACTATAGATCCTAACACATTACCCAGTCCATACCAGTATAGATCCTGACACATTATCCAGTACAAACCAGTATAGATCCTAACACATTACCCAGTCCATACCAGTATAGATCCTAACAGATTACCCAGTCCATACCAGTATAGATCCTAACGCATTACCCAGTCCATACCAGTATAGATCCTAACACAATTCCCAGCCCATACCAGTATAGATGCTAACACATTATCCAGTCCATACCAGTATAGATCCTGACACATTACCCAGTCCATACCAGTATAGATCCTAACACATTACCCAGTCCATACCAGTATAGATCCTAACACATTACCCAGTCCATACCAGTATAGATCCTAACACATTACCCAGTCCATACCAGTATAGATCCTAACACATTACCCAGTTCATACCAGTATAGATCCTAACACATTACCCAGTCCATACCAGTATAGATCCTAACACATTACCCAGTTCATACCAGTATAGATCCTAAAACATTACCCAGTCCATACCAGTATAGATCCTGACACATTACCCAGTCCATACCAGTATAGATCCTAACATATTACCCAGTCCATACCAGTATAGATCCTAACACATTACCCAGTCCATACCAGTATAGATCCTAACACATTACCCAGTCCATACCAGTATAGATCCTAACACATTACCCAGTCCATACTAGTATACATCCTAACACATTACCCAGTCCATACCAGTATAGATCCTAACACATTACCCAGTCTATACCAGTATAGATCCTAACACATTACCCAGTCCATACCAGTATAGATCCTAACACATTACCCAGTCTATACCAGTATAGATCCTAACACATTACCCAGTCCATACTAGTATATATCCTAACACATTACCCAGTCCATACCAGTATAGATCCTAACGCATTACCCAGTCCATACCAGTATAGATCCTAACACATTACCCAGTCTATACCAGTATAGATCCTAACACATTACCCAGTCCATACTAGTATAGATCCTAACAAATTACCCAGTCCATACCAGTATAGATCCTCACACATTACCCAGTCTATACCAGTATAGATCCTAACACATTACCCAGTCCATACTAGTATAGATCCTAACACATTACCCAGTCCATACCAGTATAGATCCTAACACATTACCCAGTCCATACCAATAGAGATCATAACACATTACCCAGTCCATACCAGTATATATCCTAACACATTACCCAGTCCATACCAATAGAGATCATAACGCATTACCCAGTCGATACCAGTATATATCCTAACACATTACCCAGTCCATACCAGTATAGATCCTAACGCAGTTCCCAGTCTATACCAGTATAGATCCTAACGCAGTCAACAGTCCATATCAGTATAGATCCTAAGGCATTACCCAGTCCATACCAGTATAGATCCTAACACATTACCCAGCCCATACCAGTATAGATTCTAACACATTACCCAGTCCATACCACTATAGATCCTAACACATTACCCAGTCCATACCAGTATAGATCCTGACACATTATCCAGTACAAACCAGTATAGATCCTAACACATTACCCAGTCCATACCAGTATAGATCCTAACAGATTACCCAGTCCATACCAGTATAGATCCTAACGCATTACCCAGTCCATACCAGTATAGATCCTAACACAATTCCCAGCCCATACCAGTATAGATGCTAACACATTATCCAGTCCATACCAGTATAGATCCTGACACATTACCCAGTCCATACCAGTATAGATCCTAACACATTACCCAGTCCATACCAGTATAGATCCTAACACATTACCCAGTCCATACCAGTATAGATCCTAACACATTACCCAGTCCATACCAGTATAGATCCTGACACATTACCCAGTCCATACCAGTATAGATCCTAACACATTACCCAGTCCATACCAGTATAGATCCTGACACATTACCCAGTCCATACCAGTATAGATCCTAACACATTACCCAGTTCATACCAGTATAGATCCTAACACATTACCCAGTCCATACCAATAGAGATCATAACACATTACCCAGTCCATACCAGTATATATCCTAACACATTACCCAGTCCATACCAGTATAGATCCTAACACATTACCCAGTCCATACCAATAGAGATCATAACGCATTACCCAGTCGATACCAGTATATATCCTAACACATTACCCAGTCCATACCAGTATAGATCCTAACGCAGTTCCCAGTCTATACCAGTATAGATCCTAACGCAGTCAACAGTCCATATCAGTATAGATCCTAAGGCATTACCCAGTCCATACCAGTATAGATCCTAACACATTACCCAGCCCATACCAGTATAGATCATAACACATTACCCAGTCCATACCAGTATAGATTCTAACACATTACCCAGTCCATACCACTATAGATCCTAACACATTACCCAGTCCATACCAGTATAGATCCTGACACATTATCCAGTACAAACCAGTATAGATCCTAACACATTACCCAGTCCATACCAGTATAGATCCTAACAGATTACCCAGTCCATACCAGTATAGATCCTAACGCATTACCCAGTCCATACCAGTATAGATCCTAACACAATTCCCAGCCCATACCAGTATAGATGCTAACACATTATCCAGTCCATACCAGTATAGATCCTGACACATTACCCAGTCCATACCAGTATAGATCCTAACACATTACCCAGTCCATACCAGTATAGATCCTAACACATTACCCAGTCCATACCAGTATAGATCCTAACACATTACCCAGTCCATACCAGTATAGATCCTAACATATTACCCAGTCCATACCAGTATAGATCCTAACACATTACCCAGTCCATACCAGTATAGATCCTAACACATTACCCAGTTCATACCAGTATAGATCCTAAAACATTACCCAGTCCATACCAGTATAGATCCTGACACATTACCCAGTCCATACCAGTATAGATCCTAACATATTACCCAGTCCATACCAGTATAGATCCTAACACATTACCCAGTCCATACCAGTATAGATCCTAACACATTACCCAGTCCATACCAGTATAGATCCTAACACATTACCCAGTCCATACCAGTATAGATATCCATCATGAGATTGTTTCCCCATTAAGATCGGTTGTTTTTTTCAAAGTGTTCCTTTCATTTTTTTGAGCAGTGTATGTTTTTATTATGTTTGTAAGATTTTTAATAAACAAAAATTTACACTTATTCGCTCCTCCACACTCCTCTTTAACCTTTGGGACCTTTTTTTTTTTTTTTTTGGGAGGGGGGCGAGTTTTGATAGGCAGGCACCCTCTCCCACTTCCTCTTCTCATATAGCTTAGGCCAAACACAAGGCCCATTGGCCGAATGCGGCCCGCAAGGCCATTTCGTGTGGCCCTCACACCCAGGGCTTTTATTTAGCCATAATGTGGTGGAACTCTGCTCTACCACCTCCGGTTCCCGCTCTCTGGGATGGTGTGGACTGGGTAATGTGTTAGGATATATACTGGGATAGACAGATAGATAGATAGATAGACAGATAGATAGATAGATAGATAGATAGATAGATAGATAGATAGATAGATAGATAGATAGATAGATAGATAGATAGATAGATAGATAGATAGATAGATAGATAGATAGATAGATAGATAGATAGATAGATAGATAGATAGATAGATAGATAGATAGATAGATAGATAGATAGATAGATAGATAGATAGATAGATAGATAGATAGATAGACGGATAGACGGATAGACGGATAGATAGATAGATAGATAGATAGATAGATAGATAGATAGATAGATAGATAGATAGATAGATAGATAGATAGATAGATAGATAGATAGATAGATAGATAGATAGATAGATAGATAGATAGATAGATAGATAGATAGATAGATAGATAGATAGATAGATAGATAGATCAGTACTTTACAGATATTGGTGTGTTCTAGAATTGTATTTATAAATAATTCTCGGAGCTCATATTCATCTTGTGAAATGCTTGTACTGTGTACATTCGTTCTGTGAATGGCGGAAGGAAGGATCACACATTATTAGGGTACATTCTGTTATCTATAGATGATAGATGTGTGATAGCGCTGGCCAGTAGAATAAATCCTAAATGAAATGCACAGATACCAATAAATAAGTAAAACTATAGACACAGCAATGGAAAAATCCGGTGCCGGCGCTAACATTCAATATAAGGAGCGCTGGTAGTGAAATCAATGTGCAAAAAACACAAAAGAAAGTCCCATTGAAATATTACTCCAATATTATTTCTTCCTCTAAGTAGTGCACTGATTGTATGAATGAATAACGCTGACCAGTTGTCACCAGAGTAAGAGGTGACAGGAAATCTTCCATTGGGGACACCTGCTCCAGTGACAACTTTCTAAGAGAAGATTTCCCCTCACTTTTGAGATAAGAGGATGAGCAAAGCACTCTCACTATACAGCACTAGAAAGAAGGAAGCAGAGCCTGTGTATGTAATGGGCAAATATGTCCGTCCCATTTATAATGAGGATTACAAAGTACTAAATAATGGTAACGTCAAATGAACAGATTCCTATCTAAGAATTCTGATAACACAGCGACACCTAGTGGTAGATAGAGCTTACTGATCTCCAATTTGCTGAGCCATTTCCCTCTTCTCACCCCCTGTTGGAAGGTTTCCCATATTGATAAACCTTTGTTGTCATCACACTTCCCTGCAGATTCTCCCAATAAGCTTATGTTTGTCTGTTCACCCAATAGATTGATTTCTGATCGTTCCATCTGAGTCTCAGTAATTAGCACTTGATATAGTTGCTTATACCTAACACCATGAGGGATGTTACCTTAGGAGGGCCTCAGGACAGTAGTAAGATGGCCTCAGGACAGAAGTAAGATGGCCTCGGGACAGAAGTAGGATGGCCTCGGGACAGAGGTAGGATGGCCTCAGGACAGAAGTAAGATGGCCTAAGGACAGAAGTAGGATGACCTCAGGACAGAAGTAGGATGGCCTCAGGACAGAAGTAGGATGGCCTCAGGACAGAAGTAAGATGGCCTCAGGACAGACGTAGGAAGGCCACAGGACAGACGTAGGAAGGCCACAGGACAGAAGTAAGATGGCCTCAGGACAGAAGTAAGATGGCCTCGGGACAGAAGTAGGATGGCCTCGGGACAGAGGTAGGATGGCCTCAGGACAGAAGTAAGATGGCCTCAGGACAGAAGTAAGATGGTCTAAGGACAGAAGTAGGATGACCTCAGGACAGAAGTAGGATGGCCTCAGGACAGAAGTAGGATGGCCTCAGGACAGAAGTAGGATGGCCTCAGGACAGAAGTAAGATGGCCTCAGGACAGACGTAGGAAGGCCACAGGACAGACGTAGGAAGGCCACAGGACAGAAGTAAGATGGCCTCAGGACAGAAGTAGGATGGCCTCAGGACAGAAGTAAGATGGCCTCAGGACAGACGTAGGAAGGCCACAGGACAGAAGTAGGATGGCCACAGGACAGAAGTAGGATGACCTCAGGACAGACGTAGGAAGGCCACAGGACAGAAGTAGGATGGCCACAGGACAGAAGTAGGATGGCCACAGGACAGAAGTAGGATGGCCACAGGACAGAAGTAGGATGACCTCAGGACAGACGTAGGAAGGCCACAGGACAGAAGTAGGATGGCCACAGGACAGAAGTAGGATGGCCTCAGGACGGAAGTAGGATGGCCTCAGAAAAGAAGTAGGATGGCCTCAGGACAGAAGTAGGATGGCCACAGGACAGAAGTATGATGGCCTCAGGACAGAAGTAGGATGGCCTCAGGTCAGAAGGAGGATGGCCACAGGACAGAAGTTGGATGGCCACAGGACAGAAGTAGGATGGCCACAGGACAGAAGTAGGATGACCACAGGACAGAAGTAGGATGGCCACAGGACAGAAGTAGGATGGCCACAGGACAGAAGTAGGATGGCCACAGGACAGAAGTAGGATGGCCACAGGAATGGAGAAGAACCGTAACAGGGGAGTAAAAAGAAGGCCTCATGAAATGTGCAAGAGGGTCACAATGAAGTCACAAAAGGGTCCCATGGAGCAAGTAAGAGTACCTGAGAGAAGGAGTAAGAGGGCCACAGGAAAGTATAAGGAGGGCCAAAGGTAAGGAGTAGGAGAGTCCCTGTAAAGGTGTAAGAGCGTTACAGGAAAGGAGTAGGAGGATCTCATGAAAGCTGTCAGAGGGCTCCATGTTAAGAGTAAGTGGGTCCCATGGAGGGTGTAGGAGGGCCCCATGTTAGGAATAAGTGGGTCCCATGGAAGGTCCAGGAGGGCCCCATGTTAGGAGTAAGAAGGTTCCATGGAAGGTGTAGGAGGACCCCATGTTAGGAGTAAGTGTATCCCATGGAAAGTGTAGGAGGGCCCCATGTTAGGAGTAAGTGAGTCCCATGGAAAGTGTAGGAGGGCCCCATGTTAGGAGTAAGTGAGTCCCATGGAAAGTGTAGGAGGGCCCCATGTTAGGAGTAAGTGAGTCCCATGGAAAGTGTAGGAGGGCCCCATGTTAGGAGTAAGTGGGTCCCATGGAAGGTGTAGGAGGGCCCCATGTTAGGAGTAAGTGAGTCCCATGGAAAGTGTAGGAGGGCCCCATGTTAGGAGTAAGTGGGTCCCATGGAAGGTCCAGGAGGGCCCCATGTTAGGAGTAAGTAGGTCCCATGGAAGGTGTAGGAGGGCCCCCATGTTAGGAGTAAGTGTATCCCATGGAAAGTGTAGGAGGGCCCCATGTTAGGAGTAAGTGGGTCCCATGGAAGGTGTAGGAGGGCCCCATGTTAGGAGTAAGTGAGTCCCATGGAAGGTGTAGGAGGGCCCCATGTTAGGAGTAAGTGGGTCCCATGGAAGGTGTAGGAGGGCCCCATGTTAGGAGTAAGTGGGTCCCATGGAAGGTCCAGGAGGGCCCCATGCTAGGAGTAAGTAGGTCCCATGGAAGGTGTAAGAGGGCCCCCATGTTAGGAGTAAATGGAGAGTGTAGGAGGGCCCCATGTTAGAAGTAAGGGGATCCCATGGAATGTGTAGGAGGGCCCTATGTTAGGAGTAGGTGGGTCCCGTGGAAGGTGTGTGAGGGCCCCATGTTAGGAGTAAGTGGGTCCCATGGAAGGTGTAGGAGGGCCCCATGTTAGGAGTAAGTAGATCCGATGGAAGGTATAGGATGGCCCCATGTTAGGAGTAAGTGGATCTTATGGAAGGTATAGGAGGATCCCATGTTAGGAGTAAGGGGTCCCATGGAAGGAGTAAGAAAGTCATATGGAAGGTGTAAGTGGGCCTCAGCAAGACAGTACAAGGGTCCTGTGAATGCGATGATGAAGTTCACATGCTTGACAAAACTCTGTATGCTGTGCTGTGTGACACACACCTTTTACTGTTGTATCTTATATACGTATGGCAAATGCAGTCTATACACTGCACTCTGTACATTACATAACTGTGACCACTGCACTCTGTACATTACATACCCCTGACCACTGCATTCTGTACATTACATACCCCTGACCACTGCATTCTGTACATTACATACCCCTGACCACTACACTCTGTACATTACATACCCCTGACCACTGCAATCTGTACATTACATACCCCTGACCACTACACTCTGTACATTACATACCTGTGACCACTACACTCTGTACATTACATACCCCTGACCACTACACTCTGTACATTACATACCCCTGACCACTGAACTCTGTACATTACATACCCCTGACCACTGCACTCTGTACATTACATACCCCTGACCACTACACTCTGTACATTACATACCTGTGACCACTGCACTCTGTACATTACATACCTGTGACCACTGCCCTCTGTACATTACATACCCCTGACCACTGCGCTCTGTACATTACATACCCCTGACCACTGCGCTCTGTACATTACATACCCCTGACCACTGCACTCTGTACATTACATACCCCTGACCACTGCACTCTATACATCACTTACAATTTTTACAAATCCCAAACATATAATTTTATCTGGACTTTTTTTGAACACACATTTTGTTTTGAAATATGTTCAGGCTTTGTAGTTTATAGTATTGGGTTATTGGCTTATTAGATGTATTGTAGTAGCACCTACTTGTTTCATTTAATTTACATTATGAGGAGTTCCTACCTGCCCTGAGTATAGTTCTCGAGTCTGTACACCTGCTGTACCCATTATGAGGAGTTCCCACCATCCCTGCGCTGAGGGTCTATTGTTGCTGGGGCAGGATCCATTGTTGCTCGGGGAGTCTATTGTTGTGTGAGGGATCTATTATTGCTGAGGTGGGGTCTATTGCTGCTGGGGGGATTTATTGTTGTTGGGGTGGGGGTCTATTGCTGCTAGGGTGGGGTCCATTGTTGCTGGGGGAGTCATTTGTTGTGTGAGGGATCAATTGTTGCTGGGGTGGGGTCTATTGCTGCTGGAGGGATTTATTGTTGCTGGGTGGTATCCATTGTTGCTGGGGGAGTCATTTGTTGTGTGAGGGTTTAATTGTTGCTGGGGTGGGGTCTATTGTGATCTATTGTTGCTGGGGTGGGGGTCTATTGAGATCTATTGTTGCTGGGTTGGGGGTCTATTGGGATCTTTTGTTCCTGGGGTGGGGTCTATTGATATCTATTGCTGCTGGGGTGGGGTCTATTGGGATGTATTTTACTTTTCTGGTTATTAGACAAGAACAAATTCCATACAAATTATTTAGCACCAAAAAATAATACTTGGGGTGGTACTGGGAGGTGGATAGGGGGTGGAACCAAGGGACGGTCTTAGAGGAGGGTAGGGGGGGCGGAGGCAAGGGGGGACTATCTATGGATATTTTAAAGGGCCCATTCAGATATATCTGGTGAGCTAACAAATGTGCATTACAATTCCCTACATGGATAAACCTAAGGGAAGGCGGGTGTTAACGTAAAAAGATGGATGGCGCCATCAGTGAAACAAGAAAAAATGCCAGGTACCACCAGTCTGCCAGTGTAGAAAAATATAAATAAGACATTTATTGGCCACCAGTACAACGTTTCGGGCCACTGAGTACTCCTTCTTCAGGCAGCATTACTAGGTAGGCGGCGGCAGGCAGCGATATACTGACGGAAGCACTTAAGCACAGTGTGGGTCGGTTCCGTCATGGGGGGGGGAGTGGGATGAGTGGCAGTGCTTGGGGAATAATGGGATCAGTGGTAGTGGTGAGGGGGTGGAATGAGTGGCAGTGCTGGGGGGATGGGATGTGTGGCAGTGCTAAGGGCGATGGTATGAGTGGAAGTGCTGAGGGGGGAGATTGAGATGAGTGGCAGGGCTGGGGGGTGGCATGTGTGGCAGTGCTAAGGGCGAAGAATTGAGTGGCAGTGCTGGGTGATTGATGGGATCAGTAGCAATGGTGGGGAGGATAAGATCAGTGGCAGTGCTGTAGGGTTAATGGGATAAGTGGCAGTGCTCGTGGGGGTGGGATGAGTGGTTGTGCGATCAGTGGCTGGGGGGGTGTGATCAGTGGCAATGCTGGGGGGGGGGGAGGAATGAGTGGCAGTGCTGGGGAGGATAAGATCAGTGGCAGTGCTGTGGGGTTGATGGGATAAGTGTCAGTGCTCGTGGGGTGGGATGAGTGGTTGTGCGAACAGTGGCGGGGGGGGGGGTGTGATCAGTGGCAGTGCAGGGGGGGGTGTGATCAGTGGCAGTGCTAGGGGGGGTGGAATGAGTGGCAGTGCTGGGGGGAGGGATGAGTGGCAGTGCTGGGGGGGTGGGACGAGTGGCAGTGCTGAAGAGGATAAGACCAGTGGCAGTGCTGTGGAGTTGATGGGATAAGTGGCAGTGCTCGTGGGGTGGGATGAGTGGTTGTGCGAACAGTGGCGGGGGGGGGGTGTGATCAGTGGCAGTGCAGGGGGGGTTAATGGGATCAATGGCAGTGATGGTGGGGGATTGGGTTCACAATGCTGGGTGGAAATGGGATCAGTTATCAGTAGCACTCACTTGTTGACTCTTTTCCACATTCCTTGTCTCTCCGGCTCCCTACATGTGTCTGCAGTAACACCTATGCCAAGATCACGATTGACCTCCTCCTACTCCTCTCCCTTCACAAGTCAGCTGATCTCTATATTCCACCCTCCAATGGCCATGCCAAATCTGCCTGCGGCTGTGAACTCAGTGGGCGGCCGGAGAGAGGCTGGGTGAGCGGCACAGTGCGGCAGTGGCATGAGTGTAATATGTTTAGGCAATGGGCCACCCCCCCCCCCCCCCACAGTGCCAGAACACCAGGACTTGGCTTGCAACCCTGGTAGTTCCACCACTGGTGGAGGTTTGGGGGGCAGCTGCTTTGGGCCTTACAATAGTGACTGGGCATGGGGCAGCTTCCCCTTTTGCCCCCGTTAAAGACTGCCCTGCCTATCCTCTACTTACACCTTTTGGAGATCATAATTGCTTTTTGGCAAATTCGTTAGACCAGCCTTTCCTAACCTGTTCAACACAGAGGAACCCTTCAGACGCTTTCCAGTCTCAGGGTGCCTACCTATCTACAACTCATGATACATTCGTGTAGTGGTCAGTAGGAAGAATGATCCTTACACTTGTGGTCATTGGGAAGAATTACCCCCTTACAGATAGCTAAATAGATCGATGGTGTCAGTGGTAACTTATACTGTATGGGAGGAAGACATTGCTCATTTCTGAAGGAACCCCTAGCAATCTCTGGAGGAACCCTACGGTTCCATGAAACCCTGATTGAGAAACCCTGTGTTATATTGAAGATGGTAGAATTATGGTATAATATAATCTTCAACATTTATCCTCACAACTATGTACTTTGTAATATTTATTCTATGGTTGACTGTTGGTTTACAGTGAACGGTTACTGCTACCTGAAGAAGGAGTCTTTGGTTGCCCGAAATGTTGCAATGGGGGCCATTAAAGTCTTTGATCCCCGAAATGTGGCACTGGGGGCCAGAAAAGTCTCTGGTTGCCTGAAACGTTGCACTGGCAGCAGGTAAAGTTGATGGTTGCCCGAAATGTTGCACTGGCGGCCATTAAAGTGTTTGGTTGCCTTAAACGTGGCACTGGACGCCAGTAAAGTCGATGGTTGCCTGAAACGTTGCACTAGTAGCCAATACATGCCCAATTTACAGTTTTTCTATGATAGGGTTCTGGTGATATCTTCCATGTTTAATCCTTTTAAACAGGCCAGAGGCAACACTTTAAATGGGTTATGACGTTCGAGACTGGTAGGAGGGGCTCCTGATAATGCAGCACTGGCTCCCAATTATTGGTAGTAAAGATGAGTTTAAGAGTCCTCCAAAATCTTTCCTATCTCAACTTTTAACTTTTACTATTTTTTTAATCCAGAGAACTGTGAGCTGAGTACTTTCTGCCCCGCAGCTCAGGTAAATAAAAGGACGGGCTTCAGGCTTCAGCCCACAGCTCTTTGGAGTTTAGCAAAAAAGAAACTCAGAGAATACCAAAGTTCATCTCTGTTGGAAGCGCAACAACATGTATTATGCACTCTGAACTATAGATGGCGCTGTAGTGATATACTAGTGTCTTAGATTTACTTGTATATTCTGTACAGGAAGGAAGTTTGTTTCCTCTTTGCTCTCTCCTGTAATGCTGTTCTCACACATGTATGCTGTTCTCCTACGCAAGTAAAGCTGAATTCTATATTCCTCAAGGTTTCAGTGCCTCATTTTATCACATAACCAGCAATCTCTATTGTTAGCTACCGACGATTGGGAGCCCCTCCCACTGGCCTCAGATGTCACGGCCCATTTAAAGTGCGGGCATCTCTAGTTGACAGCTTGGTTACAGTTCTAAGGGCGCCCCATAAGAAGTCAGCAAATAGTATATGCAGCGGCTTGGCTTTAAATTCCACCGGGCCTAATGCAACATTGCATAAAGGCAGACAATTCATTTGAAGGTACAGATAATTAATCATTTTTCTGAAGCAGTTCACCATAACGTGTAGTAGCGTGTTTCCATGTGTTGTGGTACGATCAAGTATTAACCATCCTTAGACATGTGACTGTGATAGCTGTTTTTTTTAGTCTTTTTTTCCATTTAATTTCACTTGCTGATCTTATCAGTGACATCTGTCCTAGGGTGACAACACTTGCTAGCTGTACTGTATGGTGCTGCAGCGTTGTCACCCAAAGGCAGGAAGTGAGTTAGAACTACAGCAAACTCCCCCTTTCTTTATTTCCATAACGTAGGGGGAGGGGTTCTTTACTCCAGAAAAATAGTTAGGAACAGAGCCAGAAAAAGGGGGGTGGGGGGATGGTAGGGGGGAAAGCTGCCTCGGGCACAATGGATTCATGGGTGGGGGGGGGGGGGGACACTGAATGGTAAGTTCCTTCCGGAGTAGTGACAGTAGCACCACTACTCTTGTCAGCAGGACAACACTAGAGAGGAGAGAGCCAGGACGGGGTGAGGGCTGTGCTCTCTCACCCTCTCCAGCTCCTTCTACCTGACAGATTGTTCATAGACCAGTGCTGTCAAATCAGAACTGTGCAGGGTTTGCTTACCAGCCCTCTACATGTCTCTTACTTCTGTTATTTTACATCTCAGGCCACCTTTTCCCCAGACTGCTCCTGTCCCCGCTAAAGAAAATGTGGGTAGGCGACAGGTAGGCAAACCCTACAAAGACCCTATCTGATAGCGCTCCTGAATTACCCAGGTGGTGGTGCTGTTCTTAGAGCCGTCCTGATTTAACAGTACTCCTGTATTAACCAGGTGGTGGCACTGCTTCGAGTACTGTTTCAATGTGACCTTGCTCCTGTATTAACCAGGTGATGGCGCTGTCCCGATCTGACGGCGTGTCAGGAAGCTAATAAAACTAGTGCTCATACTCGTGCAGCTAATGCTCATTCCTGTGCAGCTACAATTCATGCATTTGTACCAGCACACAGATGAGCTAGGGTTACGCACATTGGCGCCAAGCTGCCTATTAAAAGGAAATCCTGGTGTGTGCTAATTGCTGAATGTTCTTTAGCTTTCCTGTGACCCATGTTCCTGCTTTGCTGACTGATATTCTGTTGCTGACCTGGCTCATTCCTGACCTTGCTCTGTGGATTCTGGATACCGACCTCGACTTGCATCTGACTACTCTCTGCCTGGTTCCCTGGTACTGACCTTGGCCTGCTCCTGGACCTTGCTCTGCCTGGTTCCCTGACAATGACCTTGGCCTGCTCCTGGTCTTCGCTCTGCCTGCTTCTCTAGTATTGACCTCAGCCTTCTCATGGACCTTGTTCTGCCTGGTCCCCTGGTACTGACCTCAGCCTGCTCCTGGACCTTGATCTGCCTGGTTCCCTGGCACTGACCTCAGGCCTGCTCCTGGACTTTGCTCTGCCGGCTTCTCAGGTACTGACCTCAGCCTGCTCCTGGACCTGCTCTGTCTGGTTCCCTGGTACTGACCTCAGCCTGCTCCTGGACTTTGCTCTGTCTGGTTCCTTGGCACTGACCTTGGCCTGCTTCTGGACTTTGCTGTGCCTGCTTCTCTGGTATTGACCTCGGCCTGATCCTGGACCTTGCTCTGCCTGATTCCCTGGTACTGACAACAGCCTACTCCTGGACCTTGCTCTGCCTTGTTCCCTGGTACTGACAACAGCCTGCTCCTGGACCCTGCTCTGCCTGGTTCGCTGGTACTGACCTCAGCCCGCTACTGGACTTTGCTTTGCCTGCTTCTTGTCTGCGCTGCTGCCTCACCGTCAATGATCCTGGCTCACCTTGACTACATCTCTGTCTGTGACAATCACAATCACACGGGAATCGGGACTAATGCTTGGCTGGGTCGCTGGGCAGGTGGGGCCCCCAGGCAACTTCCCAGCGTGCCCATTTGGTAAGCTGGCCCTGTCCCAATGGTGTTCTATCGGGTTGAGGTCAGGACTCTGTGCAGGCCAGTCAAGTTCCTCCACCTCAAACTTTTTCACCCATGTCTTTATGGACCTTGCTTTGTGCACTGGTCCAAATCATTTGGTGGAGGGGGGGGGGGGGTTATGATGTGGGTTTGTTTTTCAGGGGTTGGGCTTGGCCCCTTAGTTCCAGTGAAGGGAACTCTTAAGGCATCAGCATACCAAGACATTTTGGACAATTTCATGCTCCTAACTTTGTGGGAACAGTTTGGGGGACGGCCCCTTCCTGTTCCAAAATGACTGCACACCAGTGCACAAAGCAAGGTCCATAAACACATGGATGAGCAGGTTTGGGGTGGAGGAACTTGGCTGGCCTTGACCTGCACCCAATAGAATACCTTTTGAATGAATTAGAGCGCAGACTGCAAGGCAGGCTTTCTCCTCCATCATCAGTGCCTGACCTCACAAATGGTCTTTCTGGAAGAATGGTCAAACATTCCCATAGACACACTCCTAAACCTTGTGGACGGCCTTCCCAGAAGAGTTGAAGCTGTTATAGCTGCAAAGGGTGGGCCAACTCAATATTGATACCTACAGACTAAGGCTGGGAGGCCATTAAATTTCACGTGCGTCTAAATGCAGATGTCCCAATACTTTTAACAATATAGTGTATATGCAAACATAATATATCCCAAACAAACATTTTATATAATAAATCATTTACTTAAGAATTTGCGCAAGCAGCACATCATTAATCACAAGAGACATTCATTTCTGTTATCTTGGATCAGCTTATCACCTTGATCGAGAACCGGACTACGAATGTAAGGAGATGAATTGTCTCTCCACTTTGCTCAACAAGAAGTCTGAGAACAGCAATTTGTTCCAATAAAATCTTTCTGCAAAGTCATTCTAGCAAACGAACCTGTTATTATTATATGAAGAACCTGACATTAGCATATAATCACTTAATAATGCCGTTTAATTACTAGATTAATTTTTATGAATATTAACCACTTGCCTACCGGGTACTTTTACCCCCTTCTAGTCCAGGACAATTTTTAGCTTTCAGCGCTGTTGCACTGAATGACAATTGCACGGTCGTGCAACATTGTACCCAAACAAAATTTTTATTACACAAATAGAGTTTTCTTTTGGTGGTATTTAATCACCACTGGGTTTTTTTTTTTTTTTTTTTTTTGCTAAATGAACAAATAAAGACAGAAATTTTTGAAAAAAAGATAAAAAAAAAACTTTTTCATAGTTTGTTATTTGGTGGTGGTGTTGTTTTTCAGGGGTTTGGCTTGGCCACTTACTTCCAGTGAAGGGAACTCTTAAGACGTCAGCATACCAAGACATTTTGGACAATTTCATGCTCCCAACTTTGTGGGAAGAGTTTGAGGATGGCCCCTTCCTGTTCGAACATGACTGTGCACCAGTGCACAAAGCAAGGTCCATAAAGACATGGATGAGCGAGTTTGGGGTAGAGGAACTTGACTGTCCTGCACAGAGTCCTGACCACAACCCGATAGAACACCTTTTGGGATGAATTAGAGCGGAGACTGCGAGCCAGGCCTTCTCATCCAAAATCAGTGCCTGACCTCACAAATGCACTTCTGGAAGAATGGTCAAACATTCTGGAGAAGGCCTGGCTCGCACTTTAATTCACCCCAAAGGGGTTCTATTGGGTTGAGGACGGTCAGGATTCTGTGCAGACCAGCCAGGTTCCTCCACCCCAAGCCCTCTCATCCATGTCTTTATGGACCTTGCTTTGTACACTGGTGCGCAGTCATGTTGGAACAGGAAGGGGCCATCCCCAAACTGTTCCCACAAAGTTGGGAGCATGAAATTGTCCAAAATGTCTTGGTATTATGTCTGCGGAAGCTATAAGGAGTTCCCTTCACTGGAACTAAGGGGTCAAGCCCAACCCCTGAAAAACAACCCCCCACCGTAATCCCCCCTCCACCAACTGATTTGGACCAGTGCTCGAAGCAAGGTCCATAAAGACATGGATGAGTAAGTTTGGGGTGGAGGAACCTGACTGGCCTGCAGAGAGTCCTGACCTCAACCCGAAAGAACACCTTTCGAATTAATTAGAACGGAGGCCTTCTCCCCAACATCAGTGCCTGACCTCACAAATGCGCTTCTGGAAGAATGGTCAAACATTCCCATAGACACACTCCTAAACCTTGTGGATAGCCTTCCCAGAAGAGTTGAAGCTGTTATAGCTGCAAAGGGTGGGCCAACTCAATATTGAACCCTACAGACTAAGACTGGGATGCCATTAAAGTTCATGTGCGGGTAAAGGCAGGCGTCCCAAAACTTTTGGTAATAGTGTGTGTGTGTGTGTGTATGTATATATTTATATATATATATATATATATATATATACAGGGCTTTTTTTTTCTCAGACAATAGGTGCAGGAACTCCCCCCCCCCTTCTGAGTCCCCCTTTGTCTCTGTGCCCTACCCACCTCCAATCACCGTTTATCGGTTCCACCTCTACCCACCTCCCAGTACTGCCCCAAGAATCATTTTGTGGTGCTAAATAATTTGTATCGAATTTGTTCTTGTCTAATAACAAGAAAAGCAGTAAAATAGATCCCCTGGGACCAGCAACAATAGAACCCTCACATAACAAAAGGCTCCCCCAGCAACAATGGACCCCACCCCAACAACAAAAGGGTCCCCCCAAGCAACATTAGATAGCCCACACAACAATAGACACACCCCCCACACACACATCAACAATGGACCACCAACAACAAAATACCACCCCCCAGCAACATTAGAACCCCAGCGGCAACAACAGATTTCCCAGCAGACAGCAATAATAGACCTTTCCCTCAATAGTAGATCCCTACTGGCAACATAAAACTCCCCAGCAACAATACATCCCCACCATCAACAATAGACCCTCACACAAAACATACAGTTCTGCCTTGTTTAGACAATTCACCAATTACTATAGGGTGTCGGCTGCAGAGGTAGCCAGAAAGGTGTAAGGATGTTGAAAAAGCTTCAGCTATTCAGGATGAGGCAATTAAGGCTTCTATAAGTTATCCAGAGGATGACTACTGATCGCTGCCTCCTGAAGCTGTGTGTGTTAAGGAGAGCAGTGAGCTGAAAGACTCCTGAAGCTGTGTGCATTAAGGAGAGCAGTGAGCTGAAAGCCTCCTGAAGCTGTGTGCGTTAAGGAGAGCAGTGAGCTGAAAGACTCCTGAAGCTGTGTGCGTTAAGGAGAGCAGTGAGCTGAAAGCCTCCTGAAGCTGTGTGCGTTAAGGTGAACAGTGAGCTGAAAGCCTCCTGAAGCTGTGTGCGTTAAGGAGAGCAGTGAGCTGAAAGCCTCCTGAAGCTGTGTGCGTTAAGGAGAGCAGTGAGCTGAAAGCCTCCTGAAGCTGTGTGCGTTAAGGAGAGCAGTGAGCTGAAAGCCTCCTGAAGCTGTGTGCGTTAAGGAGAGCAGTGAGCTGAAAGCCTCCTGAAGCTGTGTGCGTTAAGGAGAGCAGTGAGCTGAAAGCCTCCTGAAGCTGTGTGCGTTAAGGAGAGCAGTGAGCTGAAAGACTCCTGAAGCTGTGTGCGTTAAGGAGAGCAGTGAGCTGAAAGACTCCTGAAGCTGTGTGCGTTAAGGAGAGCAGTGAGCTGAAAGCCTCCTGAAGCTGTGTGCGTTAAGGAGAGCAGTGAGCTGAAAGCCTCCTGAAGCTGTGTGCGTTAAGGAGAGCAGTGAGCTGAAAGACTCCTGAAGCTGTGTGCGTTAAGGAGAGCAGTGAGCTGAAAGACTCCTGAAGCTGTGTGCGTTAAGGAGAGCAGTGAGCTGAAAGCCTCCTGAAGCTGTGTGCGTTAAGGAGAGCAGTGAGCTGAAAGCCTCCTGAAGCTGTGTGCGTTAAGGAGAGCAGTGAGCTGAAAGCCTCCTGAAGCTGTGTGCGTTAAGGAGAGCAGTGAGCTGAAAGCCTCCTGAAGCTGTGTGCGTTAAGGAGAGCAGTGAGCTGAAAGCCTCCTGAAGCTGTGTGCGTTAAGGAGAGCAGTGAGCTGAAAGCCTCCTGAAGCTGTGTGCGTTAAGGTGAACAGTGAGCTGAAAGCCTCCTGAAGCTGTGTGCGTTAAGGAGAGCAGTGAGCTGAAAGCCTCCTGAAGCTGTGTGCGTTAAGGAGAGCAGTGAGCTGAAAGCCTCCTGAAGCTGTGTGCGTTAAGGAGAGCAGTGAGCTGAAAGCCTCCTGAAGCTGTGTGCGTTAAGGAGAGCAGTGAGCTGAAAGCCTCCTGAAGCTGTGTGCGTTAAGGAGAGCAGTGAGCTGAAAGCCTCCTGAAGCTGTGTGCGTTAAGGAGAGCAGTGAGCTGAAAGCCTCCTGAAGCTGTGTGCGTTAAGGAGAGCAGTGAGCTGAAAGCCTCCTGAAGCTGTGTGCGTTAAGGAGAGCAGTGAGCTGAAAGACTCCTGAAGCTGTGTGCGTTAAGGAGAGCAGTGAGCTGAAAGACTCCTGAAGCTGTGTGCGTTAAGGAGAGCAGTGAGCTGAAAGACTCCTGAAGCTGTGTGCGTTAAGGAGAGCAGTGAGCTGAAAGACTCCTGAAGCTGTGTGCGTTAAGGAGAGCAGTGAGCTGAAAGCCTCCTGAAGCTGTGTGCGTTAAGGAGAGCAGTGAGCTGAAAGACTCCTGAAGCTGTGTGCGTTAAGGAGAGCAGTGAGCTGAAAGACTCCTGAAGCTGTGTGCGTTAAGGAGAGCAGTGAGCTGAAAGACTCCTGAAGCTGTGTGCATTAAGGAGAGCAGTGAGCTGAAAGCCTCCTGAAGCTGTGTGCATTAAGCAGAGCAGTGAGCTGAAAGCCTCCTGAAGCTGTGTGCATTAAGGAGAGCAGTGAGCTGAAAGACTCCTGAAGCTGTGTGCGTTAAGGAGAGCAGTGAGCTGAAAGCCTCCTGAAGCTGTGTGCGTTAAGGAGAGCAGTGAGCTGAAAGACTCCTGAAGCTGTGTGCGTTAAGGAGAGCAGTGAGCTGAAAGCCTCCTGAAGCTGTGTGCGTTAAGGAGAGCAGTGAGCTGAAAGACTCCTGAAGCTGTGTGCGTTAAGGAGAGCGGTGAGCTGAAAGAATCCTGAAGCTGTGTGCGTTAAGCAGAGCAGTGAGCTGAAAGCTTCCTGAAGCTGTGTGCGTTAAGGAGAGCAGTGAGCTGAAAGCCTCCTGAAGCTGTGTGCGTTAAGGAGAGCAGTGAGCTGAAAGACTTCTGAAGATGAAGTGTTGGATTTTTTCTGTGTGAAAAGAAAACAAAGACTATTGGTTTTCTGCTGTATGACCAGCAGTGTCTGCCCAGCAGTAGGTTGGGACAGACACCATAGGTAGGTTCCTGTGTGTGAAGGTAGACGCCCCAAGTGGCCAGGGTTTGTTTGTTTTGATTTATGCTGTTTTGGATGCTTGCACTTGTTTCCAGCAAATTGTTTCCAGCAAATTGGAAGAATAAACCATAGACTGTTGTTTTCAACCACTCCTCGGCTGTCTCTCTGTGTAACGAACCCCTCTACCGAGCTAACCCCTCACATTATATATATATATATATATATACAAACAGCTGGCGTAAAGCCCAGTCAAGTTCCTCCACCCCAAACTCGTTCATCCATGTCTTTGTGGATCTTGCTTTATGCACTGGTGTGCAGTCATGTTGGAACAGGAAGTGGCCATCCCTAAACTGTTCCCACAAAGTTGGGAGAATGAAATTGTCCAAAATGTCTTGGTATTCTGATACCTTAAGAGTTCCCTTCACTGGAACTAAGGGGCCAAGCCCAACCCCTGAAAAACAACCCCATACCATAATCCCCCCTCCACTAAATGATTTGGACCAGTGCACAAAGACATGGATGAGCGAGTTTTGGGTGGAGGAACTTGACTGGCCTTCACAGAGTCCTGACCTCAACCTGATAGAACACCTTTGGGATGAATTAGAACGGAGGCCTTCTCCCCAACATCAGTGCCTGACCTCACAAATGGTCTTCTGGAAGAATGGTCAAACATTCCCATAGACACACTCCTAAACCTTGTGGACAGCCTTCCCAGAAGAGTTGAAGCTGTTATAGCTGCAAAGGTTGGGCCAACTCAATATTGAACCCTACGGACTAAGATTGGAACGCATTAAAGTTCATGTGTGTGTAAAGGCAGGCGTCCCAATACTTTTGGTAATATAGTGTATTTATATATGAAACATTAGACGGGTGTTTTCAACACAGTATCGGAGACACATAAAGGGGTTTTTAGAGGTTGGCGCCGACATAGACTGGATTTTATAACATGTTTATGTTTGGGAGGGTCCAATGTGACAACTGTCCAGGACTGGAGCCTAAACTCCTTCACTGTGACCAGAGGTTGTCTATTTCCTTATTCGTATATATACTGTATACTGTAAATCTCCGGAGTCACCATTATAAATCTCAGGTCCCAATAAATCTGTTGTATGCTCTGGGTGATGATAAATACTTGCAATGATTGAGCGCAGAGCCCTTTGTATACGAGCGCAAGGTCATCTGTGATTTTTAAGATAGCAAACTTGTAAAAATGTACGTCTTTGTAAACCTGACTTATTAATGATAACCTGACAAGTTACACAAACAGATGATTCATTCTGGGTGCGTCCCACTGCAACATTGAAAGAGGAAAATAATATATTGGGACAATGTCTGCAGCTGCAGGCATCACCGCGGTACAGTTTTTTTTTTTTTTTTAAGGGTGACGGTCGGGTCTCTTGGAATAGCAATCCTAGCAGATAATTAGCTGCAGGATTGCTTTTACAAGCAGCGGGAGGGGACGTCCCCCCACTACCATCGCCTTCCGCTGCTTTACCAGGATCTCCTGTCACGCCGGGAGACCCGAGCAGCTAGCCCACGTTTCGGCTGGCTGGACAGCTGAACAAAGCTGACTTTGATCGGCATTCTGCTATGGCAAACCAGAGTTTAGGGTGGAGGAACTTGACTGGTCCTGACCTCAACCTGATAGAACACCTTTGGGATGAATTAGAACGCAGACTGGGAGCCAGGCCTTCTCCTCCAACATCAGTGCCTGACCTCACAAATGCGCTTATGGAAGAATGGTCAAAAATTCCCATAGACACACTCCTAAACCTTGTGGACAGCCTTCCCAGAATAATTAAAGCTGTTATAGCTGCAAAGGGTGGGCCAACTCAATATTGAACCCTACGGACTAAGACTGGGATGCCATTAAAGTTCATGTGTGTGTAAAGGCAGGTGTCCCAATACTTTTGACAATATAGTGTACATCTATGGCCAGACAAAAAAAAAAGAAAAAAAAAACGGGGCGGACTTAATAGACCACTTAGGTTTTTTTTTTTCGGGCCATCACTCCTCTACGTTTCTGTGTTTCCATTTATCCTAGGAGCTCTGAACCTGGAAGCGCTTAGCTCTGAGCACTTTCAGGTTCAGAGCTGTCAGATCTTGTCCACTGTGGCTAGAAAAAAACAAACAATTAAATACAGACTATACCCAATCTGGTTGGTGGGAGTGACTATACCCAATCTGGTTAGTGGGAGTGACTATACCCAATCTGGTTGGTGGGAGTGACTTCACCCAATCTGGTTGGTGGGAGTGACTTTACCCAATCTGGTTGGTGGGAGTGACTATACCCAATCTGGTTGGTGGGAGTGACTGCACCCATCTGGTTGGTGGGAGTGACTTTACCCAATCTGGTTGGTGGGAGTGACTATACCCAATCTGGTTGGTGGGAGTGACTTTACCCAATCTGGTTGGTGGGAGTGACTTTACCCAATCTGGTTGGTGGGAGTGACTATACCCAATCTGGTTGGTGGGAGTGACTATACCCAATCTGGTTGGTGGGAGTGACTATACCCAATCTGGTTGGTGGGAGTGACTTTACCCAATCTGGTTGGTGGGAGTGACTTTACCCAATCTGGTTGGTGAGAGTGACTATACCCAATCTGGTTGGTGGGAGTGACTATACCCAATCTGGTTGGTGGGAGTGACTTTACCCAATCTGGTTGGTGGGAGTGACTATACCCAATCTGGTTGGTGAGAGTGACTATACCCAATCTGGTTGGTGAGAGTGACTATACCCAATCTGGTTGGTGGGAGTGACTATAACTAATCTGGTTGGTGGGATGGACTTTACCCAATCTGGTTGGTGGGAGTGACTATACCCAATCTGGTTGGTGGGAGTGACTATACCCAATCTGGTTGGTGGGAGTGACTATACCCAATCTGGTTGGTGGGAGTGACTTTACCCAATCTGGTTGTTGGGAGTGACTTTACCCAATCTGGTTGGTGGGAGTGACTTTACCCAATCTGGTTGGTGGGAGTGACTTTACCCAATCTGGTTGGTAGGAGTGCAGAGGAGGCATTAAAAGTAACCTCAGATGCTTTTGTAGAGAGTACCTGTGACTCAATTTTTAAAGGATTAACTGTGTGCCTAGCCAGGGTTTGTGCACTGTATGGGAGGTGCTTTTGCTAGAGGAAGGCATGTATCTGCTTTGTAGAGACACAGGGGCTGACTGGCAACTTTAGGCCCAGGGGGCAAGTACAAACCATAGGCCCATGGTGCAGCGACTCAGCCCCCCTCCCACTTTCCCTCACCCCCCCCCCCCCACTCTCCCGATCCTCCTCCTGACCCCAATTCCAAGCTGAAGCCATGCTCCAGATACTCTCTACTTATTGGCTAAATCTGAGTTTCTGACCTGGCCAGCAGTGGGAGGTTGGGGGGAACTGGGACAGCTTGGTTGGGGCTGGCCTGGGGCAAAAGAATCTCCAGTGGGGCATGGAACTGGCCTCTGCTCAGACACAGTTTACAACATCCATGCTGGGGGGGGGGGGGGACCTGCACTTTGTCCTTATCTTCAACCCGCACTCAGGAATCCTTTAGGCATGTCTGTGGCAGAAGCAGTGCAGACTGTTTATGGGGCATCAGAGCAGCCCAGGGGGCAATGGCCCCCCTGCCCCCTGGCCCAGTCCTCCCCTGCAGAGACACAGGATCCATGCCTTCCCTACTGACAGAACAGCAATCTGCTTTGTTTAAATAGACTGCTGTTCTGGCTCTCGGCAGCAGGGTTATTTTGGCTTGTTTATATGTATGAGGAGATTGAGTCTATGTGAAGAGATCCGGCTAGCATGAGAGAGTGAGAGCGAGAACACCAAATTTAACACACCTGCTCCCCATTCACACCTGAGACCTTCTAACACTAACGAGTCACATGAGGGAAAATGGCTAGTTGGGCCCAATTTGGTTGGACATTTCCACTTAGGGGTGTACTAACTTTTGTTGCCAGTGGTTTAGACATTAATGGCTGTGTGTGGAGTTATTTTGAGGGGAGGGTGGTCCTTGGCCAGGTTCATCTGGCACCCCCCCCCCCCCGACCGATGGAGCACCAGCCGTCACTGCTGAGCCAGCCTGGTTCAATAGGTTACACTATGATGGGACATGCTGCTGACTTGACAGTTGTTCAGAAGACAGTCATTGACACCCTTCCCAAGGAGGGTAAGTCACAAAAGGTCATTGCTAAAGAAGCTGGCTGCTCACAGAGTGCTGTATCCAAGCATATTAACGCAAAGTTGAGTGGAAGCAAAAAGTGTGTTAGAAAAAGGTGCACAAGCAACAGGGATAACCGCAGCCTTGAGAAGATTGTGAAGCAAAGGCCATTCAAGAATTTGGGAGAGATATACAAGGAGTGGACTACGGCTGGTGTCAGTGCTTCAAAAGCCACCACACATAGACTTATCCAGGACATGTAATTAATCGAGAAATTACCTGGCCAATCTATCAACACCACATCCAAAAACTGAAGACATAAAAAAAACATATGAGACAGCAGAACTTTCAAGGTGTTGACTACGCCCTTCAGCACCTTGAAAGTCCAGTTGTTTCCTATGTTTTTTTATGTATCCAGGACACGGGCTACAACTGTCACATTCCTTGTGTCAAGCCACTCCTGAACCAGAGACAACGTCACAAGCGTCTTATCTGGGCTATGAAGAAAAAGGACTGGACTGTTGCTCAGTGGTCCTCTTTAAGTACATTTTTCTTTTCATTTGGAAATGAAGGTCCCAGAGTCTGGAGGAGGAGTGGAGAGGCACAGAATCCAAGTTGCATGAGGTCCAGTGTGAAGTTTCCACAGTCAGTGATGATTTGGGGAGCCATGTCATCTGCTGGTGTCGGTCCACTGTGTTTTATCAAGTCCAAAGTCAAGATTGGAACTGGATTGCTTTTTTTAATCTGGAAGAACGTTTTGATGCATCTTTAAATTTTTAAATGAATCTTTGATAAACCCAACCACCAAACTTTTTGTCATAGCTCCTGTCTTGTTTCTTGATACAAGGGTGTAAGTTTTTGTGTTTGGTCCTTTGGCTACAATGTCAACACCCTACGGATGAGTGCAATTTGGGCAAATCAGTTAACCACTTGCGAACCAAACATATACCACACACACTCTGCGCCGATTGCGTACCTAGTTACGTGATCTGACACTCCTGAGTAGTGGGTCCTCACGCACACCACAGGAGACCCGCTCACTGATCTGCGTGTACCGCAGACTCAATGTCTGCCAGCAGGGCTGCTGATAAGGCAGTGCAGCCAGCCCTCCTGTACTGGGCCCAGGCACCATCAGTTCAAAAGGGGGGCCCAGGCACCATCAGTTCAAAAGGGGGGCCCAGGCACCATCAGTTCAAAAGGGGGGCCCAGGCACCATCAGTTTAAAAGGGGGGACCAGGCACCATCATTTGAAAAGGGGGGCCCAGGCACCATCAGTTTAAAAGGGGGGCTGAGGCACCTTCAGTTCAAAAGGGTGGCCCAGGCACCATCAGTTTAAAAGGGTGGCCCAGGCACCATCATTTGAAAAGGGGGGCCCAGGCACCATCAGTTCAAAAGGGGGGCCCAGGCACCATCAGTTCAAAAGGGGGGCCCAGGCACCATCAGTTCAAAAGGGGGGCCCAGGCACCATCAGTTTAAAAGGGTGGCCCAGGCACCATCATTTGAAAAGGGTGGCCCGGGCACCATTAGTTCAAAAGGGGGGCCCAGGCACCATCAGTTTAAAAGGGGGGACCAGGCACCATCATTTGAAAAGGAGGGCCCAGGCACCTGCTAAGCAGGAGGGTTGGCTGTACAGTCTTTTTGCAGCCACCATTCCTTTTCTGGCCTCCCCCTGCAGCGCTGCCAGCTTCTCTTCCTCTTTCTCCCTCCGGCTGCACTGCAGGTGGATTTGTCGTAGCACATGCGCCCCTTCCATCTGCTTTCTGGGCCCCCTGTTTGCCCTTTTCCCCTGCAGCATTTTCGGCTTCCCTCCTCTTCATCCTGGGGGCACAAAGAGAGATGTTTCAGGATAGAGAGGGGGGGAAGGGGCCGGTAAATATGTCATCTACTGGCCGCTTCCATTCCTGAATGAACATAGTAACTGATCGGTACCAATCACTCCTGTGTCCATTCACCACTGAAGCTTAGTAAGCTGGGAATAAGCAGGAAGCCTGGGAGCGTTTCTTATTCATTAATCTGTTCTGCTGAGGCTGCAAAGAAAAGGACTGATCAATCTATGTCCTCAGTCACTTACTGCCGTCACGGGGGAGGGGGGGTCCTGTCAGGTAGGGTTTATGGGGCCTTGTGGTTTCTAAAAGCAGCCCTGTCCGCCAGTCCCAGTGGGACTGCACTGGTAATTAAGACACTGATAATCAGTGCCCTGGTGATCAGTGTGCCCATGTGCCATTAGCATAAGCCGGTTATTGCACCAATCACTTTGCTTTACAACGGTCAATTCTATATATCCTATTAGATATCAACTACCCACTATCAAAGAATCCACTCTATACATCTGTTAGATACCTTACATCTGGCAGCGCCAATCATTTCTTCTTTTTTGCACATACATTTGATACAACCTTTTTAGGGCTGTATTTTTGAAGTGGGCTGCAGCCAAGCTTGATTTTGTAGCTTTTATCCTAAGCGCGGATCCCTTTATTTTTAATCTATAAGCCGGTTATCGTCTTTCTTCTGTCAGCGTAAGGAAAGAAAACCAAATAACTGACTTGTGTTTACATTCCGTGATCATGTGGTATTGGGCTGCTGTGATTGTCCCTTTAACCTTTGAGTCTTGAGGACGCCATCCCGGCAAACTAAGCCCATGCTGTAGCCATCATTCAGCTATATAGCGTGGGCAGGAATTGGATAATTAATTTTGCTTCAACTTATCTGTATCTTTGAAAGAGTCCAAACCCTGTTAACTTTCCTCTATCAATCTGGCCAGTTCTAATAACTGTGTTCTCTCTTTCTCTACTATCAAGCCCATCTACGCCACTCCATGGTCAATGCAGGGGGCCTTCCATTTTGAACTGTGGAGGTGTTTGTTCCGTAGGGACCACTTTGTCACATAAGCCTCTTGGAATTGTTTTATGTTGAATATATGTTTCCATAAAGAATACATCCCATTTCTGATTGAGATGTTTTATCAATAATTTTTTGTGCTCTCTAATTACATTTTTTTCCTTCTTCTTCTTGACTTGGGGCTAGGGATGAATCCTTTTGATTCTTTAGGAAGGCTGTTCGAATCGCTTGATCTATCCCATCTCCCAGTACAAACACCATCACATGTCAGGGCAGTGGTGTTGCGTGGGTTGTCAGCACCCGGGGCAAGGCAAGTAATTTGCGCCCCCTAACCCGCGGAATTTTAGCACTCGAGTCTCTTCCACTAGATTAGTTAAAGAAACCCTTACCCCCTAAGCACATGTATTGTTTGTTATAAAAACAAACATTGCCCCCTTTCAATGTAGAGAGACCAGCGTGCCCCCTTTCAATGCAGAATAACCAGCATGCCCCCTTTCAATGCAGAATGACCAGCATGCCCCCTTTCAATGCAGAGAGACCAGCATGCCCACTTTCAATGCAGAATGACCAGCGTGCCCCCTTTCAATGCAGAATGACCAGCGTGCCCCCTTTCAATGCAGAATGACCAGCATTCCCCCTTTCAATGCAGAATGTCCAGCATGCCCCCTTTCAATGCAGAGAGACCAGCGTGCCCCCTTTCAATGCAGAATTACTAGCGTGCCCCCCTTCAATTTATAGAGAAATCATCGTGCCCCCTTTCAATGCAGATGGACCAGCATGCCCCCTTCAATGCAGAGAGACTTACCTGCAGCGGCGGCTTTTCCTCAGTTCCCCGGCATCTCTGAGTCCTCCCGCCTCCTCCTCGGGCCAATGGCATGCGATTGCCTTTCGGCCAATCAGGAAGCAGGTCTCGGACCCGCTTCCTGATTGGCCAGGAGGAGGATCCATGTGACAATAGCGAATTTTCATTCGCTATTGTCACACAATGGGTGGGCTTGGGGCGCACTGCTCTGCGCCCCGGGTCCACCCTTTTTTGAAGCCTATTAGAGCCTCTGGCTCTAATCAGGTGATTAGAAAAAAAAAACCCACTCTGTGACAGCGCCATTCTGCTGACTCACTCGCTGCTTAACTGACTGAGCAGTGAAGAGAGGCGGCATAGGCGGGGCTTGGCTTGCAACGCCACCCCACCCTACATCAATGGACAGGTGAGGCACAGTCAAGCCCCGACCCGCCATTTTAAGCCATAGGGCGGCTGCGCTGGACATCTCCCAGCCTAAAGATGGAGGCAGCTGCAGACAGTGTGTGAACTGTTTATGTCAGAGTCAGACAGACAGAGTGACACTGCGGATGCGCCCCCCCAGATGTTGCGCCCGGTGCGGCTGGCCCCCCCTGCACCCCCCACGCTACGCCACTGTGTCAGGGGCCAATATGACCATACGGGCAATTCTCTGAGGCTGGGTAAATAACAACATATAGCTTTAAAGGAAGGGATCACAAAAGGCTTGAATTACTTTAACTGATTTGCCCAAATTCCACTTACCAGTAAGGTGTGGTCGTTGTAGCCAAAAGACCAAAAACTAAAATTGAAGCCCCGTACACATGAGTAGAAATTCATCCTGGAAATTTCGTGCGACGACCGATCTGCCGATTTTCAGCTTGTTAGTATGATGCTTCCGACAACCGACTCCAACTTTTTGGCCAAAAAAATCCTGGTGTGCAGGCTATATAATTTTTGTCGACCGTCAAAACACGTCCGATTTTCGTCTCATTAGTACAGATTTTGATGGGGAAAAACCTTATGAACAAGACTGGGCATGCTCAGAGATGAAAGAACACAAAGAATGCAATCCAACACATGAAGTAGAATTCTGTCGTGCGGGAAAATTTGTGTGCAGTCTAGAGCACATTCCAACCAACGGACACCACTCTGGACAAAAGACGGACGACCGGTCGGCGGAAATTCGTTGCCTGTGTACGAGGCTTAACACCCTTGTATAAAGAAACAAGAGTAATGCAGTAGCTATTCCAATGACAAAAAGTTTGGTGGTTGGGTTTATCTTCTTTATTTATCCTTTAACACATTTTTTATGTAGGTTTGAAAGCCCGCAATACCTTTATCCATATCTCTTGAAAACAGTTTGATGGAATACTATAACTTTGCATAGCCATCCGGATTTCATGGGAAATGACTCAGTGTTGTTTTAATGACTATTAGTTTAGGGTGACCAGACGTCCCCAGGTTCCAGGGACAGTCCCCAGACTGAGGACAGGTCTGCCCTGGTTTTGCCCCGGATTTAGGGCCAGATTAACGTAGACAGGGCATCCCATTCTGGCTGAAAAACATGGTGGCTCGGATGGCGCTGCCCCCTGCTGGACGATCTCCCTGCCACTACTGCTGCTGTTCAGTGGAGGAGAGACAGAGCCAAAAATTGAGGTGAGCAGGTGGGGGGACACTGGGGGAGCAGGGGTCAGAGCTGATGCAGCAGCATGGAGAGATGGAGAGTTTAGCTGTTGTGGTGGAAGGGCTAAGAGGTGGTTGCAGAGGTAATCTGTAAGAGAAGGGTGCAGAGGTGAGCTATGGATGTGGGAGCAAAAGTGTCCTCTGTGCATAGCAAACCTCTGAACCCTTCTGTATATTATGTAGCCCTGTGCCCAGCACTCTGTGTATTATGTTGTAAATTATGCAGTCCTGTGCCCAGTGCTCTGTGTATTATGTAGTCCTTTGCCCAGCGCTCTGTGTATTATGTAGTCCTGTACCCAGCGATCTGTGTATTATGTAGTCCTGAACCCAGCACTCTGTGTATTATGTAGTCCTGTGCCCTGAGCTCTGTGTATTATGTAGTTCTGTGTCCAGCGCTCTGTGTATTATGTAGTCCTGTGCCCAGTGCTCTGTTTATTATGTAGTCCTGTGATCAGTGCTCTGTGTATTATGCAGTCCTGTGCCCAGCGCTCTGTGTATTATGCAGTCCTGTGCCCAGCGCTCTGTGTATTATGTAGTCCTGTGCCAGCGCTCTGTGTACTATGCAGTCCTGTGCCCAGCACTGTGTGTATTATGCAGTCCTGTGCCCAGTGCTCTGTGTATTATGTAGTCCTGTGCCCATCTCTCTGTGTATTATGCAGTCCTGTGCCCAGCGCTCTGTGTAATATGTAGTTCTGTATCCAGCGCTCTGTGTTTTATGTAATCCTGTGACCAGTGCTCTGTGTATTATGCAGTCCTATGCCCATTGCTCTGTGTATTATGCAGTCCTGTGCCCAGCGCTCTGTTTATTATGTAGTCCTGTGATCAGTGCTCTGTGTATTATGCAGTCCTGTGCCCAGCTCTCTGTGTATTATGCAGTCCTGTGCCCAACGCTCTGTGTATTATGTAGTTCTGTGTCCAGCGCTGTGTATTATGCAGTCCTGTGCCCAGCGCTCTGTGTATTATGCAGTCCTGTGCCATTTGCCAATAAAAAAAAAAAATGTTTTCTTTACGGATTTCATTTTAAAAATCTGGTCATCTTATATTAGTTCCTTTAACATTGCTTTCGTGAAATCCAGGGAGCTAACATTGAACACATGAAACCACAAACAAATGGTATGTGTCCCTTTACCCTAGGTTCACACCTATGTGTTTTTAGTGCGTTTTCCAGTTTGCAGAAAAGCACTACAGTCCATTTAACATGGTTTCCTATGGTACACATTCACATCTATTCGTTTTGCAGCCGCTGCGATTTTAGAAAGGGTCTGGGATTTTTTCCCACGTTTTGCGTATAATAGACTTCAATGGAATCGCACCAGAAATGCAAGTATTATGTTTGTGATACGATTTCTGATGTGTTTTGCATTTTACAGTTTTTATTCTTTCCTTTTAAACACTATATATATATAGCTGGTTGCTAAGGAGTGGGCCAGGAGGCCGGGCGCCGCATCCTTAACAACCGTTGAGTCATCAGCTGTCAGCGGGGTTCCCCACTGAAAGATGAATGTAAAAAAAAAGTTGCCGACTATACCAGGGCCTTTGGAGGAAGAAGAAACACCAGAGAGAGCAGAAACACCGGAGGGAGAAGAAACACCACTGGGAGAAGAAACCACCGGAGAGAAAAGAAACATCGGAGGGAGAAGAAACCACTGGAGGAATATATATATATAGAGGAATCAGGACCTCCTTCCTCCTGCTGGTGACCCCTCTAGTGATATAAAGATCTATATAGAGGAATCAGGACCTCCTTCCCCCTGCTGGTGACCCCTCTAGTGATATAAATATCTATATAGAGGAATCAGGACCCCCTTCCTCCTGGTGATCCCTCTAGTGATATAAAGATCTATATAGAGAAATCAGGACCTCCTTCCTCCTACCGGTGACCCCTCTAGTGATATAAAGATCTATATAGAGGAATCAGGACCTCCTTCCTCCTGCTGGTGATCCCTCCAGTGATATAAAGATCTATATAGAGGAATCAGGACCTCCTTCCCCCTGCTGGTGACCCCTCTAGTGATATAAATATCTATATAGAGGAATCAGGACCCCCTTCCTCCTGGTGATCCCTCTAGTGATATAAAGATCTATATAGAGAAATCAGGACCTCCTTCCTCCTACCGGTGACCCCTCTAGTGATATAAAGATCTATATAGAGGAATCAGGACCTCCTTCCCCCTGCTGGTGACCCCTCTAGTGATATAAATATCTATATAGAGGAATCAGGACCTCCTTCCTCCTGGTGACCCCTCTAGTGATATAAAGATCTATATAGAGGAATCAGGACCTCCTTCCTCCTGCTGGTGACCCCTCTAGTGATATAAAGATCTATATAGAGGAATCAGGACCTCCTTCCCCCTGCTGGTGACCCATCTAGTGATATAAAGATCAATATAGAGGAATCAGGACCTCCTTCCTCCTGCTGGTGATCCCTCTAGTGATATAAAGATCTATATAGAGGAATCAGGACCTCCTTCCTCCTGGTGACCCCTCTAGTGATATAAAGATCTATATAGAGGAATCAGGACCTCCTTCCTCCTGCTGGTGACCCCTCTAGTGATATAACGATCTATATAGAGGAATCAGGACCTCCTTCCTCCAGCTGGAGACCCCTCTAGTGATATAAAGATCTATATAGAGGAATCAGGACCTCCTTCCTCCTGCTGGTGATCCCTCTAGTGATATAAAGATCTATATAGAGGAATCAGGACCTCCTTCCTCCTGCTGGTGACCCCTCTAGTGATATAAAGATCTATATAGAGGAATCAGGATCACTCTAGTGATACACCCCAAAATTCTAATCGCTTTCCCCACTGCTTGGCCACACTGTTTGCTCGTTTTTGCAATCATCTGAGATAAATACCCCTAATATAGTCCTGACCAACCCAACACTGTACCAATATTGTTCTTTATCATAGGATTTCCTCAGGGCATTATTTTTTAATAATGCATAAACATTGATCTGCAGTTTCCACAGTTTTAGCCAATTTTTCATTCATGTTAAATCACATTCCATCCAGGAATATAAAATCTATTACATACTTTTATGTCATCAGCAGAAAGGCATTACCCAACAAACCTTCCATTTGCACAAGCATTAACCACTTAAGCCCCGGAAGATTTTACCCCCTTCCTGACCAGGGCCTATTTTGTGATTCGGCACTGCGTGAATTTAACGGACAATTGCGCGGTCGTGCGACGCTGTACCTAAACAAATTTGATGTCCTTTTTTTCCCACAAACAGAGCTTTCTTTTGGTGGTATTTGATCACCTGTGCGATTTTTTGCTCATGCGCTATAAACAAAAAAAGAGCGACAATTTTGCAAAAATAACAATATTTTTCACATTTTTTTATATGAAATTCCCCCCAAAAAAAATGTAAAAATCTAAATTTTTTAACATTTTAGGCCAATTTGTTTTCTGCTACCTATGTTTGGTAAAAAAAAAATCACAAAAAGCGTATTTTGATTGGATTGCGCAAAAGTTATTGCGTTTACTAACTAAGGGAAAATTTTTTGTCATTTCTGTTGTTTTTTTTTTTAACTAGTAATGGCGGCGATCTGCGATTTCTTTTGCGGGACTGCGACATTGGGGCGGACAGATCGGACCCTTGACTGACATTTTTGACACTTTTGGGGTTACCAGTGACATTACTACAGTAATCAGTGCTATACATATGCACTGTTACTGTAAAAATGACACTGGCAGAGAAGGGGTTAACTTTTTTGAGAGGGAGGGGTTAAGTGTGTCCTAGGGGCGTGTTTCTAACTGTGATGGGACAGGTCTACTATTGTAAAAACAGAGATCAATGGTTCTACATAGTAGAACCGTCTGATCTCCATTTTTACACAGGGAGAATGACAGGCGGCTTTGTTTACATTAGTCGCCTGCCTTTCTCCCTCTCTACCGATGATCGGCGAGTGACCGGCAGATCACACATCGGGTCCGCCAGTCACACGCACTGACTCCTTAGTGAACAAGCCGCGGCTTTGAGAGGGAGGGGTTAAGTGTGTCCCTAGGGGCGTGCTTCTAACTGTGATTGGATGTGGCTCGAGGTGTAAGAACAGAGATCAACGATCCTACATAGCAGGACCGTATGATCTCCATTCTTACACAGGGGAGAATGACAGGCGGCTTTGTTTACATTAGTCGCCTGCCTTTCTGCCTCTCTACCGACGATCGGCGGGTGACAGGCGGACACCGGGTCCGTCGGGCACACGCGCGGGGGGGAGTCCGTGAGCGAGCGGGAGCGTGCCTCCGGCGGCGGCGCGCGCGCTCCCTAGAGCCTCACAGGCTAGCGACGTAGTCCTACGTCACTTTGCCTGTAAGGGGCTGACTGCCGACGTAAATCGTCGTTAGGCAGTCGGCAAGCGGTTAAATAGGACAGGACCTAGTACAGAGCCTTGAGGTATACCATCAGTGACTGCTCCCTCTTCTGGATGAACCCCATTTTCAACCACAGATATCTATCAATCAGCCAACTGCATATCCAATGAACCACCCAAGGCTTAAGTCTTAGCTTGTACAACATTTTTTATGAGATCTTTATGTGCAGCTGTATCCAATGCTTTGCTGATAAAGATAGGCTATGTCCACAGCACCACCCTGGTCTAACACATGTTATCATAAACACACATAATCATAAAGTCTGACACGATCTGCCCTCAGTGAAGCCACGTTGCTTTGGGTCCACCAAGTTGTGCGATCATCAATCCTTTTTTTTTTTTTGAGTGATTTCATTAATTTAAAGTAATTGTTCGTTTTAAAAAAATTAAAAAACAAACAATCATGTCAAAGTTACTTGCTTTCTGCAATGGTTTTGCACAGAGCAGCCCTGATCCTCCTCTTCTTTGGTCCTCCGCTGGCGCTCCTGGCTCCTTCCACTTGACCAGTGCCCCTAATCGAAAGCTGCTTGCTATGGGGGCAGAGGTGTGTGCTCGCTCCTGAGCCCTGTTCTGTGCGTCAATAAGACACTTAGAGCCACAGCTCGCCCCCCCTTCTTTCTCATTGGGTCACTGGCTGTGATTGACAGCTGTGGCAACCAATGGCTCTTGCTGCTGTCTCAGCCAATGAGGAGAGAGAGACCAGGGACAGTTCCCATGAATATCACTGAATTGAGAAGGGCCTCAGATGAGTATAAAGGAGGAGCAGCACACAGATTTTTTACCTTCTAGAGAAGAATGCTTTGGGGTAAAAAAAACCTTCAGCCTTTACAACTATTTTAACCACTTGCCGACCGCCGCCCGACTATATACGGCGGCGGTCAGCCCCTCCCAGGCAAAGTGACGTACCGGTACGTCACTAGCCTGGGAGGGAAGAGGGGACGAGCGAGCGCCGCCGGAGGTGCGCTCCCGCCCCCGCTCGTACCTGAAGAAGCCGGCACGTGTGACCCGATGTCCGCCGGTCACTCACGATCGACGGGTAGAGAGGGAGAAAGGCAGGCGGCTAATGTAAACACAGCCGCCTGTCACTCTCCCCTGTGTAACAGCACAGATCACTCGGCCCTGCTATGTAGGACCGTTGATCTGTGCTGTTACACACAAAGCCACATCCAATCACAGTAAGAAACACGCCCCTAGGGACACACTTAACCCCTCCCTCTCCAATAAAGTTAACCCCTTCCCTGCCAGTGTCATTTTTACAGTAACAGTGCATATATATAGCACTGATTACTGCAGTAATGTCACTGGTAACCCCAAAAGTGTCAAAAATGTCAGTCAAGGGTCCGATCTGTCTGCCGCAATGTCGCAGTACCGCAAAAAAAAAAATCGCAGATCGCCGCCATTACGCGTTAAAAAAAAAAAAACAACAAAAATGACAAAAATCTTTCCCTTTGTTAGTAAACGTGATAACGTTTGCGCAAACCAATCAAAATACGCTTTTTGCGATTTTTTTTACCAAACATAGGTAGCATAAAACAAATTGGCCGAAAATGTTAAAAAATTTTGATTTTTACATTTTTTTGGGGGAATTTCAAATTTGAAAAATATTGTTATTTTTGCAAAATTGTAGCTCTTTTTTTGTTTATAGCGCATGATCAGAAAATCGTACAGGTGATCAAATACCACCAAAAGAAAGCTCTGTTTATTGAAAAAAAAGGACGTCAAATTCGTTTAGGTACAGCGTCCCACGACCGCGCAATTGTCCGCTAAAGTCACGCAGTGCCGAATCGCAAAATAGGCCCTGGTCAGGAAGGGGGTAAAATCTTCCGGGGCTTAAGTGGTTAAAAAAAAACTCTCTTCTGTTGCTTTTATGTTTTGCCTTTATGCTGATTTTTTCTCCTTTAGTATATTACTTACCTCTGTAGTGAACCATATTGCTTTTTTCTTCTATTTACTCTTACTAATTTGCCTGACATATAACCTATATGCCTCCAGGATGGTAGACTTTAATAGTGCCCACTCACTACTAACTAACTTTTTAATTCAATTTGTTAAAAAAAAAAAATAAATAAATAAATAAATAAAAAAATCACCCTTTCAGTAGAACTTTTATATTTGAAATCTTATTTTTCTTCTTTTTAAATATGATTTTCCAGTTTGTGTTTTTACAGCATTTGTAAGAACATTTAGATGGGAAAGATGAAGACGATGGGCCGGTTTTTCAGGCTTCTGTCGTAACTCGGAGTAAAGGGCAGAGAGACATGGGAAAGATTTGGAGAAATAAACAAAGAAAAATGCTTTTTTTGTTAAACTGAAAAGCTCGTAATCAGGAGGGTAACAAAGAGAAGAATCTGCACCGGGAGAACTGGTTATCGGAGACCTGTGCAAAGCCTGCCAAAACATCATATTTATTGAAATTTCCAGTGGAAGGAATGGGGAAGAGAGATTCCTGCAAGATAAGGAAACGTGAGCAAGAGCCACAATGACCTCAAACTGACTTTGCAAGGGACGTGATGATCATGGATGTAGCTGCACGTGATGGGCAACCAAAGAAAATCATCAAAGGACCCATTCTCCCTCTAAATTTCTATCTTAAAGGCAATCTCATATGATCCATGATGCAGTGCCATCGCAATAGCAAAATTGGCCCCTGGGGAAAGTAACTCACTGGGGCCCCTACCAGCCTGCATCAGGTGTTCATATTACAGTGCCCCCTTGCATCATATTCCCCTATCACAGTGTACCCTTACATCATGTTCCCCTATCACAGTGTACCCTTACATCATGTTCCCCTATCACAGTGCTCATACATATCAGGTTCCCCCATCACAGTGCCCATATTTTGTACATCAGATTTCCCTATCACTGTGCCCATATACATCAGCTATCCTCATAACAGTGCCCTTTACATTAGATGTTCCTGTTACAGTGTCCCAATTCATCAGGTGTCCCCATCAGTGTCCCCATTACAGTGTCCCCATTCATCAGGTGTCCCCATCCATCAGGATCCCCCATCATAGTGCCCCCATACATCAGGTGTAACCCCATCAAATTGCCCCTTACATTAGGTACTCCATCACAGTGTCCCTGTCCATCATGTGTCCCCCATCACAGTGTCCCCATCCATCATGTGTCGCCCACCACAGTGTCCCCATCCATCATGTGTCCCCCATCACAGTGTCCCCATACATCAGGTGTAACCCCATCATGCTGCCCCTTACATCATGTTCCCCCATCACAGTGCCCCTATGTATCAGGTGTCCCCCATCACAGTGTCCCCATCACAGTGTCCCCATCCATCTAGTGTCTGCATAAGATTGCCCCTATTCATCAGGTGTCCCCATCCATCAGGTGTCCCCATACATCAGGTATCCCCATCACAGTGCCCCTTATATTATGTTCTCTCATCACAGTGCCCCCATACATCTGGTGTTGCCATTACAGTGCACCTTACATCTGGTGTCCCCTATTATAGTGTGCCCACACATCAGGTGTCCCCCATCACAGTGTCCCCATCCATCTAGTGTCCCCATAAGATTGCCCCTATTCATCAGGTGTCCCTGTCACAGTGTCCCCATACATCAGGTGTCTCCATCCATTAGGCTCCCCCATCCATCAGGTTCCCCCATCACAGTGTTCTCATTCAACAGGTATCCCCATCCATCAGTTTCCCCTATCATAGTGCCCCCATACAACAGGTGTCCTCGTCCATTGGGTTCCCCATCACAGTGTCCCCATACATCAGGTTCCCCCATCACAGTGTCCCTATACATCAGGTTCCCCCATCACAGTGTCCCTATATATCAGGTATCCCCATCACAGTGCTCCTTATATCAGGTGTCCCCCATTACAGTGTCTCCATCCATCTAGTGTATCCATAAGAGTGCCCCTATTTATCAGGTGTCACAGTATCTCCATGCATCAGGTGTCCACATTTATCATGTTCCTCCATCACAGTGCTCCTTACATCAGGTTGCCCCATCACATTGCCCCCATAAATCAGAGTTGCCCCCCCCCCCTCCCTTCCCCCTACTCAGAGATCACAAATGCTGCTCTCAACTTTATTGAAGGCAGCGCCTCCTTCCTCTCCCACGCTGAGACTGAGATGAGTTCTCAGTCTCAGTGCCACCTCTCTTCTGCCCCCTGCAGGAGGGAGGAGAAATCTGAATCCTCTCTCCAGCAGAAGCCAGCCACTGTTCTTCTTACCAAAGAAGAGTGGCACGAGCGTACAAATGGCCAATGCACCTTCCTAGCACAGTGCCCATCCTCCCCTTTTCCTGGCCCTGATCATGGGGCCCCTATGCACCTGGGACCCCTGGGCAGTGCCCATGTGTGCCCATTCATTAAAATGGCCCTGCCATAATGTCCCAATGTCTCAAAATTGCTTTGTGAATTCTATCAGAACATGTCTCTTTGTACTGCCGCCTACACAAATAAAGGTTGCTAAAGACACTTCTCAAATACCCTCAAATTAAAGCGGAAAGTCTGCAGGTAAAGCACATCTTGTTTGTTTCATTTCAAATCCATTGTGGTGGTGTATAGAGCCAAAAAGATTAGAATTGTGTCCATGTCCCAATATTTATGGACCTGATTGTACCTTTGAAACCCAGGTGGGGAACATGCTAGCCAGTAAGACTGGGGAGGACCATAAAGCTGGAAAACACCAGTGCGCTCACAATTTATCATACCATCCCCATATACTATAAATACAAATGAGAGATAAAGTGGCAGATGAGGTGAGATCACTAAAATCAAAAAAGTTGACCTGATCTGTGAAAAATGCACAGGTAGTTACTGTTGACCTTTCTTGCTGAAGATGCTAGCTTACTGGCTGTCATGCTTATCCCATGGTTTCAAAACATTTTCAATTGCCGATGCAGAACAAGTAAGCAGATCGTATACTGCCCTGGTCATCAACCTGGGGCCGCATGTGGCACTTTGACACTTAACCGGTTGCCAACCGCCGCAAGTACATATACTGCGGCGGTCAGCCCCGGCCAGGCAAAGTGACATATATATACGTCACTAGCCTGTCAGTTGCTTGTGAGCCAATAGCCGGCTCATTCCCTGGGAAGTCCGTGCGTGTGATCGACGGACCCGATGTCGTCCTCTGTGAAGGGAGAAAGGCAGGCGGCTAATGTAAACAAGCCGCCTGTCATTCTCCCCTGTGTAGGAATGGTGATCATACGGTTCTACTATGTAGGACCGTTGATCACTGTTCCTACACTGGTAGCCATGTCCAATCACAGTAAGAAGCACGCCCCTAGGGACACACTTAACCCCCTCTTTCCCCAATAAAGTTAACCCCTTCCCTGCCAGTGTCATTTTGCAGTAACAGTGCATATGTATAGCACTGATTACTGCAGTAATGTCACTGGTAACCCCAAAAGTGTCAAAAATGTCAGTCAAGGGTCCGATCTGTCCGCCGCAATGTCGCAGAACCGCAAAAAAAATCGCAGATCGCCACCATTACGCGTTAAAAAAAACCCACCAAAAATGACAGAAATCTTTCCCTTAGTTAGTAAACGCAATAACTTTTGCGCAAACCAATCAAAATACGCTTTTTGTGATTTTTTTTACCAAACATATGTAGCAGAAAACAAATTGGCCAAAAATGTTAAAAAATTTAGATTTTTACATTTTTTTGGGGGAATTTCATATAAAAAAATGTGAAAAATATTGTTATTTTTGCAAAATTTACGCTTTTTTTTTTGTTTATAGCGCAAAAAGTAAAAATCGCACAGGTGATCAAATACCACCAAAAGAAAGCTCTGTTTGTGGGGAAAAAAATGACGTAAAATTCGTTTAGGTACAGCGTCGCACGACCGCGCAATTGTCCGTTAAATTCACGCAGTGCCGTATCGCAAAAAAAACCCTGGTCGGAATGGGGGTAAAATCTTCCGGGGCTTAAGTGGTTAATTTGAGACTCTGGAAACCCCACAAATAGTAGTCCATAGGTGCTTACTCAGGACAGGGAAGAAGAAAATGTCAGACTCTTATAGAGTACTAAGTGGTTTGGTTTATTTCCTTTACAATGGGGGGAGGTTTATTCAAATTGGAGTGTGCAAAATCTGGTGTGGCTCTGCATAGAAACCAATCAGCTTCCAGGTTTTATTCTCAAAGCTTAAAGGAGTTGTAAAGTCAGAAGGTTTTTTATCCTAATGCATGCATTCTATGCATTAAGATAAAAAGGCTTCTGTGTGCAGCAGACCCCATTAAACTTACCTAGGGTCCCTCTAGATCCAGCGATATTGAAGGAGGGTCTCATCTGCCCGGGACTCCCCTTCTCATTGGCTGAGACAGCAGCATGGCGTCATTGACTCCCGCTGCTGTCAATCAAAGTCAATCAGCCAATGAGGAAATAAATGGGACAAGGACGGGTCGCAGCCCCGTGTCTGAATGGACACAGGGAGCTATGGCTTGGCTCGGGTGCCCCCAAAGCAAGCTGATTGCTGTGGGGGCACTCAACAGGAGGGAGGAACCAGGAGCACCGAAGAGGGTCCCGAGAAGAGGAGGATCGGGGCTGCTATGTGCAAAACCAACTGCACAGAGGAGGTAAGTATAACATGTTTGTTATTTTTAGCTATAAAAAAAAATGAGACTTTAGTATCACTTTAATTGAACAATCTGGAGTTAGAAACTGATTGGTTACTGTGCACAGCTGCACCTGATTCTGAGCGCTCCAGGTTTAGTAAATCTCCCCCAATATCTTACTTTTTCTGTGCTGCCCATTCTTTTCTCCGTTTATTTTTTTTTTTACTTGGGTCTTTTAAAATGAATCAAATGTTTCATGCGTAGGGAGCTTATATTTGAAAGCTTTGACTTATAAAGGGACTGCAATAGCAATAATCTCTAGTAGGCTTTTGGAATATTTATACAGCTTTTCTAAAGCATATCCTTAAGCCTCGTACACACGCGTCGAAAATCGGCAGGGAATTTTCGTCCAACGACCTATCTGCCGATTTTCGGCTTGTTAGTATGATGCTTTCGACAACCGACTCTGACTTTTCGGCCGAAAAAAATCTGGTGTGCAGGCTATAAAATTTTAGTCCGCCGTCAAAACACGGCCGATTTTCGTGCAGTCAGTACAGATTTCGACAGGGAAAAATCTAATGAGCAAGACTGGGCATGCTCAGAGATGAAAGAACACAAAGAAAGCAAATCAACACATGACATCACTTCTGAAGTAGAATTTTGTCGGGCGAGAAAATTTGTGTGCAGTCTAGGCACATTCCAACCAACAAAACACCACTCTGGACAAAAGACGGACGATCGGTCGGCTGATAATCGTTGCGTGTGTAGGAGGCTTTAGTCTCCAACAACTTCCACAGCATGTTCTGAGACTCCTACAACTTCTGTAGCATGCCCTTAGTCTCCAACGACTCCAACAGGATGTCCCCAGTCTCCAACAACTCCTACAGCATGTTTCCAGTATCCTACAACTCATACGGCATGTCCCCAGTCTCTAACAACACCTATAGTATGCCCCCAGCCTCCAACAGCACCTATAGTATGCCCCCAGTCTCCAACAACTCCTACAGCATGTTTCCAGTATCCTACAACTCATATGGCATGTCCCCAGTCTCTAACAACACCTATAGTATGTCCCGAGCCTTCAACAGCACCTATAGTATGCCCCCAGTCTCCAACAACTCCTACAGCATGTTTTCAGTATCCTACAACTCATACGGCATGTCCCCAGTCTCTAACAACACCTATAGTATGTCCCCAGCCTCCAACAGCACCTATAGTATGCCCCCAGTCTCCAACAACTCCTATAGCATGTTTCCAGTATCCTACAGCTCATACGGCATGTCCCCAGTCTCTAACAACACCTATAGTATGTCCCCAGCCTCCAACAGCACCTATAGTATGCCTCCAGTCTCCAACAACTCCTACAGCATGTTTTCAGTATCCTACAACTCATACGGCATGTCCCCAGTCTCTAACAACACCTATAGTATGTCCCGAGCCTTCAACAGCACCTATAGTATGCCCCCAGTCTCCAACAACTCCTACAGCATGTTTTCAGTATCCTACAACTCATACGGCATGTCCCCAGTCTCTAACAACACCTATAGTATGTCCCGAGCCTTCAACAGCACCTATAGTATGCCCCCAGTCTCCAACAACTCCTATAGCATGTTTCCAGTATCCTACAGCTCATACGGCATGTCCCCAGTCTCTAACAACACCTATAGTATGTCCCCAGCCTCCAACAGCACCTATAGTATGCCTCCAGTCTCCAACAACTCCTACAGCATGTTTTCAGTATCCTACAACTCATGCGGCATGTTCCCAGTCTCTAACAACACCTATAGTATGTCCCCAGCCTCCAACAGCACCTATAGTATGCCTCCAGTCTCCAACAACTCCTACAGCATGTTCCCAGTCTCCAACAACTCCTATAGCATGTTTCCAGGACCTTCAACTCATACGGCATGTCCCCAGTCTCTAACAACACCTATAGTATGTCCCCAACCTCCAACAGCATCTATAGTATGCCCCCAGTCTCCAACAACTCCTACAGCATGTTTCCAGTATCTTCAACTCATACGGCATGTCCCCAGTCTCTAACAACACCTATAGTATGCCTCCAGCCTCCAACAGCACCTATAGTATGCCCCCAGTCTCCAACAACCCCTATCGCATCTTCCCAGTCTCCAGAAACTCCTATTGAATGTCCCTAGTTTCCAACATCTCCTACAACATATCCCCAGTCTCCAACAACTCCTTTGGCATGCCCCTAGCCTTCAACAACTCCTACAGAATGTCCCTACTGTCCAACAACTCCTACAGCATTTACCCAATCTTTAACAACTTCTATATCATGGACCCACTCTCCGACAAGTCCTACAGCATATCCCCAGTCTCCTACAAATCCTGTAGAAGGTCACTAGGCTCTGACCACTCCCAAACAATTTTCCCAGTCTCCACCTACAGTATAGTATGCCCCCATTCTCCAACAACTCCTATAGCATGTTTCCAGTATCCTACAACTCATACGGCATGTCCCCAGTCTCTAACAACACCTATAGTATGCCCCCAGTCTCCAACAACTCCTATAGCATGTTCCCAGTCTCCAAACACCCTTATTGAATGTCCCTAGTTTCCAACAACTCCTACAACATATCCCCTGTCTCCAACAACTCCTTTGGCATGCCCTTAGCCTTCAACAACTCCTACAGAATGTCCCTACTGTCCAACAACTCCTACAGAATTTACCCAATCTTTAACAACTTCTATATCATGGACCCACTCTCCGACAAGTCCTACAGCATGTCCCCAGTCTCCTACAAATCCTGTAGAATGTCACTAGGCTCTGACCACTCCCAAACAATTTTCCCAGTCTCCAACCTACAGTACACCTACAGTATAGTATGCCCCCATTCTCCAACAACTCCTATAGCATGTTTCCAGTATCCTACAACTCATACGCCATGTCCCCAGTCTCTAACAACACCTATAGTATGCCCCCAGTCTCCAACAACTCCTATAGCATGTTCCCAGTCTCCAAAAACCCTTATTGAATGTCCCTAGTTTCCAACAACTCCTACAACATATCCCCTGTCTCCAACAACTCCTTTGGCATGCCCCTAGTCTTCAACAACTCCTACAGAATGAATGTCCCTACTGTCCAACAACTCCTACAGCATTTACCCAATCTTTAACAACTTCTATATCATGGACCCACTCTCCGACAAGTCCTACAGCATGTCCCCAGTCTCCTACAAATCCTGTAGAATGTCACTAGGCTCTGACCACTCCCAAACAATTTTCCCAGTCTCCAACCTACAGTACACCTACAGTATAGTATGCCCCCATTCTCCAACAACTCCTATAGCATGTTTCCAGTATCCTACAACTCATACCGCATGTCCCCAGTCTCTAACAACACCTATAGTATGCCCCCAGCCTCCAACAACTCCTATAGCATGTTCCCAGTCTCCAAAATCTCCTATTGAATTTCCCTAATTTACAACAACTTCTACAACATATCCCCAGTCTCCAACAACTGCTTTGGCATGCCCCTAGTCTTCAACAACTCCTACAGCATTTACCCAATCTTTAATAACTTCTATATCATGGACCCACTCTCCAACAGCACCTATAGTATGCCCCCAGTCTCCAACAACTCCAACAGCATGTTTCCAGTATCCTACAACTCATACGGCATGTCTCCAGTCTCTAACAACACCTATAGTATGCCCCCAGTCTCCAACAACTCCTATAGCATCTTCCCAGTCTCCAAAAACTCCTATTGAATGTCCCTAGTTTCCAACAACTCCTACAACATATCCCCAGTCTCCAACAACTCCTTTGGCATGCCCCTAGTCTTCAACAACTCCTACAGAATGAATGTCCCTACTGTCCAACAACTCCTACAGCATTTACCCAATCGTTAACAACTTCTATATCATGGACCCACTCTCCGACAAGTCCTACAGCATGTCCCCAGTCTCCTACAAATCCTGTAGAATGTCACTAGGCTCTGACCACTCCCAAACAATTTTCCCAGTCTCCAACCTACAGTACACCTACAGTATAGTATGCCCCATTCTCCAACAACTCCTATAGCATGTTTCCAGTATCCTACAACTCATACCGCATGTCCCCAGTCTCTAACAACACCTATAGTATACCCCCAGCCTCCAACAACTCCTATAGCATGTTCCCAGTCTCCAAAATCTCCTATTGAATTTCCCTAATTTACAACAACTTCTACAACATATCCCCAGTCTCCAACAACTGCTTTGGCATGCCCCTAGTCTTCAACAACTCCTACAGCATTTACCCAATCTTTAATAACTTCTATATCATGGACCCACTCTCCGACAAGTCCTACAGCATGTCCCCAGTCTCCTACAAATCCTGTAGAATGTCACTAGGCTCTGACTACTCCCAAACAATTTTCAGGGTCTCCAACAACTTCTACAGCATGTCCTCATTCTTTAACAAGTCCTACAGCATGCTCCAGTCTGCAACATTTTTACAGCAAATTCCCAGTCTCCTAAAATTCCAACAGGATGTCCCAACTATCCAGCAATTCTTACAGTATGCTCCCAGTCTCCAAAAACAAGTCCTTAGTCTCCAACAACTCTTACAACATGACCCCAGTCTCCAACAAGTCCTACAGCATGCCCCCAAGAACAACTATCGAATGTCACTAGTCTTTGGCAATTCCCACACCGTTTGTGCTATGTCTGAAATCTGTAACCATCAACTGTAGCAATCTCTTAGTCTGTTATCATTTTCTGTTGCATATCTCTAAGCTCTGTCAACTTTCTGTAGCATTACATTCACGGAATATTATGTGTGGACCTTTGGTAACATTAGAAGCTGCACATGACCTCCCATGTCATGAAAGTTGACCACTACTGGCTTACAGGTACAAAGGTACTGGTTGCAAGTTAAAGACAGGTAAGGACCTGGAATAGTGGAGATCAGTGTGGCAAATATCTACAACCTTGTCTATTATCCAAAATTAATCCGTAATTACCAGATAAAGCTTCTCCAGGATGCAGGCAGTATTCCGCCTCGTCACAAGCAAGAGGCTGCTCATCATTTGGGTCCCTAAGCCTCGGCACATCATACCATGCTACGTTATGGCGTCTCTTCAACAATCTTTCCAGAAGTGCAAATCTGACATACACCCAATGAGTTGTAGAATCTTCATCCTCCAGATTCACGCAAACTCCCCCTTTTTAAAGGGTAGGCGGATGAGACCCTTTCCTACTGGGGTGGAGCTACATCTCACAGTGGGATGCTGATGCCACATGTAGATACGCAAAAGAATTTACAAGACATGGTTCATAGTCAGAAGTGTCATCGAAAAGTGATTGAAAAGCTTGCACAGAAAGTATATATGCATAGGTGCATCGCAGCATCCTCATAAATGTCCCTTGTGTTTTCCTTTCACAGACACAAAGGCTCAGAGTGTTGTCATAAATGTGAAAAGCTTTTCTGTACCGTAAATTCCTCTTTAAAAAAACCCAACCTGTGGGGTGCGTGAGGGAAAACAAGACCGGTTCCAGTACAAATATACAAATTCCACCTGTCTTGTTTAGGCAAATACAGTAATTATTAAACCTTGGTTATGTAACTGTATAAAGTTCATTAAAAAAATAGTTTGAACTGACTATTAAAGCAAATTTTTGTATTGTTTTATGATTTGGTCGAGTGAATTGTTCTGTAGATGTAGCACCCTCCTAGTGTAGGATGCTAGAAAAATGTAGTTTTTGGATCCTTCTGTAATCAAGGGTGCAGTGATTGTTTGGCCTGGTCTGTTTGTGGTTTCTAAGGCTGGGAGTTTGATTGCTTCCCCCTGCCTCTAGAAGAAGCTTCTAGAGCTTAGGGTGGAATATTGAAAATGACCAGCATTCATATTTATTAAATGGGAAACGCCAGTCAGCATTTGTCATGTTGTCACCGCTATCCATGTTGGAATAAAGCATTTTACTTGGAAGAAGACTTTTTGTGTGCCGGCTTTATTCATATAATATTCATATTTATTAGGTTTCAGCCAATCCCTGGAGAGGAGTATCCAGAAGGGGGCTGGAATGATGATAAATAGTCTGAAGCAGTGGCGAGGGGGGGGGGGGGTCCTTCTTCTCCCCAGGAGGGTTCTATAGCCAGAGGGGCTGCTGTTGTCTCCGGTCAGCCCATGGACTATGCAGCTGTTTTAGAAGCCTCAGTGGTGTCAGGGCTAAGGGCATGGATGGGTTTTTGTAGGAGCACATCACAAGGAATCCAGTCTAGGGAAGGACTGTTTCTCTCACTAAACCATGTTCAGAGGAAGCTGGAAAGAGGCAACTGTCCTGGGGACTTGTGAGTAGTGACCTTAGGTTGATCTCTTTGACTGTGTGCTGGAAGCTTTACTGGGTACCAGCAGTTGCGCACTGGCACAGGGTAACCAGTTTCCAAGCAGACCTGCCCCAGGATCTTCAGCTGTGAGGCCTTAATCTGTTAGAAACCTACCCCATGGTCCCCAGCTGTGAAGCTTTAGCCAAACATCCACAAAATACTTCTAATTGCTAAGTACTAAGTATTTTGGAGTATCCCATGTGCTAACCCCTCACTTGTGAAAGTTTTCTACACGTAATAAATCTTAAAAAGACATCCCCTAGACTGTGTTATTAGAGCGGGTGTGAACAGATTGGTGCTTGTGGTGGAGGCAGCCTCTGTAATTATAGGGAAGAGTTAGGGGGAGCTTCCTTCTGCTCAGAAGGGTTCCAGAGCCTGATGGCCTGCTGTCCCCAGTCAGCCCATTGACTATTCAGCTGTTTTAGAAGCCACAGTGGTGTCAGGGATGAGGGCCAGGATTTACTTTGTTAAAAGCTAATTACAGGACCTCTCTTCAAGGGATATGGTCTGGAGAAGGACTGTCTCACTCGTTGGACTTTGACTGCAGGAAGCTGGAAAGTGGTAGCTGTCCTGGGGACTTGTGAGTAAAGGCCCTAAGCTGGTCCCTGTGACTGTGTAATGTTCTGGAGATTGCTCTGGGTATCAACAGTTCTACATTGGTGTAAGATGCCAAGGAGACTTTCCCTATGGTCTTCAGCTCTGAGGCCTTAGGCTGTTAGAAAATTGCCCCATGGTCCAAAGGCTGTGAAGCTTTAGTGTCAAACATCCACAAAATACTTAAGGAGAAGATTGTCCTTTAATTCCTGAGTACTAATTGTTTTGGAGTATCCCATGCCCTAACCCCTCTCCTGTTAAAGTTTTCTACAAGCAAAAAATCATTAACCACTTGCCGACCCCCGCAAGTACATATACTGCAGCGGTCAGCCCCCCCTTGGCAAAGTGACGTATCGGTACGTCACTCGCCCGCGAGCCAATAGGGGGCGAGCGCGCGCCGCCGGAGGTGCGCTCCCGCTCCGCTCGTTCACTGCCATCCCCGCGCGAGTGACCGGCGGCTCCGATGTCCGCCCATCACTCGCGATCTCCCGCTGGAGAGGGAGAAAGGCAGGCGGCTGATGTAAACAAAGCCATCTGTCATTCCCCCTGGTGTAACTGCAGAGATCATACGATCCTGCTATGTAGGATCGTATGTCTCTGTGGTTACATCAAAAGCCACGCCCCCACACAGTTAGAAGCATGCCCTTAGGGACACACTTAACCCCCTGATCTCTAATAAAGTTAACCCTTTCCCTGCCAGTGTAATTTTTACAGTAACAGTGCATATGTATAGCACTGATTACTGTAGTAATGTCACTGGTACCCCCAAAAGTGTCAAAAATGTCAGTCAAGGGTCCGATCTGTCCGCCGCAATGTCGCAGTCCCGCAAAAAAAAATCGCAGATCGCCGCCATTACGCGTTAAAAAAAACCCACCAAAAACGACAAAAATCTTTCCCTTAGTTAGTAAACGCAATAACTTTTGCGCAAACCAATCAAAATACGCTTATTGCGATTTTTTTTACCAAAAATATGTAGCAGAAAACAAATTGGCCTAAAATGATAAAAAATTTTGATTTTTACATTTTTTTGGGGGGGGAATTTCATATAAAAAAATGTGAAAAATATTGTTATTTTTTCAAAATTGTCGCTCTTTTTTTGTTTATAGCGCAAAAAGTAAAAATCGCACAGGTGATCAAATACCACCAAAAGAAAGCTCTGTTTGTGGGGGGGGGGGGGGCAGCTTCTGTAATTTTAGAGAAGAGCACTGGGGAGGTGGGGGGGGGGGCTTCTGCCCAGAAGGATTCCAAAACCCGAGGGGCTGCTGTTTCCAATCAGCCTATGGACTATGCAGGTGTTTTAGAAGCCTCCGTGGTGTCAGGGATGAGGGCCTGGATGGACTTTGTTGGAAGCTGATAAGAGGACCTCACTACAAGGGATCAGGTCTGGAGAAGGACTGTCTCACTCACTAGACTAATCTAGAAGGTGGCCACTGTCCTGGGGGCTTGTGAGTAAAGACCCTAAACTGGTCTCTTTGACTGTGTACTGGAGCTTGCACTGGGTACCAGCAGTTGTGCATTGGTGCAAAGTAACCAGATGTCAAGGAGAATTTCCCCATGGTCCCCAGCAGAGTTGTATAAAGTACTCGAAACCCATACTTGAGTAAAAGTACAAGTGCTCGATCAAAAAGTGACTTGAGTAGAAGTGGAAGTGCTCGATCAAAATGTGACTTGAGTAGAAGTACTAAAGTATTCATTATTTTTTGTACTTAAGTATTGCAAGTAGTTTTTTAAAAAAAAAAAATGCTACTCAAGTACTGAAAGTAAAAGTACCAGTACTGTGTTATGTAGTTATTAAAGAAAGAAGTCAAAAGTTTATTAAAGTTAAAGTTATTAAAGTTAAAGTTATTAAAGAAAGAAGTCAAAAGTCAAAAGTACACATGACATTATACACATTTTTTTGAGCTTCATGAAACCTGCCATCTACAGTACTGTTCTGGCAGTGGTAATTTTTATAATTGTAACGAGTAACTATGCAGCACAAAAAAAAATATCGGAGTAGAAGTATTGAAATCATTGAAAAAATGTAGTGAAGTAAAAGTGGAAGTAGGAGAAAAAAATTCTACTCTAGGAAAGTACAGATACCGCATTTCGGTACTTAAGTAAAGTAGTGAAGTAGTTCTACTTAGTTACTCTACATCTCTGGTCCCCAGTTGTGAAGCTTTAGACTTTCAAATGCCTACAAAATTAAGGAGAAGATGGCCCTCTAAATGCTTAGTACTAATCGTTTTAGATTATCCTATACCCGAACCCCTCATTTAACCACTTTACCAAGAGGATTTTGCTGTCTTACGTCTGGGCCACTTTTTGCGATTCGGCACTGTGCGACTTTAACTGACAATTGCGCGGTCATGCAACGCCGTACCCAAACGAAATTTACATTTTTTTTTTCCGAAAAAACAGAGCTTTCTTTTGGTGGTATTTGATCACCTGTGCCATTTTTACTTTTTGCGCTATAAACAAAAAAAGAGCTACAATTTTGAAAAAATAACAATATTTTTCACATTTTTTTACATGAAATTCCCCCCCCCCCCCAAAAAAAATGTAAAAATCTAAATTTTTTTAAATTTTTGGCCAATTTGTTTTCTGCTACCTATGTTTGGTAAAAAAAATCACAATAAGCGTATTTTTTTTAACGAGTAATGGCGGCGATTTGCGATTTTTTTTGCGGGACTGTGACATTGCGGCGGACAGATCGGACCCTTGACATTTTTGACACTTTTGGGGGTACCAGTGACATTACTACAGTAATCAGTACTATATATATGCACTGTTACTGTAAAAATGACACTGGAAGGGAAGGGGTTAATTTTATTGGAGAGGGAGGGGTTAATGTATGCCTGGTGCTTACTGACGTGTGTGGGGGGAGGTGACTGAGTGACACAAGGACAGATCGCATGTTCAGCTATGCTGAACCCTGCAATCTGACCCTGCCTGTCACTTAGGAGATCCGCCCGCTCTGTTTACACAAGCGGGCGGATCTCAAGACTCGATTCCCCGTCGATCGGGGAAGAGCAGCGGCGATCGCCGCTGCTCCTCCCCTGGCCCGACTCCCGTTGTGACTGAATACAGCGGGAGCGAGCCTCCGGCGGCGCACGCGCGCCGCCGAGAAAGGGGAGTGTCTGGCGACTTCACCCAGAAGGAAGACTGGGTGAAGATGGAAGCGCCTTCAGTGGCGACAGTGCGCCACTGGAAGGCTTTGTTCTAAGGTAAGTATTTCATAGTGAGCTAGTATGTGATGTATACTAGCACATTATGCAATTGTCTTACAGGGTTTAAAAAAAAATGCAGTTTACTACCGCTTTAAGGTACTCAAATGGCCTTGATCTACAGAAACTTGGGCAACAAGCTTCTGAAGTACATGTGGCAGGCAGTTGAAAAGCCTAGAGATCCAGGGCACTGGAGCAAAGAATTACCTATGGGATGGATACCTGCAGATCAATTTGTCTTTTGATCCACAAGATGTTCTTTGATCATGGGGGGCCAACATGGATCTGGAGGAATGACTATTAGCTCCAGTTGCCTCCAGATGTAATTCATTGCCAGATACGGTGCACCCCATATTGCATCTAGTTTATCAAGATGGCCCTAACAGGGACAATGCCAGAGCCAACAGAGGTGCCCTGTGGGCATGAGAAAAATATGGAGACTCTGGGTCCAGAAGACACGTTCTTTTCACAGCCTTTAGAAGTCACATTGGAGAAAAATGCTGGAGCAAAGAGAGCAAAGGGCAAAGTGACAGATCAATTGTATGGTAGAACAAATGGCAGAACCAAGAGAAAGCAGTTATGCAGAGGATATTACTACTAAAGTGTTTCGAATCATTGAGACAGTGAGTGATACCCCTGTCCTCAACACACCATGGTAGGAAGTTCACCTGCTTGTATCTTATGTAAGAGGGTTCCACAAGATAAGTCTCACCAAAAAGATATGGTTATTTTGTGAAACTGTTGTTTGCTTCTCTGTTATGAAGCGTGTAGGTAAAAATGAAGTGTACAAATGTGATTTTTGGAGGACCAAAGATATGTTTGGTGGAGGGAATAGTGTAACTCTGGCTGGGCCCTTTAAATTTTGTTCAGCAAGTGCTGACACCCGCATGGAGCTGTTTTTTTTCTCTTCTATGCTTGAGTGGCAGTTGTAGGGAAAGAGGAGACTGGACTGAATCTGTGATTGGCTGCTGGAGCAGCCAAGGGACAGGACCCACCCCAAATATACAAATAAGAAATTTACTCCGATTTTTCTAATCTGCATATTTGTTCCTAGTCAGTGACTTAAAGTATTGACCCCAGTGGATCAGGAAATAGGTATATTCAGAAAGAGGCAGTTATGGCAGCCTTTAGTCTCTCCCAAGAAAAGCAGGCAGGCTCAATCTATATTCTCCGCTCCAAGTGGTGCTTGACCTCAGCAGCAATGCAGATGAGAGAGGAAGTTAATGATTTCTTCGGTCACCTTTGGCAGTGATCCAGTTGGATGCACATGCCCCATGTGACCCTAGCGGTCATCTTCGGTCAAGCAGAGCCTATTTGAGGCTCTGACCCCTACGTTTGGTGCCCTTGATGCAAGTGGACAGGGCAGGCACAGGTTCCCCAACTGACAGAGGCAGTGTCAGCGATAGAAAGAGGTTTTGGTGGAGTAGGGAGAGAGCAGGGACTACGGCTACTTTCCAAGGAAGCTCCTGACAGTACTCCCCTGACATCTACTTCTCTATACAGAAGGATGGAGCCAACTTTAATCAGGCATCATCCAGGGTCACCCAGTACTTCCTGGACTGGGGAGCCAGCTGGCAGTTTCATGTAAATGGTCATGCTTGTGCCATTCTTGGCTGTCACAAATACAGTACATGCCACAGATCAGCCAACTTCCTTACGACGCGAACACCGCGAAATGCTTAGAGGATGCCCGTCTGCCGTCGCTGCCATCACTACCGGTTTACCTCGGGCATCACATCTGGCTGCTGGAACGCACACCATTCCTGGAGTACACGGCAAGCAGACATCGAGGCTGTATATTTTGGTGCTGACTTGTAGCACCATTAAAAGTAAGTGCGCATTTTATTATTTCTTATGTTTGGTTAAAATTTTAAATAAAAGTACTGCACTATGATCATAGGTGTGCGCAGCCTATTGCATTAGGGTGTTCCCCCCAAAGCTTAAACACAAATGCCTTTCTCTGCAGCCTCAGCTGCACTGGACAGTGAATGAATGGGAAGGGCTCTGTACTGAGCGGCTTCCTGTTCATTCACAAATGGAAGCATAGCAAACAAAGTTTACTATGCTTTGGCTATGAATGAACACAGTGAGTGAGTATGTTCACTGTGTTCATTTAGAAAAGGAAAGGGCTGGTAGATTACATATTTACTGGCCCCTTCCCTCACTGTCTATCCTGAAGCATTCCCCACAGCAGCTGGGGGGAGAGGGGAACCAGCAGCACTGTGGGATGGGGGGAGGGCCAACACGGAGGAAGCCCGGGCAATAGGGGAATTGGCACTGCACATAGTGATTAAGGTGTGCCCAGGAACACCTGGCACACCCCCCCCTTCGCACGCCTATGACTATGATCCTTTATTATACCTTTTCTGGGTCTGATTTATTGAGATATATGTGAAAGAGAGCTATCTGGAGAATTCCGTGGGCTAGAGAGCTGATATCACTGCAGGATCCTCCTTGAGGCTGGTGATCAAGGAGCTGGATTAATATAAGGCGTGATTTGTATTGATGGTTGGTGAATGTGCATTTTTATACATACTTTGTTTTGGTGTAAGGAGAGATACAAGCAGCACACATCTTTCCTCGCAGTGATTGGATTGTTTTATGAAGATTCGGTTATATTTTTTGGGACTTTCACAAGAGTGCACTGTTTGATTTATGGTTTTTGATATGTTATATGAATTATGGATTTGATTTAGTAGCCCCATACCTTTCTTTATTTTATAATATTATCCTAGCCTAGGCAAAATCATGGGACTTGATGTCAAGGATGATTTTTAAATGTTAAAAGGTGGAGCTTTTTTGGTAAATTATACCGTTTGTGACGGTACTAACCGTCACTATGACTGAAAGACAGATAAGTAATGGTTTGGATTGCTTAAATATTTGTCAGCAATATCTCCATATAGAAATATTAAGATTTATTCCCATTTGCCATGAAATCTGTAATTCCTAAATGCTGTGTATATTACACATCTTTCAATGTCAGAAAGGTTTTCCTTTTGTTTGTGTATTGGGAGGGAATGTGGATTGCCCTGTCTCATTGTTAAGTGCTAATAACCTCCCATTGTTCTGTCTGTCTGCCTTAAGAGAAACGTATCATGGGATGTATAAAGATATGTGGATTGGATGCTAAGTGGGAGGGGGGATTGTCCCACATTGTATATTTTGTACACTGTATGAGAGTGTAAAGCCCCGTACACACGCGTCGAAAATTGGCAGGGACTTTTCGGCCAACGTCCGATCTGCCGATTTTCGGCTTGTTAGTATGATGCTTAGGACAACCAACTCCGATTTTGCGGCCGAAAAAAATCTGGTGTGCAGACTATAAAGTTTTTGTTGGCCGTCAACATAACGGCCGATTTTCGTGCAGTCAGTACAGATTTCGACAGGGAAAAATCTGATGAGCAAGTCTGGGCATGCTCAGTGAAGAAAAAACACAAAGAAAGCAAACCAACACATGACATCAGTTCTGAAGTAGAATTTTGTTGGCCGAGAAAATTCGTGTGCACATTCCAACCAACAAAACACAACTTGGACAAAAGTCGGGAGATCGGTCGGCCGATAATCGTTGCGTGTGTACGGGGCTTTAAACTCTGTTCCTATTGGATGGTGAATGTTATGTCCAGTATTCAACAAGGTCCACCTGGTGGTAACCTTGTGGGTGAAAACTGTATATAAGTCTGTTTTCTTGTTTAATAAAGTTGTTCTAGAGTTAGTTCACCCTCAATCTAGAGTCCTGTCTCTTTTTGGGGGAATCTGCTGCAAGGGATTGCTATGTCCTCCATACTCCCTTAGAGAACCACTAAGCTCTTGTAAGAGCTTGTTCGTGCTGCACTCTCTGGGGAAAGGAGGTTCACCCACAGGAACCTGGAGCCTTGTCGTTGGTCCAGGGTGGGTTGGAGATTGCGAGACCCTAACCAAGCTGCGGCGGTTCGTGGGGTCTGAAGTGGTTACGGTGTCTGGTGGAGTGCTTGGAGCCCCTCGGGAAGCACTAGGAGCATCTGTCAACGGAGGTACTCGGTCAGGGGTGCCCTGTTCCGTTACACCGTTGCTATCCCGCATATGTCGGGAATGCATTCATGCAGGCCTGTAGAGTTAACCCAACCTTTAACCAGGACAGAAAGTGCTAAGAAGAAAATATGTTCATTGGGTTATACCTATTACCTATGTTATCTGAATTTAGGAAAATTGTTCTTCAAAGTACTTGAAGGAAATACTGGTATCTGCTGCCATGGACTTTGTGGTCCAAATCCTGACAATTCTCCTGTTAACATCCCTCACACATAAAGTACAGTGAGCCCCCATTGGGTCCATGAAATTTACTCCTGAAAAAAAATCATAAAGTCTATATACATAACTGCATCTCTGTGTCTATGGCAATGTATCCATGATTGCTCTTTAATGTCTTGAATAGAAACTTGTATGCAAGCAACAAAAGTCAACAGGCGTTCTGGATATGCAAACATGTCCACCTTGATCAAATCATACAAGACAATGTCCCAACCGTGTCGTAAAACATCAAAGGCAGATGCCTACATTCATAACACTCTGGAGTCACAAAAAGTACATAGATGGACTCTTTAGGCTTTTGTGTTTGATCGCAAAAGAACTCCTCATAAAAGTGTCTACAACAAATATGGCCTTGAGTAAAGTTGGATACACACTCTACAACTAATGTTGTTCCATTTCCTTTAGATTTACCTTCAACTATGTAGTGCAAGGGCCTGTCTGCTTGCATACCAATTGAAAGTGTTTAGGCTTGACCCCATATGATATAGTGATATAGCTTTGGTGAATCTAAGGGAAAAAAATCGAAAGAAAATTGTATAGTGTGTATCCAGCTTAAGATTAATGAGACTTGCCTAATGGTATAATAACTGGTCAACCTCTCATTGTGCTCCCTGAGATCCCCCACAGCCCACAACTTTCCAAGTGCCCCAACCTCCACCAGTGCCCCCTAAGATCCTCCACTGCCCACAGTGCCCTCAACTTTCCAAGTGCTCCAACCTCCCACAGTGCCCCCTGAGATCCTCCACAGACCACAGTGCCCTCAACTTCACAAGTGCCACAACCTCCCACAGTGCCCCCTGAGATATTCCCCAGCCCACAGTGCCCCAACCTCCCACAGTGCCCCCTGAGATCCTCCAAAGCCCACAGTACCCCCAACTTTCCAAGTACCCCAACCTCTCCCGGTGCTCCTTGAGATCCTCCACAGCCCACAGTGCCCCCAACTTTTCAAGTTCCTCAACCTCCCACAGTGCCCCATGAGATCCTCCGAAGCCCACCGTGCCCCCAACTACACAAGTGCCCCAACCTCCCACAGTGCCTCCTGAGATCCTCCACAACCCCACATGCCCCCAACTTCACAAGTGCCCCCTGAGATCCTCCACAGCTCACCATGCCCCCAACTTCACAAGTGCCCCAACCTCCCACAGTGCCCCCTGAGATCCTCTACAGCCCACAGTGCCCCCGAATTCACAAGTGCCCCAACCTCCTACAGTGCCTCCTGAAATCCTCTATAGCCCACAGTGACCTAACCTCCCACAGTGCCCCCTGAGATCTTCCACAATCCACAGTGCCCCCGATTTCCCAAGTGCCCTAACCTCTCACAGTGCTCCCTGAGATCCTCCACAGACCACAGTGCCCCCAAATTCACAAGTGCCCCAATCTCCTACAATGTTCCATGAAATCCTCCACAGCCCACCATGCCCCCAACTTCCTAAATGCCCCAACCTCCCACAGTGCCCCTGAGATCCTCCACAGCCCACAGTGCCCACGACTTCACAAGTGCCCCAACCTCCTACAGTGCCTCCTGAGATTCTCTATAGCCCACAGTGACCTAACCTCCCACAGTGCCCCCTGAGATCTTCCACAATCCACAGTGCCCCCGATTTCCCAAGTGCCCTAACCTCTCACAGTGCTCCCTGAGATCCTCCACAGACCACAGTGCCCCCAAGTTCACAAGTGCCCCAATCTCCTACAATGTTCCATGAAATCCTCCATAGCCCACCATGCCCCCAACTTCCTAAGTGCCCCAACCTTCCACAGTGCCCCCTGAGATCCTCCACAGACCACAGTGCCCCCAAATTCACAAGTGCCCCAATCTGCTACAATGTTCCATGAAATCCTCCACAGCCCACAGTGCCCCCAACTTCCCAAGTGCCCTAACCTCCTACAGTGCCCTCTGAGATCTTCCACAGCCCACAGTGCCCCCATTTTCACAAGTGCCCCAACCTCCTACAGCATCCTCTTAGATCCTCTTTAGACCACAGTGCCCCCAACTTCACAAGTGCCCCAACCTCCCAATAGTGCCCCCTGAGATCCTCCACAGCCCACCATATCCCCAACTTCCTAAGTGTCACGACTTCCCACAGTGCCCCCTCAGGTCCTCCACAGCCCACCATGCCCCCAACTTCCCAAGTGCTCCAAAGTCCTATAGTGCCCCCTAAGATCCTCCATAGCCCACAGTACCCATAACTAGATGTGTGCAATTTGTTTCGGCCCGAATACAAATTTGGACGAATTCTTGGTTATTTGGAGATTCGTTGAAATCCGTTAAAAATCCATTAAAATTTGTTTAGTTTATTACTTTTCTAACAAATTCCAATGATTTAGAATTTGGATCGGTCGAGAATTGATTGACAGATTTGAATTCTGTCTGAAGAAATAACTGGTTGTTAAGCATCATGCCGGGAAGCCACTCGCCCGCATCCTTAACAAGCATGAGTAATCATCTGTCAGCAAGCTTCCCTACTGACAGATGAATGTAAAGAAAATAATGCTGGCAACTGCCCGGCAATAGAGAAATGTTAAAAAAAAACGGCGTAGGGTCCCCCCCCACCCCAGTCCATACCAGGCCCTTCGTGTCTTGTATGGATTTTAGGGGAAAACTTACAGCAGAAATAAAAAAAAAGAAACAGCATGGGGTCCCTTCCAAAATCCATACCAGACCCTTATCCGAGCATGCAGCCTGGCAGTCCAAGACAGGGGGGGGGGGGGGCAGGGGAGACCAGGTCACATGCCTTCAACATGGGAATGGGGACAAGTGCCTCTTTCTGACAACCCTGGGCTGTAGTTTTCATTGTCTGTGGGCAGGGGGCTAATTAGAATCTGGAATCCCCTTTTAGGGGGGCTCCAGATCCTGCCCCCATGTTATTAGATAGTACCCATACCCATTTACCAAACAAGTGTCAAAAAATAGTAAAAACACAGAGACAGTTTTTGACAAATCCCCAACCTCCCCCAGTGCACTAACCTTCTGAAGATTCTCTACCCCCCCTCCCAATAGCACCTCCAACAGTGTCCCACAGTGCCTACCAGCCCCCGAGTGCCCTACAGTCTCCCACAGTGCCCCAAAAAAAACTCCTTAGCCATCTGGAAAAACACACAGCCCACTCCATAGACCCCATCCTCTCTGCATCCCCAAGCGCCACTCCAGAAATCTTGTTCCCCAGAGGGTCACCAAATCTGCTGCAAAGTCCACTAATCTAAACCTTCTAAAACTTCCAACCCCCCACAGTGACACTTAACCCTATCCAAAGTTTTCCAGACCCCTCTCAGCCCCATCCAGAACCTTAGTGCACCAAGTCTGAGCTATGGCAGTAAATAGATGGAAGGTGAGGTCTCCCAATATAGTCAGTAATTATTATTATTATTTACAATATAAAGGGAGACAGTACATAAGAGCTTACAATCTATCAATGTTAAACTTCATTGCTGCCACCTGCCACTATAATCATTGCATCATATGCTCAACTTGACAAGATCACCAGAATCTGTGCACATAGAAAGCTTACAGTAAACACACCTAGCAAACTTGCAGGCGGTCATTGCTCCTGAACCATGGATCAAACCTTTGTCTTTAGTAAATAAGGTCTATATTGGGTGGCACTATCTCATGCCAACAAGCAAAATTCGAATCTATGCTATTGCATCCTAATTGGAAATTTTTGGTGGACCATCAGACCCAAGGGTAGGTGTCATTAAGTGTGTGCTCTCTCTAACATACAGGGTCTCCCTACAGGTCCCAGAAGCTGTCTAAAAAAGTGCAAAAGAAACGAGGGTCACACGTTTACAGTAGATCCACTGTGACAGACCCACGCAGGACAGGGGCTTTTGGAGAGGACTGCAAGGCAGCCTCTTGCCTACTGACAAATGGGCCCTGGCTTATTAGGGAACATTACTCTTTGAGAGCTGTGTGCCTGGGGGACACTTGGAGCGGTCTTGTTTCTGATTTAAGTCCATGTATCCCCAAATCACACAGACTTTGGGAACCCAGATACATACTTAGGGCCTCTATGCCCAAAACCAGCAATGACTGCTTTAGATTGTGATACTCAGAGCAGATGTTCATATCATCAACCTAAATCTGGGGTCTCCTGATAAAATCTGTTTAAGATGTTATGTGTTAAGTGTCTTTGTCATATTGTGAGCCTTTTAGGTGTGCATGTCCATTGTTAAATGAGTCACCTTTTGTTTCTGTCTGTCTAATCCTCCCTTGGAGATGAGCTTATTCTCCCATTGTGGAATGTTAAGTGTTTATGCTTATAATAATGTGCAATGTGCTTTGTATCCAGGGTTGTGGACTGGGTCACCTAGGTTGGTTTAAGTCGCTAGCTGTCAATTTGTTAATGTTAATTAGATCACTGTCAGCTATTAGTTGCTAGATGTGGATTAGCATACTGTTGATTTTGGCTGTTCCTTAGCTATGTTATTTATATTTCTGCATACATGTTCCTTTGCATACGATAATGTGATTAGGCTCACCTCATGTGGTATGCTATATATTCTGTGTGATTTTACAATAAGGCCAGTTCCAGTCCCAGAGCACCTAAGCTAGTGTCGCCTAGATTCTTGGGCGCTATGCCATATTTTGTCATAATACCTGGTTCCTGGGTCCAGACTGGAGGAAGCTTTATCTTGTCGGAAGCACCAAAGCGGGGTGCTGGACGGTTCCATCACAGTCCAGTATAAATTTATTAGTCTTTATAAAAATTCACAGGGTATGCCTAATACCTTTCGGGGTCTCACAACTCCTTTTCATGTGGGCTTGTGTACTGGCAGCGATCAGAAAGTATAATATAAACAGTCTAGGATTAACACAGGGTTTCCATATGGGTCCCCAGAACGGTCCAAAGAAGATGCAACAGAAGAGAGTGCCTCAAGTCTACAGTATACATTTATTAGTCTGTGTAACGGAACCCTCAACCCACACTGTGCTTGTGGACATCCATCAGTATACAGCTTCCTTCAGTCTTGAACATAGATATCAAATATTCCAGCCGCCCCCTTACAAAGCTAGCCGACAACTTAGCTTGTTCTGGAACCTTTTCCTTTATTGAACAACTCAAACAGTTTATATACAGCATGGACATCCCCCTTCTGATCAAATTACCCCATCAGGCCACATGCCTGATTACATTATCCTATGCAGATGAAATTGTATATAGAAATAGAATTAACCTGAACTAATTATCTAGCCATCTGGACAGAAACAATATGTGAGTTCATTAACAATGGTACAGGCAGGCTTAACAGAATACACATCGCACCTCATTACACAGACAATAGGAAGAGACCGCCAGTGACAGACTGTCTGTCTCTGACATTGAAGAACATGGAACAGAGGCCAATGTGATTAGCTCTTTCAATGTACATGTTTAGAATCAAACAGGCCAGGAATAGTTCTCACATATTTCTCAAGATACATGGCTGACAAATTTTACTGTCCCATTGGAAGCAATCTAAACCATATTCTCAGTGTCCATTAAGTACCTGTCTTTCACTCCCAGTGATGGTGAGTCCCGTCACAGTCTGGATATAGATTCAGAAGGCACAACCAACGTGTTTCGGGGGCTCACAACTCCCCTTTCTTCAGGGCTTGTGTACTGGCAATGATAGAAGACATACCAGACAATTAAATTGTCTTGGATTAGCATAATAGGCAACGTGAGTGTCAGTTCAGCTTTGCTAATCCTAGACAATTTTTTATTGGGCAGTACTTCCTCTATCACTGCCAATCCCTGATGAAGGGGAATAATGAGCCCCTGAAAAGCGTTGACTTTTCTTCTGAATTTTTATCAAGACTCATAAATTTATATTGGACTTACCATAACCTAGAGGAGCTCCCCTCTGTCGCATCTTCTTTACATCCTATTGGGAACTCAACATTGGATACTGTATAAGGAACACAGAGGGGTATGATACACAGAGGGGTATGATAGTAGACCTCCCCTCCATCCCCCTGTATGAAAAAAATATTTTCAATCTTCACTTATCCTCTCCATGTTTCCTCCATGGTTCATTGCTGAAGATCCTCAGGGCAGAATTGTGAACCAGTCATTTACACCTCACCCAGGGGGCCCGTCATTATCCAGGCTTGCCTCACAGTACTGGAGAACTGAAGGAGCTCATGCTTCATTAAATAAGGGCTGCTCAGTCCTGGAAGAATGCCCACTGCAAAAGTAAAATGCAGTGGCAGCATAGGACTGCCAAGAAAACCTTGAAAAAAAAAAAAGTATGTATAAGGTTTAAAAATTCCAGGGGGGCTTTGTGTGATGAGCGGGGGTGAGGTCAGTGGTGGAGCTTTAACCGCTTGCCGACCGCCGCACGACTATTTACTGCGGCGGTCAGCCCCTCACAGGCAAAGCGATGTAGTACTACGTCGCTAGCCTGGGAGGGTCTAGGGAGTGAGCGCGCCCCCCCGGAGGCGCGCTCCCGTGCGGTCACGGACCCCCCGCGCGCGTGTGACCGGCGGACCCGATGTCCGCCGGTCACTCGCGATCGTCCGTTAGAGCAGGAGAAAGGCAGGCGGCTAATGTAAACAAGCCGCCTGTCATTCTCCCCTGTGTAGGAATAGTGATCATACGGTTCTACTATGTAGGACCGTTGATCACTGTTCCCACACCTCAAGCCACAGCCAATCACAGTTAGAATCACGCCCCTAGGGACACACATTACCCCTCCCTCTCAAAAAAAAGTTAACCCCTTCACTGCCAGTGTCATTTTGCAGTAACAGTGCATATGTATAGCACTGATTACTGTAGCAATGTCACTGGTAACCCCAAAAGTGTCAAAAATGTCAGTCAAGGGTCCGATAATGTCGCAGTACCGCAAAAAAAATCGCAGATTGCTGCCATTACGCGTAAAAAAAAAACAACAAAAATGACAAAAATCTTTCCCTTAGTTAGTAAACGCGATAACTTTTGCGCAAACCAATCAAAATACACTTTTTGTGATTTTTTTTTACCAAACATATGTAGCATAAAACAAATTGGCCGAAAATGTTAAAAAATTTTGATTTTTACATTTTTTTGGGGGGGGAATTTCATATAAAAATGTGAAAAATATTGTTATTTTTGCAAAATTGATGCTCTTTTTTTGTTTATAGCGCATGATCAAAAAATCACACAGGTGATCAAATACCACCAAAAGAAAGCTCTGTTTGTGGGGAAAAAAAGGACGTCAAATTCGTTTAGGTACAGCGTCGCATGCCCGCGCAATTGTCCGTTAAAATCACGCAGTGCCGAATCGCAAAATAGGCCCTGGTCAGGAAGGGGGTAAAATCTTCCGGGGCTTAGGTGGTTAAACCCTGTCCATTTTTTTTCTTTCATCTGCACCCCAATAGGGAGATTTCCTATAATTCCGAGTAAGGGGACTGTCTCCAAAGTGAGGATAACCCCCCGGGCCCGTGAGACAGTTGTCACTGAAAGAAGAAGTGTCCCCATTGGAGCTCGTCCCCTTTTTTTCCGGGGATGACTTTGGGTTTTAGATTACCCATTACTTTCTGTCTTGGTGACATCAGGGCAAATAGAGAGGATGAACCACCCCAGAGGAGACACAAACAGTAATAACCCTGGCTCGGGGTCTGACCCCCTCACCACTCCATCCAAAACTAAAAAGAAAAAAAGTTTTGGGTTTAGATACAATGTAAATAATATATAAAGCTAATGATCTGAAAGGATCTCCAGGTTTTGCTGCGGTGAGATCCATAATAGTAGTATGATGTCAATACTGGTATGGGACATCACCATTCTGCCCGCTGAGTGATAAAGAGATGTTATAATTCACAGATTCCTATAGATGTACACAGACCTAAGCCATGCCTGGCACACTCCCCAATTTGGAATCAAATATTCCAGATAAAAAAGTGAACATTTGACTTACCGATATAAAAACTCCCCGCAGAGATCCTTCGATCATCCTCTGCTTGGCAAGATGGGACAGCTCTGCACCAAAGAAAGGGAGGGTGGAAATGGCACTTCCTCATCCTCAACTAATCTATTCTATAAAATCCTCTTCAAACAGATTCCGGATCCTCCCTCTGTATAATAGAGTGCCAGCTCTGCAGGACAAACATCGCTCTATATACTGTATCTGTATCCTTCTGTATAATAGAGCGTCAGCTCCCCAGGACACACACTTCTCTATATACTGTATCTGTTTTCTTCTGTATAATAGAGCGTCAGCTCTGTGAGATACACATGTCTCTATATACTGTATCTGTATCCTTCTGTATAATAGAGCGTCAGCTCTGCAGGATACACACTTCTCTATATACTGTATCTGTATCCTTCTGTATAATAGAGCGTCAGCTCTGCAGGACACACACTTCTCTATATACTGTATCTGTATCCTTCTGTATAATAGAGTGTCAGCTCTGCAGGACACACACTTCTCTATATACTGTATCTGTATCCTTCTGTATAATAGAGCATCAGCTCTGCAGAATACACATCTCTCTATATACCTTATCTGTATCTTTCTGTATAATAGAGCGTCAGCTCCGCAGGACATACACTTCTCTATATACTGTATCTGTATCCTTCTGTATAATAGAGCGTCTGCTCCGCAGGACACACATCTCTCTATATACTGTATCTGTATCCTTCTGTATAATAGAGCGTCAGCTCCCCAGGACACACACTTCTCTATATACTGTATCTGTTTTCTTCTGTATAATAGAGCGTCAGCTCTGTGAGATACACATGTCTCTATATACTGTATCTGTATCCTTCTGTATAATAGAGCGTCAGCTCTGCAGGACACACACTTCTCTATATACTGTATCTGACTGTATCCTTCTGTATAATAGAGCGTCAGCTCTGCAGGACAAACACTTCTCAATATACTGTATCTGTATCCTTCTGTATAATAGAGTGTCAGCTCTGCAGGACACACACTTCTCTATATACTGTATCTGTATCCTTCTGTATAATAGAGCATCAGCACTGCAGGATACACATCTCTCTATATACTGTATCTGTATCTTTCTGTATAATAGAGCGTCAGCTCTGCAGGACACACACTTCTCTATATACTGTATCTGTATCCTTCTGTATAATAGAGCATCAGCTCTGCAGGATACACATCTCTCTATATACTGTATCTGTATCTTTCTGTATAATAGAGCGTCAGCTCCGCAGGACATACACTTCTCTATATACTGTATCTGCATCCTTCTGTATAATAGAGCGTCAGCTCTGCAGGATACACACTTCTCTATATACTGTATCTGTATCCTTCTGTATAATAGAGCATCAGCTCTGCAGGATACACACTTCTCTATATACTGTATCTGTATCCTTCTGTATAATAGAGCGTCAGCTCCACGAGATACACATCTCTCTATATACTATATTTGTATCCTTCTGTATAATAGAGCGTCAGCTCTGCAGGACACACACTTCTCTATATACTGTATCCTTCTGTATAATAGAGCATCAGCTCTGCAGGACACACACTTCTCTATATACTGTATCTGACTGTATCCTTCTGTATAATAGAGCGTCAGCTCTGCAGGACACACACTTATCAATATACTGTATCCTTCTGTATAATAGAGCATCAGCTCTGCAGGATACACATCTCTCTATATACTGTATCTGTATCCTTCTGTATAATAGAGTGTCAGTTCTGCAGGACATACACTTCTCTATAAACTGTATCCTTCTGTATAATAGAGTGTCAGCTCTGCAGGACACACACTTCTCTATATACTGTATCTGCATCCTTCTGTATAATAGAGTGTCAGCTCTGCAGGATACACATCTCTCTATATACTGTATCTGTATCCTTCTGTATAATAGAGCGTCAGTTCTGCAGGACATACACTTCTCTATATACTGTAACCTTCTGTATAATAGATCGTCACCTCTGCAGGACACACATCCCTCCAAATATTGTATCTGCTCTGAATAATAGAGTGTCAGCTTTTCAGGACACACATTGTTCTATATACTGTATGTGTATCCTCTCTATATATTAGAGTGTCAGCCCTGCAGAATACTCATCTACCTATATATGGTATTTGTATCCTCCTTCTGTATAATAGAGCATCAGCTCTGCAGAACCCACACCTTTCTATATACTGTATCTCTATCCTTCTGTATAATAGAGTGTCAGCTCTGCAGCACACTCATTTCTCTATATACTGTATCTGTATCCTTCTGTATAATAGAGCATCAGCTCTGCATGACACTCATTTCTCTATATACTGTATCTGTATCCTTCTGTATAATAGAGCATCAGCTCTGCAGGACACACGTCTCTCTATATACTGTATCTGTTTTCTTCTGTATAATAGAGCGTCAGCTCTGCAGGATACACATCTCTCTATATACTGTATCTGTATCCTTCTGTATAGTAGAGCATCAGCTCTGCAGGACACACATCTCTCTATATACTGTATCTGTATCCTTCTGTATAATAGAGTGTCAGCTCTGCAGGACATACACTTCTCTATATATTTTATCTGTATCCTTCTGTATAATAGATCGTCACCTCTGCAGGACACACATCCCTCCAAATATTGTATCTGCTCTGAATAATAGAGTGTCAGCTTTTCAGGACACACATTGTTCTATATACTGTATGTGTATCCTCTCTATATATTAGAGTGTCAGCCCTGCAGAATACTCATCTACTTATATATGGTATTTGTATCCTCCTTCTGTATAATAGAGCATCAGCTCTGCAGAACCCTCACCTTTCTATATACTGTATCTGTATCCTTCTGTATAATAGAGCGTCAGCTCTGCAGGACACACATCTCTTTATATACTGTATCTGTATCCTTCTGTATAATAGAGCGTCAGCTCTGCAGGATACACATCTCTCTATATACTGTATCTGCACCAACGTGGAGGGGAACATGAGGGATGTGATGACCACCCCAACACCCTACCCTTACAGGCTGGAGATTCATTAACCAGCTTGCTAATGTATAAGATTAGCTGGTCTCCACTGCTTTAGAAGTACCATTGGGGTCAACCAGTAAAACTGGTGTTCAAGTGCCAGTAAAGAGTTTTTCACTGGAATACACCATCCATACAGCCACCCAGCCTCCCTGTGGAATCGGGGGCGGAATTTCAGGATCAATGACTTCTAAAATTTGGCCTTCAAAAAAATGGAATTCTCTGGATTTCGGCCAGAGGGTCATCATCCAGCTGACTAATTAAAACGATTAGTTGATCTTCAAACCACTAGGAGTTCTATTTGGCTCATGCAAAGCAATGCTCAAGCATGAGCCAGTAAATAGCTCTTTTTTTTACTGGAATACACTGTCCTCATAGCCACCCAGGCACTCTCTTGCTCCAAAAGCCCTTCCCAGAATCAGGAGTAGTATCTCAAGTTTACCAACTTTTAAACCATGGAACTCTCTGGATTTGGTCCAGAAGGTCATCAGACAACTGACTAATGAAAAGGATTAGATGGTCTCTAAACCACTGGGAGTTCCATCTGGCTCAGGCAAAGCATTGCCATCCCACCAGTAAAACTGGTGTTTAATGATGTGCCAATATATAGTTTTACTGAACACACTGCGCTCACAGCCACTTAGCCTCCTTATCACTTCTACCCAGAATCAGGGGCAGAATCTCAGGCTCATGACCTCTACATTCGGCCTCTGAACTGTGGAACTCTCTGGATTCCGACTAAGGGGTCATCAACCAGTTGACTAATCAAAAAGATTAGTTGGTCCCCAAACCACTGGGAGTTTAGTTTAGTTCAGACGAAGCTTTGCCACCCAACCAGTAAAGCTAGTGTTTAAGTATGTGCCAGTAAAGAGCTTTACCGGAATAAAATACGCTGTCCTCACAACCACCCAGCCTCCCTGCTGCACTGAGAGCCCTACCCAGAATCAGGGGCAGAATCTCAGGCTCATGACCTCTACATTCAGCCTCTAAACTGTGGAACTCTCTGCATTCCGACTAAGGGGTCATCAACCAGCTGACTAATCAAAAAGATTAGTTGGGCCCCAAACCATTGGGAGTTTAGTTTAGTTCAGACGAAGCTTTGCCACCCAACCAGTAAAGCTAGTGTTTAAGTATGTGCCAAAAGAGCTTTACAGGAATACAATACTCTGTCCTCACAACCACCCAGCCTCCCTGCTGCACAGAGAGCCCTACCCAGAATAATCAGGAGCAGGATCTTAGGCTCACCAGCTTCTAAAAGTTCCCAGGTATACAGTGAGCAACCATATCTCAGACTCACAGTGGCAAGTCTTTCGCAGTCTTCATCTGCCCAAACCTGTCCCTGGCCATGTCAGCAAAGTCTTCCTCCATTTTTTGGTTTGATATTTCCTTTTGACCAGAGTTGTATAAAGTACTCGAAACCCATACTTGAGTAGAAGTGGAAGTGCTCGATCAAAAAGTGACTTGAGTAGAAGTGGAAGCGCTCGATCAAAAAGTGACTTGAGTAGAAGTACTAAAGTATTCAACATTTTTTGTACTTAAGTATTGCAAGTAATTTTTTAAAAAAATTTGCTACTCAAGTACTGAAAGTAAAAGTACAAGTACTGTGTTATGTAGTTATTAAAATAAGAAGTCAAAAGTTTGAACATCATATTGTTTTTTATTATTCCAAATGCAGCTTTTATTTATACATACAGTAGCTTTTATTTTCGTATGCGCTGATAATACACATGTTTTGAGGTTCATGAAACCTGCCATCTACTGTTCTGGCAGTGGTAATTTTTATAATGGTAACGAGTAACTATGCAGCACAAAAAGAAAATATCGGAGTAGAAATATTAAAATCATCGAACAAATGTAGTGAAGTAAAAGTGGAAGTAGGAGAAAAAAATTCTACTCTAGGAAAGTACAGATACCGCCTTTCAGTACTTAAGTACAGTAGTGAAGTATTTCTACTTAGTTACTATACATCTCTGTTTTTGACCTTCTCCCCTTCCTCTCTCTCTGGATTTTCCTATCTTTTCCATCTTTACAAGGGCTGGATCCTGTCCAGATTATCAGCTTCATAATTTCCATATTACATGCTGACAAAATGAATGCCTGGATCGGTTCCACACCTGTAATGATTCCACCCGTCTACTGTAGAATTAGTGTAGGAAATGGTGTCATTGCTTCGGGTGAAACTCCTTATCCTATGTTTTTTTCATTTGAATTGCTAATTACACATCATTGAATATTAATAATATTATTATAAAGGATTTATATAGTTTGCACAGCAACTTATTAAGTAAAGTGTCATGTACCTGATCCGAAGCCAAGATGCTGAGAGGACTCCCCTTGCGGCTTAGTGTGGCACACCCCTGAAGGTGGTACAGGAGGTTTAGCACCCAAAGTAGCACTGGTTGCCAACAGGGTGCTGAAGAAGACAGGACTCACAGGAAAGCAGATGTCTCTTGAGAGTTCCAGAGGAACTTGGCAACCTTGTGCACAAATGGAAGCAGTCCAGGCTGAGGATCAAACACTGGTAGTCAGTCTGAGGATGAGGCAGGTAGCGAAAAAAGGAACTATCCAAGGTCACAACAAGGAGAAGATAGCAAAGTCCGTAATGTGAGCCGGGGTCATACACAGTAAGGCTGACTGGTAGTATAGGAAAGTCCTTGAGGCAAGCCAGAGTCATATATGGGTGATCAACAGGAGCAAGATTGGTGAAGCAAGCCAGAGGGTCAACGCCAGGAGGAGGAGATCAAACAGGGTCAGGAACAAGCTGGGTCACAACAGGGAAATCCAAAAGTTGTATGCAGAAGCTCAGGAACAGGGGAAGGCTGACGGCAATCCAGCAATCTAATGGATCCCACAGCAGTCTTTTATAGGCCAGCGAGTGGTCGCGATTGTCACGCAATGCATGCCCCATTGCGTACGTGCATTCTCTAATTCGTGCCTTCACGCACAGGGATGCGCCCATTTGTACAACTGGCAACATTGCCAGTTCTCCTACAGCCATTTGCCTGACATAAAGGGAGACAGTACAGATACAGTAAAATTCAATAGAAGAGGATTAGAAGGTCCCTGCTTGTAGGTGGGGTGCAGCATGGTTGTGTGGCAATAATTCACACAGGTGAAAAGAATTTGCAGTATAGTATTGAAGTAATAAAACAACAGTTCAAAACAAACCCAGTGGGAAGACTGCCCAACTGGGTGTTCATGGTTTCCAGCAATGTGTAGAGAGCAGGTTTCAGCTGGACTGACATGATCTGTTAAAAGGACAGAATGAGGCCTGGTCATCTCGTACCCAAGCGGGAGGATGTCCAGAGGTGTTTATGACCCTTTGCTTTCCCTCCGCTTCAGGAACCTTTCCTCCCTGCTAGTACTGTCCCAAACAGATGGGGTACATATCCCTACCCTTCCCACTTGCATAAAACGCACCTGACCTGGTAGCCAGAGACCTAAATAGGCTGTGCCTGACCCAAGATGGCTGCCAGAGTCACATGGGCCGGCAGCATCCAACCGGATGGTTTCCCCAGTGACCCAGGAAACCACTGAGGAACTATGTTCCTCTTGACTACCTCTCCAGCCGCAAGGCTTCTGCGGGTAAGCGCCTCCTGTAGTGGACAAAGTAGACTTCACCTGCCTAAATGCATAGCACCCTTTAAGGGAAGACAGTACAGATGCAATACACTTCAATACAAGAGGGTTAGGAGAGCCCTTCTCATAGGGGCCTAAAAGGGAGGTGTAGGTGATATCAAAGGTAACAACTACGAGGGATGAGTTCTCAGGGATCCCCTAAAGACAGACAGAGTAGGAAATAGCCAGACATATTGGGGTAGGGAGTTCAATAGGATGGAAGAAGCTCCGAAAAAGTCCTGAAGAAACGCATGGGATGAGATGACAAAGGAGTTATGGAGCAGTAGGGCTTGGGAGGAATGGAGTGGAAGGTTTGGGTGATATTTTGAGAAAAGGCTGGGGATGTGGCCGAGGGTAGAGTTGTGGATGGTTTTGTATTGTTATTGAATGAGGGAAGCCATTAAGGGAATCACATAGAGGGCTAGAGGATGGTGAGTGGTTGGTAAGGTGGACGAGTCTGCAGAAGCAGTTGTAGTTCCCCCCCACTCACCCCCTGGTTAGGTTCCTAGGTAAATTTAGGTTTTGGCTTCTGCTATATTTATTGTTTGTACTGATCTGTTCAGAGCCTTACAGGCTAAGAATTTATTTGAAAGAGTGAAAATCCCAGGATAATGGGATTAATACAGCGTTTGCTAGTACTATTCAGGGGTGAACAATTGCTTGTTCATACCTTGGGTAGTAAAATTGGCAATCAAGTGGTAAAGATATTTATATAAATAAATACAAAATTAAAATAATTTGTGTAAATAACACAACTATGTGGTAGTAAACCAGTGATATTCACAAATAAATCATAATAAACATCAACCTTAACCACTTTACCACTAGAGCATTTTGCTGTCTTACGTCTGAGCCACTTTTTGCGATTCGGCACTGTGCGACTTTAACTGACAATTGCGCGGTTGTGCGACGCCATACCCAAACGAAATTTACGTCCTTTTTTCCCCACAAACAGATCTTTCTTTTGGTGGTATTTGATCACCTGTGCGATTTTTACTTTTTGCGCTATAAACAAAAAAAGAGCGTAAATTTAGAAAAAAACAACAATATTTTTCACATTTTTTTATATGAAATTCCACCCAAAAAAATGTAAAAATCAAAATATTTTTAAATTTTTGGCCAATTTGTTTTCTGCTACATATGTTTGGTAAAAAAATTCACAATAAGCGTATTTTGATTGGTTTGCGCAAAAGTTATTGCGTCTACTAACTAAGGGAAAGATTTCTGTCATTTTTGGTGTTTTTTTTTTAACGCGTAATGGCGGCGATCTGCAATTTTTTTTGCGGGACTGCGACATTGCGGCGGACAGATCGGACCCTTGACTGACATTTTTGACACTTTTGGGGGTACCAGTGACATTACTGCAGTAATCAGTGCTATATATATGCACTGTTACTGTAAAAATGACACTGGCAGGGAAGGGGTTAATTTTATTGGAGAGGGAGGGGTTAATGTATGCCTGGTGCTTACTGACGTGTGGGGGGGGAGGTGACTGTGTGAGCCAGGGACAGATCGGAGTGTTCAGCTATGCTGAACACTCCGATCTGTCACTCCCTGTCACTTGGGAGATCCGCCCGCTTGTGTTTACACAGGCGGGCGGATCTCCACACTAGATCCCCGACGATCGGGGCAGAGCAGTGGCGATCGCCGCTGCTCCTCCCCTGGCCCGACTCCCGCTGTGACTGAATACAGTGGGAGCGAGCCTCCGGCGGCGCGCGAGCGCCGCCCACAAGGGGGAGTGTCTGACGACGTAGGTCTACCTCGTCAGACAATAACGAGCCACTTTGCCGCAGTAGTACTACGGTACTCAGTGGCAAAGTGGTTAAATAAATACTTTGGTTAGCATAAAGTGCAAAATAGTGCCAAAAATTGTGCCAAAAAATGTCCAAATAAACAGTTCATAGGTGACTTTAGTGCATGAATCAAAATTTCAGTGCCAGGTAAGGGTAAGTGCAAGTGCTTAGTGCTGGGTCCTCCAGTAGTCCAACTGCTGGTACTTGGGCGTGACTTGGAATAGTGGGGGTATGCACTCACCAGAGGTAGTGGGTCTTAAGTACCTTATGGTAAAAAGACCTTTAAAGCCTGTGGCTTCCTGAGCCTGGAAGGTAACTGCTGGGCCTTGTGGTTCCCTGTGGTCCTGGATTGCTCCCTTGGGTGAACTCCATCCTCCGGGTCCAATATTAGGGAAAATAAATGTGCTCCAATAGTGCAGTACTGTTAAAGGGTAGCCTTTATTAAATAATGCTGATACACAGTACAAATAATTCAAAAACGACTGCTGCGGGTGGCGCCTGTGAGTGGAGAGCGGGGACTACCGGTTTGCGTTCCACCAGGCTTCCCAGAACGTGCAGCGTGCGTTCCACCTTACGCGCGTTTCGTCAGAGCGTATGACGTCTTCAGCCGTCTTTAGTCTGACCCACTACTGATCTGGTGAGTGCATACCCCCACTATTCCAAGTCACGCCCAAGTACCAGCAGTTGGACTACTGGAGGACCCAGCCCTAAGCACTTGCACTTTCCCTTACCTGGCACTGAAATTTTGATTCATGCACTAAAGTCACCTATTGATGTTTATTGTGATTTATTTGTGAATATCACTGGTTTACTACCACATAGTTGTGTGATTTACACAAAATTTTTACATTTTTTATTTATTTATATAAATATCTTTACCACTTGATTGCCAATTTTACTACCCAAGGTATGAACAAGGAATTGTTCACCCCTGAATAGTACTAGCAAGCGCTATATTAATCCCATTATCCTGGGATTTTCACTCTTTCACTCACTACACATCATAAAGCAGCTGCTATTATAACCCCTCACCCACCTCTATTAATTTAAACCATTCTTCCCCAGTTAGGACCTCCATAGGCACGAGGGATATACACCTATTGGAGTATATATCTCTTCCATAAGAATTTATTTACTTCCCCCTGCCTCCGGGAGATGTTTCTAGAGCTTAGGGAGGGAGAATTCAAATATCAAGCCTGAATATCGAGCAGGACCTAGCCAATCCCTGGGAAGGTGTGCAAAAATGCTGGCTGTTCTGCTAATAAATAGTCTGGAGCCCAGAGGAACCCTTGACCCTGGAGCTCTTTTGGACCTGTTGTTGGATTACTCTACAGGAAGCTGCACCTATGTACTGGTCCTGTTCCAGGACACTGAGTCCAGCCTCAACTTATACTAAAACTGCTTCATGGTCCCCAGCTGTGAACCTAAACTGCTTCATGGTCCCCAGCTGTGAACCTATAGACTGTTCCAGCCTACTGCTGCTCGTGCGAAAGCTGCTTCATGTTCTTCAGCAATCAGCTGTGAGCTTGACTTGAATCCCTGTTAGGGCTAATTTACACTTGCTTCAACTCTAACCGCTTGCCAACCGCCTGCCACATATATACTGCGGCAGGCTGGCTCGGCTGTACAGCGATCCACGGGAGCGCTCCTTGGGGCGAGCGCGCGCCGGTGGCGGCATGCTCCCGCCCCCACTAGGCAGCGGGGATGCTGATCCACGGGACCGGCTTGGTGCTGGGCACCCGCGATCGCTCCCCACTGAGAGAGAACGACGGTCGGCTGTTGTAAACACAGCTGACCGTTCTTCTCCCTGAAATGATCACAGAGCGTATGTGATCCTTCAGGGCCATACACACTATAAGATTTTCTGATGACTTTTTCCTTTAGATTTACCAAAACCAGATAATATGAGGTCAAACCTAAACACTTTCAATTTGTATGCAATCTGGCAGGCCCTTGCGCTACATAGAAAAGGTAAATCTGAAGGAAAAAGTCTTCAGAAAATCTTATATTGTGTATGGCCCATTATATATAGGATTACAGATCTCTATGGTCATTTCACAAGTCCCTCCCCCCACAGTTAGAAAACACTTCCCTAGGCTTACAATTAACCCTTTGATCACCCCTAGGTTAACCCCTTCCCTGCCAGTGTCATTAGTACAGTGACAGTGCATATTTCTAGCACTGATTACTGTAGTAATGTCACTGGTCCCTCCCTAAAAGTGTCAAAAATGTCATTTAGGGGTCCGATCTGTCTGCTGCAATGTCGCAGTCCCGCTAAAAATCACAGATCGCCGCCATTACTAGTAAAAAAAAAAAAAAAATTACATAAATCTTTTCCCTGGATTGTAGACGTGATAACTTTTGCGCAAACCAATCAATATACGCTTTTTGGGATTTTTTTTTTTACTATATAGCAGAAAACAAATTGGCCTAAAATGATGAAAAAAAATGATTTCTACTTTTTTTTTTATTGGGAATGTTATATAGCAGAAAGTGAAAAAAAAAAATTATTTTTTTTCATAATTGTCGCTCTTTTTTTGTTTATAGCGCAAAAAAAAAAAAAAAATCGCACAGGTGATCAAATACCACCAAAAGAAAGCTATGTTTGTGGGAAAAAAAGACATCAATTTTATTTGGGTACAGCGTCGCACGACCGCACAATTTTCCATTTAAATAACGCAATGCCGAATCACAAAAAATGGACTGGTCGTTAAGGGGGGGGGGGGGGGGGGTAAAGCCTTCTGGTCCAGAACTGGTTAATACACATTAAAGCCTCTACCACTTCAACATGATTTTGTTAATGTGTTTTTGATGCTTCTTTTTTAAAGCTTTATTGAAGCTTGGTAAATTTCCTGCGTGTGTTGATATTCTATTTGTTTTAAAGGGGCCCAGAAGAAACACAGCTAAGTAGTACCCTCAATCAGCAGATCCCCAGCTCATTAGTACCCTTGTTCAGCACATCCTCAGCTTATTAGTACCCTCATTCAGCAGATCCCCTGCTCAGTAGTACACTCAGCTCTGCTGATCCCCACTCAGTAGTAACCCCAACTCTGCTGATCCTCCACTCAGTAGTAACCCCCAGCTCTGCTGATCACCCGCTCAGCAGTATTATTAGTATTATTTCAGGTACTTATATAGCGCGGTCAATTTATGCAGCACTTTTACATATACATTACACATTCACATCAGTCCCTGCCCTCAAGGAGCATACAATCTAAGGTCCCTAACTCACATTCATACATACATAGTAGGGCCAATTTTATACAGGATCCAATTAACCCACCAGAATGTCTTTGGAGTGTGGGAAGAAACCGGAGTACCTGGAGGAAACCCACGCAGGCACAGGGAGCGCATGCAAACTCCAGCCAGGTAGTGTCGTTGTTAGGAACGCTTCCTGAGCACACTGATGTGTGTCATGATGTGCTGTCTGCAACCTAAAGGGTTAATCCAGAGCAGACTAATTGCAATAATTGGCAAACAGGCTGCCTTATTTAAACAGCTCAACAGCACTGCACATTGCTGTGTTGTCTTCAGCTTCCTGTGTTCTGAACCTGCTTCCTGTTGATTTCCTGTCTGATACCTGTTGACCTTTGGCTCGTCCCTGACTTCGCTTGTTTGCTGCCTGTCCTGATCCCGGCTCGTTTTGACTACTCTTCTGGATTCTCCTTGTCGGCTCATCTACCTTCGGACCTTGACCGGTTACCCCCTGGTGGGACGACCCTGGGGACCGCAACCTGGTATCCACCTGCAGCCAAATCCATCCTCACCTTCAGAGGCCCTGGTGAAGACCGGTGGATGCTTAGACCCCGCACCTCAGGTTAGCCTGTGCTACTCACCTCGGGTTTCCAACCAAGCTCCGCCCACCGGCAACGGTAAGCCTTCTCTGCACGACAGGCTTCCACCTGCCTCATAACAGTACAACACAGCCATGTCGGAGCCTGCAAGAGAGGCCTCACCGTTGGAGGAAATTTGCCAGCACCTCGCAGCCCTGTCACAAGCCGTGAAGACCCTCCAGGATGGTTACACACAGCTAGAGGGACGATTACAATCCGCCACTCTCCCGGGGGAACCCTCCAGTGTTATCAGCTCCGTCCACCTCTGCAGCGTCCACAGGATCTGCTCCTAGTCCCACGGTAGTGATGTTGCCACCGGAACCCCGTGTTCCGAACCCCGAAAAATTCTCCGGAGACCGGGGTAAATTCCGAGCTTTCCGTAATGCCTGCCAAATGTACTTCTCCTTGCAGCCCCGGACCTTTTCCCTGGAGGTCTCCAAGGTGGGGTTTGTTGTTTCTTTGCTCCTAGGCGAGCCTCAATCCTGGGCCCATCGGCTTCTAGAGGAGAGCAGTCCCCATCTGGACTCATTATCATCATTTTTTACGGCCATGGCTCAACTTTATGATGATCCGCAGCGGTCCTCCACCGCAGAAGCTGCACTTCACGTTCTCCAGCAGGGTCGCAGGCCCTTCGAGGACTACGTCACCGACTTCCGCCGCCTGAGTTCCGATACCTCCTGGAACGAGGCGGCACTGCGCTACCAGTTCCGCCTAGGCTTATCTGAAGGACTGCAGGATGAACTAGCCCGAGTGGGTATACCTGACACCCTGGAAGATCTGATTTCCCAGGTCATTCGGATCGACCGTTGGCTACGGGAGCGCCGGGCAGAGCGGCCTCCACAACAGTTTCGGCCAACCTGGATGCTGCCACGGGTGACTACTCCCGCACGTTTTTCCCCGACTGGACCAGTCCCTGTCTGTCCTGCTCCTACTGGTGCCACTCCAGATTTGCCTGAACCCATGCAACTCGGAGTGATGCGACCAGCCCTGTCTCCAGAAGAGAGGTGTCGTCGGCAAATGGGTAACCTCTGTCTCTATTGTGGAGAAGCCGGCCATTATGTGCATTCCTGCCCTGCAAAACTCTGCAAGTTTCGTTCTGTTCCTCCACCCAGTTGTGTGGCATCTGTTACCAATACCTCTCACCTAGCTTTCCCTGTGTCATTGCAGCTCTCGGAAGGTCCCGTCCCGGTTACAGCGATCATTGATTCAGGAGCCTGCAACTGCTTTATTGATCGCACCTTCACTGCTCAACACGGCATACCTCTCCAGCCGAAGACCCAAGGCCTCACCATCTTTCGGGCTGACGGATCCCACATTAAATCCGGACCTGTGACCCAGGAAACCCCTCCTCTTCCCATGGTCTCCTCGTCTGGCCACAAGGAGATGATAAGTCTGGACATTATTGCATCTCCCTTATTTCCCGTTATCCTGGGCTTGCCGTGGTTGCAGGCCCACAACCCGCAGATCGATTGGACCACAGGAGCCATCCAATTCCCGTCATCATATTGCAGAAACTCCTGCCTACCCATGCCGCTCCAAGCTTCCAAAGCCCTACTCTGTCTCGAGTCTGAGCCTGAACTACGCTCCGTCGTGCCCCAGGCCTACCACGACTTTCTGGACATATTCAGTAAACGGGGCGCCGAGACCTTGCCCCCGCATCGTCCATATGACTGTCCCATCGAATTACTGCCTGGGGCTGCGATTCCGTTCGGCCGGATCTATCCCTTATCTGAACGGGAACTGGACGTGCTGAAAGATTATGTGGACGAAAACCTAAAGAAAGGGTTCATCCGCCCATCCACTTCTCCGGCGGGAGCAGGTATTTTCTTTGTGGAAAAAAAAGATCACTCTCTCCGACCTTGTATTGACTACAGGGATCTAAACAAGATCACTATTAAGAACCGCTACCCCCTTCCTCTGGTTCCCGAGCTTTTTCAGAGACTCAGGTCCGCTGCCCTGTTCACAAAATTGGACCTTCGTGGGGCCTATAACCTAGTCCGCATCCGAGAGGGGGACGAGTGCAAGGCGGCTTTCCGCACCCGGTTCGGACATTTTGAGTATCTAGTGATGCCGTTCGGCCTCTGTAATGCTCCGGCTACGTTCCAACATTTCGTGAACGACATCTTCAGGGATTGGTTGGACATCTTTGTCATTGTATACCTGGATGACATTTTGATCTTTTCTGCATCCCTGGAACAACACCGCGAGCATGTCTGAAATGTTCTCAGCCGCCTCCGCCAGCATGGTCTATATGCCAAGGCTGAAAAATTCGACTTCGAGCAAAGCAGCATTTCATTTTTGGGGCTAATAATTTCCACGGAAGGAATAAAGATGGACCCCCAGAAAGTTTCTGCTATTCTGGATTGGCCTCCGCCATCTGATAAGAAAGGAGTGCAGCGCTTTGTCGGCTTTGCCAATTTTTATAGGAGGTTCATAAGGGGATTCTCCAACATCATCTCCCCTATCACCCAGCTCACCAAGAAAGATGTCCGTTATTCTTGGACTCCTGAGGCCCAGTCCGCTTTCATGATTTTAAAGAAGCTCTTTACATCTGCTCCTATCCTGAGCCATCCAGATCCCACCTTACCCTACCTCCTTGAGGTAGATGCCTCAGAAGTCGCTATTGGGGCAGTCATCTCCCAAAGACAGGGGGTCAAGGACCTGATGCACCCAATAGCTTTCTTTTCCCGAAAACTCTCCACGGCGGAGAGGAATTATGATGTGGGAGACCGGGAACTTTTGGCTATTAAAGCCGCCCTGGAAGAATGGCGATATCTGCTTGAGGGTGCGGCACACCCTATTCTCATTTTCACGGACCATAAAAACCTTGAGTACCTGAGATCTGCCAAACGTCTGCGACCCCGTCAGGCACGATGGGCACTGTTCTTCTCTAGGTTTTCGTTCCACATCACCTACCGACCTGGATCCAAAAATGTCAAACCAGACGCCCTGTCTCGGATGTTTGACAACCCTAAAGAGGTCCCAGTACCTGACACCATTCTGTCTGAAAAGAACTTTCTGGTTCTTCTCACAGGTCTGAGGTCCCATCTCGAACAAGCCTCGGCTAAAATTTCTGACCCACCGGGAACTCTCCTGTCACGCAGGGATGGCTTGTTATGGGCCGGGGACAAGATTTTTGTTCGAGAGGACGTCCGAGTGGCAGTTCTCGGTGCCTGTCATGATCATCTTCTAGCCGGTCATTTTGGCATCCAAAGAACTCTTGACCTTCTGCAGCGCACCTTTTGGTGGCCCGAGATGAAAAAGAACTGCAGACACTATGTCCTTTCCTGCACCACTTGCTCCCGGAGTAAGACCGCAAGAAGCAAGGCTTGGGGGCTTCTCAGACCACTCCCAGTTCCTGACCGGCCCTGGCAGACAATCGCCATGGACTTCATCGTGGAACTGCCTCTTTCAGCAGGGTGCTCTGCCATCTTTGTGGTCGTAGACCGGCTTTCCAAGATGGCCCACTTTTTACCCCTCAAGGGTACTCCCACCGCGAAAGAGACCGCAGACATCTTTCTCAAGGAGGTAGTAAGACTACATGGTGTACCTACCAGTATCATCTCTGACAGAGGGGTGCAATTCACGTCCCGTTTCTGGAAGGCATTATGTGGGCTCCTGAAGATCGACCTGGCTATGTCCTCATCCTACCATCCACAAACCAACGGTCAAACCGAGAGGACAAACCAGACCCTGGAGCAATACCTCTGTTGCTTCACTACCTTTGTCCAGGATGACTGGGTAACCTTATTGCCATTTGCGGAATTCGCATATAATAATTCCAAACATTCCATCACCGGGCAATCCCCCTTCTTCGCCAATTATGGGTTCCATCCCTCCTTCCTGCCTGACATCTCCTCTGAATCTGGAGTTCCCGCAGTCCAGGACATTTTCAACTTTGTCACCAGCAATAACAAACTTCTGTGGGAAACGTTGACCAAGGCTCAGGCAGCGTCCAAGAAAACCTTTGACGAGAAAAAGAGGGGAGAGTTAATCCTCCAGCCCGGTGATCGGGTTTTGCTGTCCACAGCTAACCTCTGCTTGGCCTGCCCGTCCAAGAAGTTGGCTCCCAAATTTATCGGTCCATTTTCAGTTAAAAGGAGACTCAATGCCGTTGCTTACGAACTATCCTTACCTGATACCCTGCGGATCCATCCTGTATTCCATGTCACCCTCTTAAAGCCCGTGGTTCCTGATGCCTTCCTTGGCAGAAATTCTGGACCTCCCGAACCTGTGATTATTGATGGAGACGTGGAGTATGAAGTGGAGGCCATACTTGACTGTCGGAAGAGAGGTAACCAGCTCCAGTACCTGATCAAGTGGAAAGGCTATGGGCCGGAAGAAAATTCCTGGGAACCGGAGCGGAACATCCATGCTGCAGATTTAATCCAGGCGTTTTTTCTTGCCCATCCTCAGAAAAGCAGTTTGTTGGGCACCCGGAGGTTGCCCTTATGGGGGGGGCAATGTTAGGAACGCTTCCTGAGCACACTGATGTGTGTCATGATGTGCTGTCTGCAACCTAAAGGGTTAATCCAGAGCAGACTAATTGCAATAATTGGCAAACAGGCTGCCTTATTTAAACAGCTCAACAGCACTGCACATTGCTGTGTTGTCTTCAGCTTCCTGTGTTCTGAACCTGCTTCCTGTTGATTTCCTGTCTGATACCTGTTGACCATTGGCTCGTCCCTGACTTCGCTTGTTTGCTGCCTGTCCTGATCCCAGCTCGTTTTGACTATTCTTCTGGATTCTCCTTGTCGGCTCATCTACCTTCGGACCTTGACCGGTTACCCCCTGGTGGGGCGACCCTGGGGACCGCGACCTGGTATCCACCTGCAGCCAAATCCATCCTCACCTTCAGAGGCCCTGGTGAAGACCGGTGGATGCTTAGACCCCGCACCTCAGGTTAGCCTGTGCTACTCACCTCGGGTTTCCAACCAAGCTCCGCCCACCGGCATAACAGTCGTGGTTGGGATTCAAACCAGCGACCCTCTTGCTGCTAGGTGAAAGTGCTAACCACTGCACCACTGTGCCGCCCTCTAACCCACAGCTCTACTGATCACCCACTCAGTAGTAAATCCTCAGCTCTGCTGATCCCCCACTAAGTAGTAACCCCCAGCTCTGCTGATCACCCGCTCAGCAGTAACCCACAGCTCTTTTGATCACCCACTCAGTAGTAAATCCTCAGCTCTGCTGATCACCCAATCAGTAGTAAATCCTCAGCTCTGCTTATCCCCCACTCAGTAGTAGGCTCCAGCTTTTCTGATCCTCTGGTTTGTTGATCCTCCTCCTCTCTTCAGTCAATGGACCTAGTATTGGATCTAGCTCTAGAGGATTTGCCCTGGCGTCTAAACCTACTCTTTCTACTTTTGGGTGAAAGATCAAAAATCTCACCTTTAGCCCAGTCATCTAGGTCTCGCTTAAATTTGGATTGTTTGGTACTTTTAAGTTTTTTTGAACCCTATCAATCTCTTTCCTCAATAAATCATTTAGTTTTACAAAGTCTACATGATCTTTAAAGGGTTCTAATTTATCTTTGGTGATATTAATTTGTTCCTGTAATACACCTAACTTTACCTTTTCCTCCTCTACTGTTAATTTGATAATCTCAATTCCGTGTTTTATACACAGATTTTTCCATTTTTCAAGAAAACGATCAGTCTGCAGATGAGTAGCTGGAACTAACCATTCTCTTAAGCCTCTAGGAATTATCCTATGGTTAATGTAGGATTCCAAAAGAGAGAATGTCACCATTTCCAATTTTGGGACTTAATGGTTATTTTTTTGTGTTCTCTGAAAAGAAGCTTAATATCTTCATCTACAGATGACCTTAATTCATTGGGTTCATGATCAAAAGTGGCTCAGATTTCCTCATCAAAAGTGTCTCCTAACACAAATGCCATATTCTGTGTATAAACAGCTATCTCTCCTTCCTGATCATATGTTCCACCTTCAGCCACTGGATGTCTTACTAGTACTGCCTGCAGGCCTTATTGACTGCCACAACGCATGCCAATGAGCTCCAAAATAGGGGGGTTTACACCATGTATTATCGCTCCAGGTGACACCAACTGTAGTGATGCCACTGATTGGGGATGGGGGGGGGGGTACTTTTTGCCCCTTTGAGTAGCACTGGTGACACCCAGCTAAGAAGTGTATTTTCTCGAGTTTCCTTTCGATTTATTAGCATTATGACACTTGGTTATCCTGGAGGAAAGGTTCTATTATTTTTATCGCATTTGTAACTGTTTTTATTCATACCCTCGGGTAATGCTGTCAGAACTTTAATGAGGTTATTTAAATTAAATTATTATAATTGATTGTTTTTTTATTATTTCTATGATTCAATGCGGTCACTGTTTGGCTGACAGTTGACAAAAGTTGATTGTCGAGCTGGGTGGTGCCGTTAGCAATTGGAAGAAATTCAAGTTATGTGCGGCAAGGTTAACTAGAAACTCTCTGAGTTTCCCAGCTATGGGGTATACTCCTGCAGGTGTGGTGCAGCGGCAATAATTCACAGGCAGGTGCAATAGAAACAATAGGAATCCAAGGGGTACGTCCTTCATGGCAATTGATGTGTTCAATCCCCATTGGAGAGGGAGTCATGTTAGAAGGGAAATTTCCAGGTTGGAAACCAAGTAGATATATTGGTTGAAATGTTACAGACCCTTTGTGTTAAACATTGGGTGGGATGTTAATGCATTTATCAACAATGTTAATATTCCCATTTCTTCAAAGTGATTTACTTCATTCTTTTAATTTTCCTTCACTTTTATTCATTCTTTTATTTTTACTTATTTTGGATTTTTTGTGTAATTTTATTTAGGGCTTTTTATAAATATTAATATTTTATGTATTTAAATGATGGTTACTGAAATGAGATGTACAGTGGGTACGGAAAGTATTCAGACCCCCTTAAATTTTTCACTCTTTGTTATATTGCAGCCATTTGCTAAAATCATTTAAGTTAATTCTCCTTCCTCATGAATGTACACATAGCACCCCATACTGACAGAAAAACACAGAATTGTTGACATTGTTGCAGATTTATTAAAAAAGAAAAACTGAAATATCACATGGTCCTAAGTATTCAGACCCTTTGCTCAGTATTTAGTAGAAGCCCCCTTTTGATCTAATACAGCCAGGAGTCTTTTTGGGAAAGATGCAACAAGTCTTTCACACCTGGATTTGGGGATCCTTTGCCATTCCTCCTTGCAGATCCTCTCCAGTTCTGTCAGGTTGGATGGTAAACGTTGGTGGACAGCCATTTTTAGGTCTCTCCAGAGATGCTCAATTGGGTTTAAGTCAGGGCTCTGGCTGGGCCATTCAAGAACAGTCACAGAGTTGTTGTGAAGCCACTCCTTCGTTATTTTAGCTGTGTGCTTAGGGTCATTGTCTTGTTGGAAGGTAAACCTTCGGCCCAGTCTGAGGTCCAGAGCACTCTGGAGAAGGTTTTTGTCCAGGATATCCCTGTACTTGGCCGCATTCATCTTTCCCTCGATTGCAACCAGTCGTCCTGTCCCTGCAGCTGAAAAACACCCCCACAGCATGATGCTGCCACCACCATGCTTCACTGTTGGGACTGTATTGGACAGGTGATGAGCAGTGCCTGGTTTTTCTCCATACATACCGCTTAGAATTAAGGCCAAAAAGTTCTATTTTGGTCTCATCAGACCAGAGAATCTTATTTCTCACCATCTTGGAGTCCTTCAAGTGTTTTTTAGCAAACTCCATGCGGGCTTTCATGTGTCTTACACTGAGGAGAGGCTTCCGTCGGGCCACTCTGCCATAAAGCCCTGACTGGTGGAGGGCTGCAGTGATGGTTGACTTTCTACAACTTTCTCCCATCTCCTGACTGCATCTCTGGAGCTCAGCCACAGTGATCTTTGGGTTCTTCTTTACCTCTCTCACCAAGGCTCTTCTCCCCCGATAGCTCAGTTTGGCTGGACGGCCAGCTCTAGGAAGGGTTCTGGTCGTCCCAAACGTCTTCCATTTGAGGATTATGGAGGCCACTGTGCTCTTAGGAACCTTAAGTGCAGCAGAAATCTTTTTGTAACCTTGGCCAGATCTGTGCCTTGCCACAATTCTGTCTCTGAGCTCTTCATGCAGTTCCTTTGACCTCATGATTCTCATTTGCTCTGACATGCATTGTGATCTGGAAGGTCTTATATAGACAGGTGTGTGGCTTTCCTAATCAAGTCCAATCAGTATAATCAAACACAGCTGGACTCAAATGAAGGTGTAGAACCATCTCAAGGATGATCAGAAGAAATGGAAAGCACCGGAGTTAAATATATGAGTGTCACAGCAATGGGTCTGAATACTTAGGACCATGTGATATTTCAGTTTTTCTTTTTTAATAAATCTGCAACAATGTCAACAATTCTGTGTTTTTCTGTCAGTATGTGGTGCTATGTGTACATTCATGAGGAAGAAGAATGAACTTAAATGATTTTAGCAAATGGCTGCAATATAACAAAGAGTGAAAAATTTAAGGGGGTCTGAATACTTTCCGTACCCACTGTATATGGTGTTTTTGTCCACTAGATGTCACTGCTGTAATTCAGCCTCTGCATCTGACGACCCTTTTTTTATGAATTCTATTATGCATCTTTAACCTTTTTATTAATCTATTGGTGCTTGATATTGCTTTATTTTAGCTGTAATTTGTATATCTTCCTTTTTGATTTTTGTTTATGGAGTGCAGACGGATGTGATTCCGGGTCTGGCATTAGCTGGCCCCGGCTGATCTCTGCTTGGAACGCACCATTTGTGACGTGGATCTATTTCTGGTCCCGTCTATATAAATAGACAGTGGCAGCTGGTGAAGTTTTAAGATGGGGGGCACAAGACCCCGCCCTTCCATTTTGACCCATCCCATTTCTCAGAAGCCCCACCCCTTATAGACTCCACCCATTTTGTCCCCTGTATTTTGCTCGCGTGAACAAATTCTCCCAATATATCACATATTAAGGGGTCTCTCAGTACTAGTATATCCTATAATAGGGAGCAGGGGCCCTATTATGGGATACACTGACAGAGTGGCACAAACCCCACAGTACAGGCCCCCTAGCACAAACCCCACAGTACAGGCCCCCTAGCACAAACCCCACAGTACAGGCCCCCTAGCACTAATCCAACAGTGCAGGCCCCCTACCACTAATCCCACAGTACAGGCCCCCTAGCACAAATCCCACAGTACAAGCCCCCTAGCACAAACCCCACAGTACAGGCCCCCTTTCAATGCAGTGACAAGCGTACATGCCCCCTTTCCATGCAGTGACCAGTAGGGCTGCGCATCTTCACTTACCTCACGATTCGATGCGATTACGATTATTAGGGTCGCGATTCGATACGATTCGATTCCACGATGCATCACAATGTATCGCGATTACTATGGGGACCCTTTTCTAAAGGGGGATCTATGGTGACCCTGCTCTAAAGGCGGATCTATGGGGACCCTTCTCTAAAGGGGGATCTATGGGGACCCTGCTCTAAAGGGGATCTATGGAATAGATTCCCTTTAGTGCAGGGTCGCCATAGACCCCCCTTTAGAGCAGGCCAGCATCCCCAGAGATCCCCCTTTAGTAGAGCAGGTCCCCCCATAGATCCCCCTTTAGTAGAGCAGGTCCCCTCATAGATCCCCCTTTAGAGCAGGCCACATCAGGTTAGAAGAGTTACCTGATGCTAGTTGTACTACCGTAGGCCCTGGTAAGGAGGAATGCTGGGCTCTGTAGTCCCCCTAGTTGTAGTATAGCAGGCTCTGGTAAGGAGGAATGCTGGGCTCTGTAGTCCCCCTAGTTGTAGTATAACAGGCTCTGGTAAGGAGGAATGCTTGGCTCTGTACAGAGCTACAGAGCCCAGCATTCCTCCTTACCAGGGCCTGTTATACTACAACTAGGGGAACTACAGAGCCCAGCATTCCTCCTTACCAGGGCCTACTATACTACAACTAGGGGGGACTACAGAGCCCAGCATTCCTCCTTACCAGGGCCTACTGTACTACAACTAGGGGCACTACAGAGCCCAGCATTCCTCCTTACCAGGGCCTGTTATACAACAAATAGGGGGACTACAGAGTGTGTAGTAGTCCCCCTAGTTGTAGTATAACAGGCCCTGGTAAGGAGGAATGTTGGGCTCTGTAGTGCCCCTAGTTGTATTATAGCAGGCCCTGGTAAGGAGGAATGCTGGGCCCTGTAGTGCCCCGACTTACCAGGAAGCAGAGCTGCAGCCAGTTGTGGATGAAGTAGCGGTAGGTGTATGGAGTAGGGCTCGGACTGGTCTCGGGTGATGAGCCTCATGTCGGGAATTTGGAGCTCTGACTAGTGCAGTGCACGGTACAGGCGGAAAGCAGGGCCTCCTCGCTCCCCTGCGGTCAACTCAGGCTGTCTGCCGAGAACCGCACCGCTACCAGAAGTGCACCGAGCTGGGAAGGCCGCGACTTAGGGCGGCCGGGCTGTCAGAGCGGGCGGTCGGGCAGCAGCGTGCTAAGTGGGCATGCTGTGTGTATCCCGGGGCCAGAGAGAGCACTGATAGCTCCGCTCTCCTCCTCTCCTCTCCCGCGCCGCGAGGAGGAGCTCCGTATCCCACAAGCCCGGCCAGAGCCACCATGTCACTTCTGTCCCCGCCCCCTGAAGTGACATCATTAGGTAATCGATTATTCAACCACCCCGAATCGATGCAGAATCGCGATGCATCGATTCGGCGATTATATTCAGCAGCCCTAGTGACCAGCGTACATGCCCCCTTTCAATGTAGTGACCAGTATACATGACCCCTTTCAATGTAGTGACCAGCATACATGCCCCTTTTAATGTAGTGACCAGTATACATGCCCCTTTCAATGTAGTGACCAGCGTACATGCCCCCAATGCAGTGACCAGCGTACATGCCCCCTTCAATGCAGTGACCAGCGTACATGCCCCCAATGCAGTGACCAGCATACCATGCCCCCAATGCAGTGACCAGCATACATGCCCCCAATGCAGTGACCAGCATACATGCCCCCAATGCAGTGACCAGCGTACATGCCCCCAATGCAGTGACCAGCGTACATGTCCACAATGCAGTGACCAGCGTGCGTGCCCCCTTCAATGCATTGAACAGTGTACATGTCATGATGTCCCCAATGCAGAGTTTAGCGTTTGTGCCCCCTTCAATGCATTTAACAGTGTACATGTCATGATGTCCCCAATGCAGAGTTTAGCGTGCGTGCCCCCTTCAATGCATTTAACAGTGTACATGTCATCATGATGTCCCCAATGCAGAGTTTAGCGTCCTCTTCGTTTTGCGGGAACCGGCGGGAAGGTGAGCGGCGTCTTGGCCTCTCCTCTTCTTCGTTCGGCGGCGGGCGGCGGGAAGGTTACATGGTTACATAGTTAGTGAGGTTGAAAAAAGACATCAGTCCATCCAGTTCAACCTATGATGTGTGTGTGTGTTTGCTTTTAACCGTACATTGTATACCCCTGTGTGTTGTGGTCTTTAAGGTGCCCATCTAATAGTTTTTTGAAACTATCGATGCTCCCTGCTGATACGACTGCTTGCGGAAGAGAATTCCACATCCTTACCGCTCTTACAGTGAAGAACCCCTTACGCACTTTAAGGTTAAACCGCCTTTCCTCAAGTTTTAGTGAGTGGCCATGTGTCTTATTGTATCTCCTTTCTCTGACTAGTTTGTTCCTTATGCTCGGGTCGCCAGTACAGTATTTGTACATTGATATCATATCCCCCCTCAATCGTCTCTTCTCCAGAGAGAATACGTTCAGTGCTTGTAGTCTTTCCTCATAGCTGATGTCCTCCATTCCCCTAATTATTTTTGTTGCCCTTCTCTGGACTTTCTCCAGTTCCAGCACATCCTTCCTGAGGACCGGTGCCCAGAACTGGACAGCATACTCCAGATGTGGTCGGACCAGAGTCTTGTAGAGAGGGAGAATAATCTCTTTATTTCTGGAGTGAATCCCCTTTTTTATACATCCCAGTATTCTGTTGGCTTTGCTTGCGGCGGCTTGGCATTGCATGCCACTGCCAAGCCTGTTGTCTACCAGTACCCCCAAGTCCTTTTCCATCCTAGACTCACCCAGAGGTTCCCCCCCCCCCCCCCTAGTGAGTAGCTTGCTTTCTGGTTTCTGGCCCCCAAGTGCATTACTTTACATTTTTCAACATTAAATCTCATCTGCCATGTAGTTGCCCACCCCGTTATTTTGTTCAGGTCCGCTTGCAAGGTTTCCACATCCTGCATAGAAGATATTGGCATGCCTAATTTAGTATCATCTGCATATACTGAGATTGTACTCGATATCCCCTCCTCCAGATCATTTATGAATAAATTAAACAGGATTGGTCCCAGGACAGAACCCTGGGGGACCCCACTTTCCACCCCCGCCCAATCCGAGTACTCCCCATTAATCACCACCCTCTGTACTCTCCCCTTGAGCCAGTTCTCTATCCAGGTACTCACCTTATGGTCCATACCTATCTTCCTTAGTTTGTACAGTAATCGTTTGTGGGGAACGGTGTCAAAGGCCTTTGCAAATTCCAGATACACCACATCCACAGGCTTACCTTTATCTAAGTGGCAGCTCACTTCATCGTAGAAGGTTAATAGATTGGTTTGGCACGAATGATTTTTCATGAATCCATGCTGATTACTACTTATAATACCGTTTTCATTACTAAAGTCTTGTATGTGGTCCTTTAACATCCCCTCCAAAATTCAGGTGAGCGGCGCTTCTCCCTCTTGGCCTCTCCTCTTCTGCGGCGGGCGGCAGGAAGGTGAGCGGCGCTTCTCCCTCTCTCGGCCTCTCCTCTTCTGCGACGGGCGGCGGGAAGGTGAGCAGCGCCGGCTTCTTCTTGACTCCTCTGATGCACGCACCGGCACCGCCCCCCAACGAGGTCAGCAGGGATGTCCTGAATCACGATTGGCCCAGGCTGGAGTCTGGACCAATCATGATCCAAGACATCACAAAAGGGGGATGGTGTAGCGCAGTGCTCTGCCCCACAGTTACGCCTCAGAAGGCAGCCAATCGGTGCCTCTGCCTGGTGGAAACCCCCCCCCCCATAGCCACCAATGAGTCCGACGCCCCCCTGATGACATCTATGTGACAAAACGCGTTGGGAAGAGCTGGTTCTGCAAACACTTTGTCATGTCTGGAGGTCGGACATTTTGTAGGATTGAAACACTAAATGTTTTACTATACGGCCCTCATGCACACTGGATGTTATAAAAACACCAGTAGCTTTGTAGTGAGTTTTTCAGGGTTTTTTTAGCTTTTTTGCATTGGCGATTTTCAGTGTTTTTCAGCATTTTTTAGCGTTTTTTGGCATTAGCGTTTTCTGGCGTTTTTAGCTAGAAATCACCTCTCTGCTATTTTAGTAGCTCAGACTTTCCCACAATGCAATGCTTGCCAGAATTGCATTGCATGGGTGTTCACACTCATGCGATAAGATTTAAGTGTGGGGGAAAAAAGGGTCCTACAACATTTTGGTGCAAATGTGATGCAATTTGAGCCATACAAAATATATGGCTCAAATCGCATTGCACAGACATCACATGAGATGTGCACAGGAATGCGGTGCGTTTTTGGTGCAAGTCACATGCGGTGTTCAGCATGCACCAGTATGAACCCAGGCTATGTTTCATGAATGACACCTCCAAAACGAACCCAGGCTTAAAAAATTAATGGAATAAAAAACGTGAAAAACGCATTTATTGACGTTAGAGCACTTTTTAACATCAGCACGTCGTGAAATCAACGCGTTTTGTCATAAGTGACGTATGGTCCAATGGTCCACAAATTGTGGTAGAAGTCAGTGTGTCTACTGGTGACGGTGGAGGATTGTGCTCACATTTTCATATGAGTTTTACAACTATTCTAGAACTTTTTTCTGATGTTTAAATGTTCATACGTATTTGTATTTGATTAAGAGCACTGCATTTTGTTTAAAATGTGCAATGGAAGACTTCCATTGAAGTAATGGATTAACTGTTCACAACAAACCCAAGGGGAAGGCTCCACAGCAAGGTGCATTCACAGTTTCCAGTCACTTGGAAGAATCAGATTCCAGCCAGACTGACAGAGAGGGGACAGAATGCGGCCTGGCCATCTCATGCCCAATCAGAGGGGTGTCCAGAAGAGATGCGACCCTACCCTTTCCCTCCTCATCAGGAATCTCTTCCCAACACTACTACTGTCCCTAATATACAGGGAACCTTCCCCTAATCTTCCAACCCGCAAAATGCGTGCCAAGCCTGGGAGCCCGGGGCCTTGAATAGACTCTGCCTGACCCAAGATGTCTGCTTTAGTCACATGAGGCGGCAGCATCCAATTGGATCGCTTCCCCAGTGACCCAGAAAGCCATTCAGGGACTATGTTCCTCCAGACTTACTCTTCAGCTGCAGTGCCGCCACGGAATAGCACCACCTGCAGGTGAGAAAGTAGGCTGCACCTACCTACACCCCCCCCCCCCCACCTTTTAATAGATGCTGTCCTTGGCATCACAACAACATGAAAACACAGTAAGACGGAGAACACTGGAGCTGCGGGCATGGTGCATGAGAATGCAGGGCTGTGGGCATGGTACAGGAGAATGTGGGGCTGTGGGCATGGTACAGGAGAATGCGGGGCTGTGGGCATGGTACAGGAGAATGTGGGGCTGCGGGCATGGTACAGGAGAATGCAGGGCTGCAGGCATGGTACAGGAGAATGCAGGGCTGCAGGCATGGTACAGGAGAATGCAGGGCTGCAGGCATGGTACAGGAGAATGCAGGGCTGTATGCATGGTACAGGAGAATGCGGGGCTGCGGGCATGGGGCAGGAGAATGCAGGGCTGCGGGCATGGTGCAGGAGAATGAGGGGCTGTGGGCATGCTACAGGAGAATGCAGGGCTGCAGGCATGGTACAGGAGAATGCGGGGCTGCAGGCATAATACAGAAGAATGCAGGGCTGTAGGCATGGTAAAGGAGAATGCGGGGCTGCGGGCATGGGGCAGGAGAATGCGGGGCTGCGGGCATGGTGCAGGAGAATGCGGTGCTGCGGGCATGGTAGAGGAGAATGTGGGGCTGTGGGCATGGTACAGGAGAATGAGGGGCTGCGGGCATGGTACAAGAGAATGCGGGGCTGCTGGCATGGTACAAGAGAATGCGGGGCTGTGGGCATGGTACAAGAGAATGCGGGGCTGCGGGCATTGTACAAAAGAATGTGGGGCTGCGGGCATGGTACAATAGAATGCGGGGCTGCAGGCATGGTACAAGAGAATCCGAGGCTGTGGACATGGTACAAGAGAATGCAGGGCTGCGGGCATACTACAGGATATGCAGTGCTGTGGGCATATATCATGCCCGCAGCACTGCATCTTCTGTAGTATGCCCGCAGCCCCGCATAATGGCAGGTAGTTTGGCTGTGGAGGAGTCTCACTTACCTGTTCCTAAAGGCGCCTTAGGATTTAAAAATGGCACCACCCGGCGCCAACATGTCACCGCACATGCGCCACCGCTGCTCGGTAAAGACCGTACATGTTCGGCTATTCCCGGAAATAGGCGAACGTGTACGGGCTTTCCCGAGCGGCGGCGGCGCATGCGTAGTGTGCATGTCAAGCTGACCGCAGACCTTTTTCCTTTTTGTTGACTCGATTATGAGGCGAAGAAGAGAAGAGGCGGCCGGAGGCCGCCCCTCTCTAAGTGCCGCCTGAGTCCCATGGTCCCACCGGGACCCATGGTAGGGCCAGCCCTGTCTAGACCTAAACCCTATTGAGCATTTGTGAGGCATCCTGAAACATTAGGTGGAGGAGTGCAAGGTCTCTTACATCCACCAGCTCAGTGATGTCATCATTGAGGAGTGGAAGAGGACTCCAGTGGAAATCTGTGAAGCTCTGGTGAACTCCATGCCCAAGAGGGTTAAGACAGTGCTGGAAAATAATGGTGGCCACACAAAATATTGACACTTTTGGGCCCAATTTGGACGTTTTCAAGAAGGGGTGTAATCACTTTTGTTGCCAGCAGTTTAGACATTAATGGCTGTGTGTTGAGTTATTTTGAGGGGACAGCAAATTTACACTGTTATACAAGCTGTACACTCACTACTTTACATTGTAGTAAAGTGTCATTTCTTCAGTGTTGTCACATGAAAAAAATGTGAGGGGTGTACTCACTTTTGTAAGATACTGTATTTTTTTTTAAATTTGTCAGAATGTTTACCAGCTCATAATAGCACTGCTGAAACGTGTGCCACTTTGCTTGTTAACCATGTCTTTTCCAGATTTGGTCTGCCATTAAGTCGGATCAGGGCCGGCACTTCACCAGTGAGGTAATGTTAAAGCTATGGAAAATATTGGGGGTTAAACGAAAGTTGCACATTGCATATCGTCCAGCATCTAGTGGAGCAGTGGAGCGCTATAACCAGTCCATTGTCAACATCCTTAAGAAATTCATCAAAGAATCAGGTAAAGACTGGGACATAAAATTACCTCTAGTGCTCATGGCTAGTGTTGAGCGAACACGGACTGTATTATTCGGGTCCGTACCGGATAATTGGATTTTTGCTACCCGGACACGGACCCGAAAACTTTACTGTATGTTCGGGTTTAAAATCCGTGTTCGGTAATTTTATTTCCTGTTTTGTATGTAATGGCGCGCTTTTAATGGCGGGCTTTCAACAGCCAATCAACAAGCGTTTAACTGGTGTGCCATAGAAGCCATCACAGCCATGCCTACTAATGGCATGGCTGTGATTGGCCAGCTGAAGCATGTGACCCAGTTCTTTATAAGCTCGAGAGACACAGCGCGGTGCGTCAGTCTGCTGTAGTGTAGGGAGAGAGCACACAGAACGGTGCTGGCTGCTGCTGATTAGGGACAGACAGGGAAAAACAACATTGTGCCCGAAAAGAATGCAGGGAAAGGTCGGAGTGTAGGCAGGGAAAGATATTTGAGCATTTTAGGGACAGGCTGGAGAGAGTAGGCAGGGACAGATAGGAGACACAGGACAGAACAATCGTTCGTTAGCGATCTACATCGATTTTGCTGTGTGGGGGATGGTGCAGTGAACGATCTTTTTGCCCTCACCTGAGCCCACTGAGGAGGAGGAGGAGGAGGGAGAAAAAAATATATTTTTATCAGACTGTTGTGTGCAGCGTTCAGCTATATTTTACTACAGATTGCTGTTCTAATCTGCTATTTAAAAATTACAAAGTTAAAGGGGAATTTTTTTTTTTCCCTTCATAGCCTGCTGCTGACCGTGACATAAAACATAAGACACTGCTTTCTATTCCACTATTCAATATACACCCTTTTGGGGTGAAAAAAATTAAATTACGGCATAGTCTGTATCGGTACGTGTGAGATACACCTTTTAAATTTGTTTGGCGCATCTCCTTCCACCGCCGAGGATTGCAGGGTGCTTCAGTTTGCCTCCTGTTCCGAACTCCTCCTACTCCTCTTCCTAATCCTGCCTTTAGGGTACAAAAAATTGTAATCGGGGCCTAGTCTGTGTTTGTACGTGTGAGATACACCATTTTATCATTTTTTTTCTATTCCGCTATTTAATATACACCCTTTTGGGGTGAAAAAAATTAAAAAGCGGCATACTTTGTATATTTGAATGTGAGATACACACGTTGTATTTGTATACTGTTTTTCTATTCCACTATTTAATAAACACCTTTTGGGGTAAAAAAAATTTAATTGCGGCATAGTTTGCATATTTGACTGTGAGATACACCTGTGCGATACTGTTGTTGTTTTGTTCCGCTATTCAATAAACACCTTTCTAGGGCAAGATAATAAATTACAGAAATATGAGGAGAACGTCAAATAGGGGCCGTGGCGCTGCTGGTAGACCTCCTGTTGCAAGGAGAGGGTATGGTCGATCTGTGCCAGCTACACGTACAAGTGAAACACCTTCCTCAAGTGTAAGTAGGCGACAGAACCTGCAGCAGTATTTGGTAGGGCATCGTGCGCCTCTACAAGTGCCTCCAGTTCCTTCACATTGTCTCCCACCCAGTCTACTGCAGAAAGGTCAGAGTTGGCACCCGCAGCCGATGTCCAACCGTCTTTCACCTCACCCCCTTGCAAATCAGGCAAGCAGTCTGAGCCCCAATCCATACAGCAGTCTCTTCTTCTTTTTGATGACTCTGTCAGCAGGGTTTCCCAGGGCCATCCACCTAGCCCTGCCCCAGAAGTGGAAGAGATTGAGTGCAGCGATGCCCAACCACTTATTTCTCAAGATGAGTACATGGAAGGGCCATCGCAGCACGTCTCAGATGATGACGAAACGCAGGTGCCAACTGCTGCGGCACTCAGAATTGTGGAGACCGACAAGGAGGGCAGGGGTGAAGACTGGGTGGAAGATGATGTGCAGGACGATTAGGTCCTCGACCCCACATGGAATGAAGGTCATGCAGGTGACCTGAGTAGTTTGGAGGAAGAGGCGGTGGTCGCACAGAGCCACCAGCACAGCAGAAGAGGGAGCAGGGTGCAGAAGCGGAGAGGCCATGCGCTAGACACTACGCCTGCTACTGCCCAACGCAGCAAGGGACCGAGCGCACCAAAGCCAGCTCAAACGAGTTCTCTAGCGTGGAAGTTCTTCAGACAATGTGCTGATGACAGGACACGAGTGGTTTGCACCCTGTGCAATCAGAGCCTGAAGCGAGGCATAAACCTTCTCAACCTGAGCACAACTTGCATGATCAGGCATCTAAGTGCAAAGCACGAGCTGCAGTGTAGTAGACACCTTCAAAACAAAGAAAGGTCTCAGGCTCCTCCTGCTTCCTCTTCTGCTGCAGTCTTGGCCTCTTCATCCACCTCTGTAGTGATACCGGCACCTGCCACCCCGCAAACAGACGATCTGTCAGCAACACCACCTCGGTCACCAACCATCTCCACAATGTCCCGTGGAAGCGTTCAGCTTTCCATCTCCCAAACACTTGAGAGGAAGAGGAAGTACCCCCCTACCCACCCGCGATCCCTGGCCCTGAATGCCAGCATTTCAAAATTCTTGGCCTTTGAAATGCTGTCATTCCGTCTGGTGGAGACGCACAGTTTTAAAAGCCTTATGTCGGTGGCTGTCCCACAGTACGTCGTGCCCAGCCGCCACTACTTTTCCAGGCAAGCCATCCCTTCCCTGCACAACCAAGGGGGGGAAAAAATCAGGTGTGCACTGCGCAACGCCATCTGTGCCAAAGTCCACCTAACTACCGATACGTGGACCAGTAAGCACGGTCAGGGGCGTTCTATCTCCCTAACGGCACACTGGCTAAATGCAGTGGCGGATGGGCCTGAGGCAGATAGCAATTTGGTGCATGTCCTTCCACCACAGAGGATTGCAGGGCGCTTCAGTTTGCCTCCTGTTGCTAACTCCTCCTACTCCGCTTCCTCATCCTCTACCGCCTCCTCATCCGGTCAGCGTAACACCTTCACCACCAACTTCAGCACAGCCAGGGGTAAACGACAGCAGGCAGTTTTAAAACTTGCCTGTTCGGGGGAAAAAACCACACACCGCGCAGGAGTTGTGGAGGAGCATGGAACAGCAGACAGATGAGTGGTTGCTGCCAGCGAGCCTCAAGCCCTGCCTGGGGGTGTGCGATAACGGACGAAATCTCATAGCAGCTCTGGGCCTAGCCGGTTTGACGCACATCCCTTGCCTGGCGCATGTGCTGAATTTGGTGGTGCAGAGGTTCCTTAAAAATGACCCCGATATGTCAGAGCTGCTGCAGAAAGTGCGGGCCGTCTGTGCGCACTTTCGGCGTTCTCACCCTGCTGCTGCTCGCCTGTTAGTGCTGCAGCGTAACTTCGGCCTTCCCGCTCACCTCCTCATATGTGACGTGCCCACAAGGTGGAACTCCACCTTGCACATGCTGGAAAGACTGTGCGAGCAGCAGCAGGCCATAGTGGAGTTTCAGCTGCAGCACGCACGCGTGAGTCGCTCTGCGGAACAGCATCACTTCACCACCAATAACTGGGCCTCCATGCGAGACCTGTGTGCCTTGTTGCGCTGTTTTGAGTACTCCACCAACATGGCCAGTGCCGATGACGCCGTTGTCAGCTTAACTATCCCACTTCTATGCCTCCTTCAAAATAGATTTGGGCAATGATGGAAGAGGATGTGGCACAGGAGGAGGAAGAGGGCTCATTTCCAAGGCTTTCAGGGCAGTCATTCACAAGTGGCCCCGAGGGTGGGTTCCTGCACCCACAAACGCCAGGTACACAATTGTCCAACAGGGGCACAGTTCTGGAGGATGAGGAGGAGGAGGAGATGGAGGAGGAGATGGAACCATGTTCACAGCAGGGTGGCACCCAGGCCAGCTCATGGCCATCACTGGTGCGTGGCTGGGGGGATACAGAGGACACAGACGATACACCTCCCACAGAGGACAGCCTTTCGTTGCCTCTGGGCAGCCTGGCACACATGAGCGATTACATGCTGCAGTGTCTCCACAATGACCGCCGAGTTGCCCACATTCTAACTTGTGCTGATTACTGGGTGGCCACGCTGCTGGATCCCCGTTACAAGGACAACGTACCGCCCTTAATTCACTCACTGGAGCGTGATCGCAAGATGCGGGAGTACAAGCGCACGCTGGTAGACGCAATGCTGCTGGCATTCCCACCTGACAGCGGGGCCACATTGGAAGCACAAGGCCAAGGCAGAGGAGGAGGAGGAGGAGGAAGAGGTCGCCAACGCAACCAGGGCACCGCCAGCACCTCAGAAGGCAGGGTTAGCATGGCCGAAATGTGGAAAAGCTTTGTCAGCACGCCACAGCAAACAGCAGCACCAGCACGTCTTATCAGGAGGCAGCATTTCACCAACATGGTGGAGCAGTATGAATACACACGCCTACATGAAGTGAATTACGGGTCTGCCCCCTTCAACTTCTGGGTCTCCAAATTGGGCTCATGGCCTGAGCTTGCCCTTTACGCCTTGGAGGTGCTGGCGTGCCCTGCAGCCAGTGTATTATCTGAACATGTATTTAGCACGGCTGGGGGCGTTATCACAGACAAGCGCAGCCGCCTGTCCAGAGACAATGTGGACAAGCTCACGTTCATTAAAATGAACCAAGCATGGATCCCACAGGACTTTTCCGTACCTTGTGCAGAATAGAGATGGATACCGACCTTACCCAGCCATTGTTATATTTTTGATCTTTCTCACTCTTTTGGGGTGTACCCTAATTTAAAATGACTAAAAAAAAGCAGTGTTGGCTACCTCATCCCCCTCCACCACCGCTTCCACCTACACCGCCACATCCACCGCCACCTCAACCTTCCCCTAATCCATATGGGCCTCGTCCTTCACAGATGAAGAAAATTGTTTTATTTTTTTATTTTTCTGTTTTTTTTTGTTGTTTTAAGTTATCTCCCTATCCACATTTGTTTGCAGAGCACTTGCCATGCTCTTAACTACATTTTGCTGCCATTTGCAGCACTCTAGCCCTTTCCATTGTTTTTTTTAGAGCCATTTTAGTGCCTGGAAGTTCGGGTCCCCATTGACTTCAATGGGGTTCGGTGTCTGGGTAAAGTTCGGAAAAAGTCCGGGACACGGGCCCGGACTTTTTTTTCAAGTTCGGCCGAACCCGCCGAACACGGACATCCATGTGTCCGCTCAACTCTACTCATGGCTATTAGAGCCACACCAAGCACTGCCACCAAGATGTCGCCCTTTGAACTGATGACAGGTAGGAAAATGGTTCTTCCACAACATTTGTTGTATCGCACATCAGATCACACTCTGATCAATGCAGCCACGACACATCAATATGTGGAGCACCTACGTCAACATCTCCAACATGCTTTTGCTTTTGCGCAGAACAACCTCGAAAAAGCAGCCGTAAGTAACAAGACTTATTATGATCTCAAAACCACCAAGAAGGAGTACGAGACAGGTCATAAGGTGTATATGTACAATTTTGCTCGGGATCGAGTAAAGGAAAATAATTTTCTTCCTTCATGGAAGGAGGGTCCATACACCATCATTGATAAGATCTCACCTGTGGCTTACAAGATAAAAATTGTCAAGAATGATGGTTTTGTAGAAAAATGGGTTCATGTCAATCAATTACGTGCTTGTCATCCTAGGCCCCAACTGAGAATGCTGGACAGTGAGGCTGAAGAAGAAACCTAATGTACTTAATGATTTGACATTGTGATATTTTCTCTCACTTAACAGATCTTTACATGCAAAGTTTCGTTATAGTTGCGTGATTTTTTGAAAAATATCAATTAAGGGGAATATATATTCATACTGTATGTTTCATCTAATAGGAGGAGATTAACCTTCCATGCCAGGTCGTTGATTGGTACAGACGATGATTTTTACCAATTATGCAGCGATCGGGTTGGGTCATCTCTCCTTGGAGCCCAGCTCAAGACGGAACCCCTCATTGAATCGAATCCTTCTTCAGGAATCAAGCTGCGAGACACCCCAGATTCTTGTTGACGGAGAGGAAGATTTGTTTCAACAGATCTTTGTGCATTTGATCCAAAGAAATCCATTAAGAGGATTCGCACTACCTTCTGTTTTCAATTGAAGGAGATGTGAGAATGGTACATTGCACATGTGAGCAAAACTCAGTCTAGGTGTATGACACTCAGACCATGCTGAAACCATTCATTATTCAACCAACGTTCAAACAGATTTCTCGGATTCCTGATTGCCAACATTGTTTTACTGCGCTTTGAATGGTAGTTGCCAATGCCATTGCAGCAGTTAATCTCTGTCTCCATCAAGACTTTACAAGCTGAAATTGGAGATTTCAAGGAACATTTGAGTTTCCTTACCAGAAGTTTGAAATTCAAAAAGACTAACAAGGAACAGTTTGTGACATAGCTAACACTAGCAAAGTCGCTACGAACTGACCTTTTGAACTGATTTTTTTTTCTTTTCTTTTCTCATTTTCACCACTTTACTTAAAAGTTATGAACAATTCCCAATATGAACTATTCTCTTATAAAAAGAGGACAAGACATTTTTTTTTCTTTGCTATTCCTTCTAAAGCTTCTCCCCAGATATGGCTAAGCTGGTTATCTGCATACTGGGAAGAAGGGGGGGGGGATATGTCAGGTGTATTGGGGATTAAATAATTAAAAAAAAAATGGATTTAAAAAAGCCATGTATATTCAGTCTTATATAGATTGTGAACAGCATAGATTCCATCTTGTTTAAAGGTGAATGAGAGTTCATATGTACTTGTTAAACAAAATTTCTCTTACAATAGGGTCTTATAATTTCAGCAGATATTTCTATTTTCTTTTGTCATAAATAAGTGGAAAACTGACGTTCTTTTAGATAAGACTCAGTCAGCCCGACGCTATACCAGATGTTAAGGGGGTTATTTCTCTTTAATTGTCTGTATTCTAAAGATGAACAATAGGTTCATTTAGACTATATATTTTTAAGATACATTATTATGTGTGAGAAGATATTAGCCATAATTATGTCATTATATTATGTAAGGCATACACATATATATTTAGGGATGTTATATCACATTTTGGGTTTATATTCTTACAGTAGTAATCTTACTTAGAATTCTTTTTTATTAAGTGTAAGAACACATGTATCTTGTCACTAATTACCTAATTTCAGAGAAGTTTGTGTTTAAGTGTTTAAGGTATCATAAATATTACAAACCAGACGCTATGTCTGACAGCATATGGCATGGTCAAATAATTAATGGATCTTCACTAGCCAAGAGGTTATTTTTGGATAGCGGGCTATTGTATGTTATGACGTATGTTACACTGAATCTAATAAGTAATACAACACTGTCCCTAGTGGTTGTTTAATTTTAATTTCCAATAATTGATTGTAGTAACTAGATGCTTTTAGTGACGTGGAGATTATATGGTAATGAGATTCCCGCCCACACTTCAGGGGGGCTTAAAAGTTCTAGTCAGCTAGAGACAAAGATCATGAGGGAGTTATGAAACTCATGGGTGACCAAGACAACGTGACTTCTCAGACAATAAGATTTGGCTGGTAAAGTATGCTCCTATTCTTCCTCTAGATATTTGATCTGCCTTATTTGGATGCACCTAACTGATCCATCACCTAATCTGTTAGCATCAAGATTTTAAGTTAAATCATTCTAACTGCAGTATGATTGGTTTAATTATTTTATCTTGGGATTTTAAGCTGATTCTGGCTTTTAGTAAAATGGTTCAGTTGTGATGTATTCTTAATGGTAGGTTAACTAAATAGAAACATATTTTATCAAAACAATCTGTACTTTTTAAGGCATGGTCCAGCAATGTTGATCCATGCAACTATATTTAAAACATAGAAATTGAATATCTGTTGGATGAGAGAAGTCACATGCCAAATCTGTCATATTGGTTGGCATCTTTTATGTAGACTGTCACTCATATTTAAAAGTCTTTGGTTATGATCATTTATTATTCTGAGATAATATTCTTTGTTTTTATTCTCATATTACCTTTGTGATATATTTTATTACATTTTATTGAAACGTTGTGTTTATCACCAATTATATTTTTGACATTTATTTTGCACTGAAGTATTTAATAAATATATATATTTTTGCACAGAATTGTATCCTCTGTCTTCAGTTTAGTGTCACTTAAAACGATCTTGCATTTTGTATGATTTATGGAAATAAATGGAGATTCTCCTAATTTACAGATCTTTGCTTATTTGCATAAATAGACACTGTTATATCAGAGCAGTATAAACATTCTGACAAATTAAACTTTTGACATGATAAGGACATAACATATACACTGCTCGAAAAAATTAAAGGAACACTTTGAAAGCACATCAGCTCTCAATGGGGAAAAATGTCATGCTGGATATCTATGCTGGTATGGACCGGGTAATGTGTTAGGATCTATACTGGTATGGACCGGGTAATGTGTTAGGATCTATACTGGTATGGACCGGGTAATCTGTTAGGATCTATACTGGTATGGACTGGGTAATCTGTTAGGATCTATACTGGTATGGACTGGGTAATGTGTTAGGATCTATGCTGGTATGGACTGGGTAATGTATTAGGAAGATAAGGATACCACATAATTTAATGGAAATGAAAATTATCACCCTACAGAGGGCTGAATTCAAAAATTCCCTGAAAATCAAAGTGAAAAAACGATGCAGCAGGCTAGTCCTTTTTGTTAAACTTTCATTGCAGCAACTCAAAATGGTCCTCAGTAGTTTGTATGGCTCCCATGTGCTTGTATGTATGCCTGACACCGTCGGGGCATACTCCTAATGAGACGACGGATGGTGTCCTGGGGTATTTCCTCCCAGATCTGGACCAGGACATCACTGAGCTCCTGAACAGACTGAGGTACAACCTGGTGGCGTCAAATGGACCGAAACATAATGTCCCAGGGGTGTTCTAATGGATTTAGGTGAGGTGATCATGGGGGCCATTCAATGGTATCAATTCCTTCATCCTCCAGGAACTGGCTGCATACTATCAGTATAGGGTCTGACAATGGCTCCAACTATGTCATCCTGATACCTCATGGCTGTCAGGGTGCCATTGCCTAGCATGTAGAGGTCGGTGCGTCCCTCAATGGATTTGCCTCCCCAGACGATCACTGACCCACCACCAAACCGGTAATGCTGAATGATGTTACAGGCAGCATAACATTCTTCACGGCTTCTCCAGACCCTTCCACGTCTGTCACATCTGCTCAGGGTGAACCTGCTCTCATCTGTGAAAAGCACAGGGCGCCAGTGGAGGACCTGCCAATTGTAGTGTTCAATGGCAAATGCCAATTGAACTCCACGGTGCCAGGCAGTGAGCACAGGGCCCACTAGAGGACATTGGGGCCCTCAAGCCACCCTCATGAAGTCTGTTTCTGATTGTTTGGTCAGAGACATTTACACCAGTGACCTGCTGGAGGTCATTTTGTAGGGCTCTGGCAGTGCTCATCCTGTTCCTCCTTGCACAAAGGAGCAGATACCGGTCCTGCTGATGGGTTAAGGACCTTCTACAGCCCTGTCCAGCTCTCCTAGAGCAACTGCCTGTCTCCTGGAATCTCCTCCATGCTCTTGAAACTGCGCTGGGAGACACAGCAAACTGTCTGGCAATGGCACGTATTGATGTGCCATCCTGGAGGTGTTGGACTGCCTGTCCAACTTCTATAGGGTCCAGGTATCGCCTCATGCTACCAGTAGTGACACTAACCCTAGCCAAATGCAAAACTAGTGAATACCAGTCAGAAAAGATGAGTAGGGAAAAAAATGTAACTGGCATCCACCTGTAAAACCATTCCTGTTTTAGAGGTTTTCTTATTGTTGCCCATCTAGTGTACCTGTTGCTAATTTCATTAACACCAAAGCAGCTGAAACTAATTAACAACCCCCTCTGCTATTTAACTGACCAGATCAATATTTCGGGAGTTTAACTGATTAAAAAGTGTTCCTTTATTTTTTTTGCGCTCAAACTAGTGGCCATAATATGGTATTTTTCTAAAATAGCTCAATAAAAAAAAGTACCCCATTGTGGCCACTAGATGGAGCCAATAATGATAGGAGATAAATAAAGCAAAATAAAAATAAATAAAATATATTCACTGTATCCATTTCCCTGTACCAGACATTGCAGACAAATATTTTCCTGAGGTTACTGGGTCTCTAAAATGTATCTGTCATTAACCTAAGTTAGCTTGAAAAAATTCCTTACATGTAATATACAGCAATGGTCTCATTCTTATTAAAAAGGCATTCTTATGTTAGGGTCTAGTGACTTAGCCCAAGCTGGGATCCTGTTATCAGTCTGCTGCAGGCAGGAGGAAGCATTTCCTCAGTCTTCTCTCTTGTGATCAGACTGCAACATTGCAGCTGTTGTAGCAAGTCAGAAGGTGGTCTGTGTCAGATGATTGTGAACACCTCATTCCAGGAAGTAGATGGTGACTCTGGATGATGCCTGAACAAGGATGCCTCCATCCTTCTGGAGAGGAAAGTACTTTGAACTTTGTAAGAGGTAATAAATGCCTGGAAGCAGGCCCATTGCTACAAGGCAGGCAAACCAAGCAATTGCTTGGGGCCCCGAGCTGGCCTGGGGCCCCAAGACAATGACTGGTTAGGAATAAATGCAAGGACACTGTGTAAGGCTGTGAGCGCCCCTTTGATCGTCAATGCAGTAAAGTGTAATGACACTGTTATCGGGATCTCCCTCAAGGGGCCCCTCTCTGCCTCAACAGGTTTGTAAAAAGTCTGATAAGATCTGCAGACACAAGAGAGATCCCTGGCCTACCAGCTAGACTTTATGCAGAGCATGGACAGTGCAGACTGACAGCTCCTACTGTATACAGATAGCAGGGCTCTAAATGCAATTACAATTCCTGCAGCCAGTGTGGATGAGTGAGGAGCAGATAGCATCAGGGTGAGCAGTGGCGGTTCTACATTAAATTGCTCCCCGGGCAAGACTCCCTCCCGGCGCCCCCCCCCCCCCAAAAAAAAAATAACATGACAACATAACAAATGCAGAGTGCCACGGCATTGTTGCCCCCAATAAATGCAGAGTGCCACAGCAATGCCCCCAATAAATGCAGAGTACCATAGCAATGCCCCCAATAAATGCAGAGTGCCACAGCAATGCCCCCAATAAATGCAGAGTACCATAGCAATGCCCCCAATAAATGCAGAGTGCCACAGCATTGTTGCCCCCAATAAATGCAGAGTGCCACAGCAATGCCCCCAATAAATGCAGAGTGCCACAGCATTGTTGCCCCCAATAAATGCAGAGTGCCACAGCATTGTTGCCCCCAATAAATGCAGAGTGCCACAGCATTGTTGCCCCCAATAAATACAGAGTGCCACAGCATTGATGCCCCCAATAAATGCAGAGTGCCACAGCATTGCCCCCTTTCAGTGCAGAGCGCCACAGCAATGCCCCCTTTAATGCAGAGCGCCACAGCATTGCCCCCTTTAATGCAGAGCGCCACAGAAATGCCCCCTTTAATGCAGAGCGCCACAGCTTTGCCCCCTTTAATGCAGAGCGCCACAGCAATGCCCCCTTTAATGCAGAGTGCCACAGCAATGCCCCCTTTAATGCAGAGCGCCACAGCAATGCCCCCTTTAATGCAGAACGCCACAGCATTGCCCCCTTTAATGCAGAGCGCCACAGAAATGCCCCCTTTAATGCAGAGCGCCACAGCATTGCCCCCTTTAATGCAGAGCGCCACAGCAATGCCCCCTTTAATGCAGAGCGCCACAGCAATGCCCCCTTTAATGCAGAACGCCACAGCATTGCCCCCTTTAATGCAGAGTGCCACAGAAATGCCCCCTTTAATGCAGAGTGCCACAGAAATGCCCCCTTTAATGCAGAGTGCCACAGCATTGCCCCCTTTCAATGTAGAGATGGCATGCCAGAGTGCCACTTTTCAATGCAGAGCGCCAGCGTTCCCCCCGACCCGTCCGTGCACTTACCTCATAGTCACTTCTCTTCACTTCTCTTCAGTCCTCCCGCGGTGCCTCCTCCTCGGCCAATGGCGTGGGGTTTGCCTTTCGGCCAATCAGGAAGCGGGAGGACCCGCTCCCTGATTGGCCAGGAGGAGGATCAGTGTGACAATAGCGAATTTTCATTCGCTATTGTCACACAATGGGCGGGCTCGGGGGGGGAGCAATGCTCTGCTCCTCGGCTCGGCTGCGGCGATTTTAGGCATGGGCGAACGGGGCTCGGGCGGTCCGGTACCATTTGATCCACGGACCGGTACTGGTCCGCGGCCCGGGCATGCCGCCCCCCACGTGGTATGAAAAAATGCCGCTCCGGGCGGCTGCCCCGTTCGCCCGTGCCTAAAACCGCCACTGAGGGTGAGTAGCTGCTAGGACCCTCTGCTTCTACATCTGCCAAGTGCTGACAGGTCTGAAAACTTCTTTCTTTTTTTTCTATCTCCCTTCTAATCTTAGTCTTCCTATGTCTCTTTTTGTTTATCTGTCCCCCTCCTCTCTCTCTCTCTCTCTCTCTGTCCTTTCTTTCTTTATTATATCTATATCTATCTATATCATATATGTAAATATATATATATAGATAGATACTTAAACTGTATGGTTATGCTGTGGTTCCTGTAGGCTTTGCGTGTGTGCGGGGGGTGGGGGGGCCTCCATGTCCATTCTGCTTGGGGCCCCCAAATTCCTTCAAACGGCCCTGCCTGGAAGCCTTAGTATATATGGATTTCACATGAAAAATATAGCTGATATGAGGTCTATTTAAACACTACCATAAGTCTATGAAGTCAGATCTAGCGGGCGACTGTCTTTCTGCTGTCACTTCCTTGTACATTTTTGACTATATCATCATACTCTAGCTTCTCCTTATTGCTGGGCGGACACGGAGAGGTGTAAGGAAGGGCGTTCCAGATTTCCAGCAGCTGACGTCTCGATAAACCATGGACCACCAGGACATCCCGGAAGCGGCAAATCTTGGTGGACTTCAGCCCAAAGGTACGAAAGCGAAGTTCGTGGTGGAAGGAGATGTTGGCAGCTAGAGCCAGTAGACCGAAGTACACATCATCCAGGGGGAAGACGGGGATGGTCAAAGAGGCTACGAGGAGTGAGGGGACCACCTCGGCAGAGAAAAGGAATCCTCCACCAGATACGAATGGGGGGTAGATATCATATGGGAAGACACTGAAGGGAATGCCGTATTTACCCGAACGTTCCACTGGGCCCTGAGTCTGGCAGAATCCATGGACTTGGAGAGGAAACTTCTTTACGGAGGTGGAGATGTAGGAGACCAGAGAATGGGGGTTCACAAACTCATCATCGTCAGCTGTCACGGAGGAAACATTTGGGTAGAGATGAAAATAATTGTTTAGTTCATGCTGGTCACACATAAATTCTCAATTAACTAGCTTATGATCACCAATGGATGAAGGCAGCCCACCAGCCCTTACATACAGTGAATCCGGAAAGTATTCACAGCACTTCACTATTTCCACATTTTGTTATGTTAGAGATTTATTCCAAAATGGATTAAATTCATTATTTTCCTCAAAATTCTACAAACAACCCCCCATAATGACAATGTGAAAGACGTTTGTTTGAAATATTTGCAAATTTATTAAAAATAAAACAAAAAATCCCATGTACATAAGTATTCACACCCTTTCCCAATATCTTGGTGAAGCACCTTTGGAACCAATTACAGCCTCCAGTCTTTTTTAAGTATGGTGCTATAAGCTCGGCACACCTATTTTTGGGAAGTTTCTCCCATTCTTCTTTGCAGAACCTCTCAAGCTCCATCAGGTTTGATGGGGAGCATCGATGCACAGCCATTTTCAGATCTCTCCAGAGATATTAAATTGGGTTCAAGTTTGGGCTCTGGCTCGGCCACTCAAGGACATTCACAGAGTTGTCCTGTAGCCACTCCTTTCTTATCTTGGCTGTGTGCTTATGGTCGTTGTCCTGTTAGAACAGGTGTCAAACACAAGGTCCGGGGGCCGAGTTCGGCTCCCGCCAAGCCATTTCAGGTGGCCCTCTCACCTCTCCTGCAGCTATGGCACCCCTCTCATCTCTGTCCCAACCATGTTTTACCAGTCGGCAGCAGAGAGAAGGACAGAACTCCTCTGCCAGATCTTGCGCTTTTCTGTGCAGTCGCACAGAGGCTCATGTCCAATCCCCCACACCATCTTAGCAGTCAGTAGCGGAGAGGAGGACAGAACTGCTCCTAGAGATTTTGCACCTCTGTGTAGCACACCATAGTCTCCACCATTCCCCCGGTCCAAGTATTCAGCAGACCCTGGCAGATGACTCCAGGCTTCCTCTGGTCCTCCTCCAGACCCAGCACTTTCTGCTTCGCAGCTCCACCCCTAGCTTTTTACTGGCAGCAGCACATGGTAAGGGGGTGCACTGTGATGTAAGGGAGTGTGGGGGGACTCGTGACTTCTGATGGTGGGTGGACCTCTTCACATCTGATGTAAGGGGGTGGTATGCTCTGGACATCTAGTCTTACAGATGCAACCAGCCCTTTGAGGGCAATCATAATGCCGATCTGGCCCACAATGAAATTGAGTTTGACACTCCTATGTTAGAAGATGAACCTTCACCCCAGTCTGAGGTACAGAGCACTCTGGAGGAGGTTTTCATCAAGGATGTCTCTGTACATTGCTGCATTCATATTTCCCTCGATCCTGACTAGGTCTCCCTGTTCCTGCCGCTGAAAAACATCCCCACAGCATGATGCTGCCACCACCATGCTTCACTGTAGGGATGGTATTGGCCAGGTGATGAGCAGTGCCTGGTTTCCCTTAAACATGACGCTTGCCATTCAGTCCAAAAAGTTAAATTTTTATTTCATCAGACCAGAGAATTTTGTTTCTCATGGTCTGAGAGTCCTTCAGGTGCCTTTTGGCAAACTCCAGGCGGGCTGCCATGTGCCTTTTACTCAGGAGTGGCCACTCTACCATATAGCCCTGATTGGTGGAGTGCTGCAGAGATGGTTGTTCTTCTGGAAGGTTCTCCTCTCTCCCCAGAGAAACGGTGGAGCTCTGTCAGAGTGACCATCGGGTTCTTGGTCATCTCCCTGACTAAGACCCTCCTCCCCCGAAACACTTAGTTTGGCCGAGAGGCCAGCTCTAGCAAGGGGTTCCAAACTTCTCCCATTTACAGATGATGGAGGCCACTGTGCCCATTGGGACCTTCAATGCTGCAGAACTTTTTCTGTACCCTTCCCCAGATCTGTGCCTCCATACAATCCTGTCTTGGAGGTCTACAGACAATTCCTTGGACTTCATGGATTGGTTTGTGCTCTGAAACGCCCTGTTAACTGTGGGACCTTATATAGACAGGTGTGTGCCTTTCCAAATCATGTCCAATCAACTGAGTTTACCACAGGGGGACTCCAATCAAGTTGTAGAAACAACTCAAAGATGATCAGTGGAATCAGGATACCCAAACTCAATTTTGAGTGTCACTGCAAATGCTGTGATACTTATGGACATGGGATTTGTTTTTGATTTTTATTTTTAATAAGTTTGCAAAGATTTCAAACAAATGTCTTTCCCGTTGTCATTATGGGGGATTGTTTGTAGAATGTTGAGAAAAAATTAATGCAATCCGTTTTGGAATAAAGCTGTAACATAACAAAAATGTGAAAACCGTGAAGCGCTATGAATACTTTCCGGATTTACTGAGAATTCAATTTAGGCTGTTTGTTGGTAATCTCACTCTATTTGTATCTTTTTGGACATAACTGAAAAAAGTTGACAACAATCTTTAACTAGTTGGGGAAGTAACATTGTTTATAAACAGTGATCAGACAGGAGATAGAGAGATACAAAGTAACATTGTTTATAAACATTGATCAGACAGGAGATAGAAACAAAGTAACATTGATTATAAACATTGATCAGACAGGAGATAGAGAGATACAAAGTAACATTGTTTATAATGATTGATCAGACAGGAGATAGGGAGATACAAAGTAACATTGTTTATAAACATTGATCAGACAGGAGATAGAGAGATACAAAGTAACATTGTTTATAATGATTGATCAGACAGGAGATAGGGAGATACAAAGTAACATTGTTTATAAACATTGATCAGACGGGAGATAGAGAGATACAAAGTATCATTGTTTATAAACATCGATCAGACAGAAGACAGAGAGATATAAAGTAACATTGTTTATAAACATTGATCAGATGGGAGATAGAGAGATACAAAGTAACATTGTTTATAAACATTGTTCAGATGGGAGATAGAGAGAGATACAAAGCAACATTGTTTATAAACATTGATCAGACAGAAGATAGATACCAAGGGGGGTATTTATTTAAACTGGAGAGTGCAAAAGTTAGTGCAGCTCTGCATATAAACCAATCAGCTGCCATGTTTTATTGCCAAGGCTGAATTGAACGAGATGAAATTAGAAGCTGATTGGTTACTATGCACAATTGGACCAGATTCTGAGTGCTCCAGTTTTAGTAACTCTCCCCCATGTAACATTTTACATACACTCGGTTTCATTTATCTGCAAATCAAAAGGGATGAGCTTTGATCTGCATATAATGGACAGTGGAAGCAACCTGACAGGTAAACAAAAATGAAATAAGAATTGATCCTGTTGTATTATTCTGTAGTTTACCTTTATCATTCATATTTCATTCCATCCCCCCCCATTTCTTTTGATTGATTGCTGACTTTTTTTTCTAGCCAGTAATACTAATATAATCATTTTTATTATGTTTTTATTATTTTTTATTATTAAGATTTCTTTTTTTTTATTTCTTCTTTTTTTTTTTAGTTTTATTACCGTTTTAGCATTGCATTAGGAGGGCAGTCCCACCTGTTTACAAGTGAGAACCCCAGCGGGAATTCCTGGTGATTAGCTGCTCTATGGAAAGGAATGGGAGGCTGCTGGTTCCTGCAGCCTATTGCAGCCACTCGCATTGTAGTCGCTCTTGCAGTGATCGCACGTGAGTGGTCGGTCCTTGACCCCCCCCCCCCCGATTGCCTGCGTCCAGAGCGGATGACTTGCATGTTGCAATAATGGGCTGCCTTATCGTAACCCATGTTAACACTCGGTACACACAAACTCGGTACACACAAATGTAATTGGGCCGGAGGTCATATGACGTCCTGGGCTTTAGGTGGGGATATCTGAATGATGGGTGCAGATGCAGGCATCATTCAGATATCATTTTTTTTGCTGGCGATTCCCTTCACCGTAAGAACAATCATAGCGGCTGGGCCATTCTTACGGGCCGGCGGGAGGGGACAACCAAATAAAATTGGTTGTCCCTTTTTTCCCCACAAATAGAGATTTCTTTTAATGGTATTTTATCATCTCTGCAATTTTAATATTTTGTGTTATTTACAAAATAAGATAATTAAAAAAAAAAAAAACAATGTTTTTTTTTTACTTTATGCTATAAAACATCCAATAAAAAAAAAATCTAATTTATTTATCAATTTAGGCCAATAAGCGTATATTGTTTGGTTTGCGCAAAAGTTATCACGTCTACAAACTATGGAAAATATATATGGGATTTTTATTTATTTCATTATTTTTTACAAGTGATGATGGCGATCAGCGACTTTTAGCGGGACTGCGACATTGCGGAGGACAGATCGGACACCTAACTGACACTTTTCACGCAAAAGCACTTTTAGACGAACTGGAAGACAGCGACAGCGAAACGGAGTTACTTGAAGAACTGAGCGATAGCGATTGGTGGGAAAATTCGTCATCAGGTACGGAAAGTGACGACAGCGACGATTCTGAGGTTTCTTTCTGGCACATCGCTCCGTTGGAAAATTCTGAAGAATCATTTGATATCCTTCCCAAATTCCACATCTATGTGCCAGAAAGAGACATCAGAATCGTCGCTGCCCTCGCTTTCCGTACCTGATGACGAATTTTCCCACCAATCGCTATCGCTCAGTTCTTCAAGTAACTCCGTTTCGCTGTCGCTGTCTTCCAGTTCGTCTAAAAGTGCTTTTGCGTGAAAAGAACGCTTTTTGGACGCCATGGTTGTTCTCTATTTTCCAGGCACAAAGAACTGGAAAAGCACAGGCAGGACACTGGAAAAGTCAACAGATGAAGTCCTGTGGTGAAATGGGATGATACAGTGTAATAGGATCACAGCTTTCTATCATCTCATTTGGTGTATTTACACCTTTGAATTTGCTGCCGGTTCCACCCCCCTGCGTCGCAACACTCGCAGCGAAGGGATCCGGAAGACAAGTGTCGGCAATTGGCCGAGCACAGAGTGGGGAGAGAGTGTGAGGATGCAGGGGAGGATGGCAGGGGAGGACGACGGGGGATCGCAGGGAAGGTGAGTAACATTCTGGGAAAATCCCGAGTGTGGCTCTGGGTTACCGCTTTTGGTACTGTAAGTTAACCCTGAGCCACACTCGGGAATACCGCCAGGGAGGTTAATGTGAGATCTGGGGTCAAAAAAACCTCACATCTCACATCTACACTAAAAAAGCAAAAGAAAAAAAAAAAGTCTTTTTCTTTTCATGATGAAAAAAAGGGCTCTTTAAGGCCGTTGGGAGGAAGCAACCTATGACGTCGCTCCGGTCCTCCAAGGCCATAGAGTGGAGTGGGGGCCAGCTTGCCCTCACTCAACTTCCTGTCTAAGAAGGAAGCTGACCGGATTGTTTTCCCCGCTTCCGACGGCTCCGGTAAGCAAGGAAAACTAACAGGAAGCGTCGGGATGAGGGGGAGGGCACGACACCTTTCCCGCCGCCAATAAAGGTGATCCCGCGGCGAATCCGCCACTGGGACCACCCTTCTGTTAAAGAGGATCGCCCGCTGTTTGAAAAAAATACCAAGGCTATGGCAGCTATCTACTATCTGCTGCCATAGCCCCGGTATTTAACGTCAAAGTACCAACGTAAATACATGGTGGATGGTCCAGAAGTGGTTAAGATAACTAAAGCAGAGATCCAATTTTTCTTTTGTCTTCAGGGAGAATTCAACAGGAGTACTAAACTCTGACAAAGTATGGCAGGTGGCCTGTCTGAGCCTGATGTCTTCAGCTACAATTTAGATAGAACTTTTTGGGTGGAAAGGTCCTTTAATTGTGGGACCAGGTTTTACCTTTGAGTATGTACTTGGCCTCCGGACAGAGGTAATGCAGCCACTTCAGGAAGCAATGTTCCTTCAGGGATAAGTTATGGTGGCTCTCCATGAAGTCCCACAATATAATGTCACCATAAAACGAGGCTTCCTCCACCAATCTCTCCATCTCCTCCCGATGGCCAGAGTTGGCGAGGAGAAACACGGGGAGGAACCTGTATCCCAGAATCCTCCTCTCCTGAGCCCAGGTGTAACGTAAGATGTTTCTCCTCCCAAGGGACGCTGGATGAGATTTTACTGCCAAGATGATCAGAGGATCCAGTGTCCGGCAATATCCGGAGAGATCTATAAAGGTTCGGCAGCGGTACTCCTGAAGGGCCGGGTACTTCTGAGAGTACTCAGACAGATCCAAGTAAAAGTCATTCTTGCGGTGGTACAAAAACACTGAACGGCGGAGGACTGGGGCAGGGCTGTTTTTGGCTACGATATGGTCCAGGATCTCTTGCAGCTCTAGACGGGGCTCTTCTTTCCTGAGGAACTGAATGATGACTACAAGGACCATGGATGTCAGGAGGGCCGCTAGGATCAATCGCCATCTGGCCAACCGCTGGAGGGCAGAATACACATAAAAAAAAAATAGACAATGTTAAATAAGATTTCTTCAGGAAGAACCACAGAAAACAAAATATGTATCTAAACCATCCCCTGATTGTAGAATGTTCTTGGTTGTATTACCTAAATGCTTAAAAATATTATCTTCAATTTTTTTAAACAGTTATATACACTGCTCAAAAAAAAAAATGAAAGGAGCACTTTGAAAACACATCAGATCTCAATGGGGAAAAATCTCAAGGTTTATATCTATACTGGTTAGGACTTGGTAATGTGTTGGGATCTATACTGGTATGGACTGGATAATGTGTTAGGGTCTATACTGGTATGGACTGGGTAATGTGTTAGGATCTATACTGGTATGGACTGGGTAATGTGTTAGGATCTATACTGGTATGGACTGGGTAATGTGTTAGGATCTATACTGGTATGGACTGGATAATGTGTTAGGGTCTATACTGGTATGGACTTGGTAATGTGTTAGGATCTATACTGGTATGGACTTGGTAATGTGTTAGGATCTATACTGGTATGGACTGGGTAATGTGTTAGGACATTACCCAGTAACATTCACTGGTATAAGCAATCATAATGTGTAAAAAAAAAAATCCTGATCACTTTCCTAGAGTAGTACTGTGTTACAATGGTAACACTGTATTGCTCTGGCCACAGTGTGTTAAAAGGAAATGGTAAAAAAAAAAATAAAGTAATAAGAAAAGAAATTGAAAAAAAAAAAGTATTAAAAAATATATTTATTTTTTTTTTTTTTTAAATACTGTCAGTATCCCTGATCACCACCACCCCAGTCACTGGTCACTTTTTTTTTTTTAATTTCTTCATTTTCCAAAAAATTGTGACAAAAATACAACTTCAGAAAACTCACCATTCGCCTCATACTAAATACCTCAGACTCTCTACTTTCTAAAATAAAAGGGGTCATTTGTACTGTCCTGGCGATTTCAGGCCTCAAGAAATGATAGGCCATCAGTACATCAGAATTGATAAAATTTCAGGTATACAGTATAAACAGTACCATCGTTTGTAGACCCTGTAATTTTCCCACAGACTAAATAATATATACTGATTTGGAATATGTAGCAAAATACATTTTTGCCTAAATTGATGAAAAACGATTATTTATTTGCAAAATGTAATATCAGAAACAAAGAAAAACATTTTTTTTCAAAAAATTTTGGTGGTTTTTCATTTATTTAGCATAAAATAAAATACACAGTGGTGATTAAATACCACCGAAAGAAAGCTTTCTTTGTGTAAAACAATTGATGAAAATTTCATTGGGGTACAGTGTTGCACGATCACGCAATTGTTATTCAAAGTGTGACAGCGCAGAAAGCTAAAAATTGGCCTGGGCAGGAAGGGGGTTAAAGTACCCGGTATTGAAAAAAAAAAAAAAAATGTCTACTTCTATTTTGACCTGTTATAGACTTATAAAAAAAGTTGTTTTATTGTAAATAAAAAGTTTTTTTTTTTTTTTTTTAATTTTACACTTTTTTTATATATCACTGAAAAACATTGAATGAAAATAAAAATAAAAATATTGATGTAAAAATAATCAAATTACAAAAAAGTCAGCAGAAAAATAATAACTAAGAGGAGAAGGGGTTAAGTTTTCATTAGCTGATATCATATGCAAATTAAAGGTCACACCTTCGATCCACGTATGAAATATTGTTGGAGGGAGCAGTGGTAAGGGAAAGGAATTGGATACAAGATGCGTCCTGAAAACTCATCTGAAGTTTTGTTTTTTGGAAGTATCTGTTTTGTATAAGATCCTCATTTTATTGTATAATTTTACCCATTTTTTATGTGACGCTGAAAAAAATAACTAAACAAAAACAAAATAAAAATAAATTAATACTTATTTAATAGAAGAAAAAAAAAAAACAGCACAAAAACAATAGCTAAGAAACAAAAGAAATTAAAATACCAGAATTTATCAATAGTTAAACAAAAGAAATAAAAAAAAGCAGAAAAAATAGCTAAAGGGGAAAAGGGTGTAAGGTTTCTTTAACTGATGCTACATGTGGAGTAAAGGGGAGCTTTACATATGAATGAAATAGCAGAGGAGTGCATGGCAGCAGGGGAAAAGGAGCTTGACATTAGAGATGTGTCCTCAGCTGACTTTTTTTTTTAAGTATCTGGTATGAATAAAATTCAAATTTTCTTGTATAATTTTGCCCATTTTTTTAATGTGACTCTGAAAAAAATAACAAAATAAATGAAAATAAAAATAAATTTTAATACTAAAACAATAAAAAAACAGCAGAAAAATAATAGCTAAGGAACAAAACAAATGAAAATAAGTATTGATAGTAAAACAAAAGAAATAAAAATAACAGCAGAAATAATATTAGCTAAGGGGGGGGGGAATAAAAAAAATAACAAAAAAAAAAGAAAAGAATAGTAAAAAAAATAGAAATTTTAAAACCTAAGGGGAGAAGGGGTAAAGATGTGCAGATTTTTTTTTAGTTATATATGGATTGCGTAAGATTTAGAATCCTAGTCAGTTTGTTGTTGTTGTCTAAGATTCTCCCTCCCTATATGTCCTGGTGACCACTGTCATTGAGAAAAAGCCCATCATTTTACAGTTATCAAAAGAACAGGAAGAGAGAAAAATGTTCCAATGGGGACATCTGTTCCATCATCAGGTGGGGGATTTCCCTCACTGTCTGTAGAAATGTCCACTCACCATCTTTTGTGTGTCTGTAACAGGAAAGTGTAATCCCTGCTACTTCATGTCCCATTGGGGAGACTTCACTCCCCTCCTGTACCATTTGGGAGACTTCCCCTTCACTTCCTGTCCTATTGGGGAGACTTCCCTTTACTTCACTTCTTGTCCTATTGGGGAGACTTCCCTCCCCTCCTGTACCATTGGGGAGACTTCACTTCACTACCTGTCCCGTTGGGGAGACTTCCCTCCCCGCCTGTACCATTGGGAAGACTTCCCATCACTTCCTGTCCTTTTGGGGAGACTTCCCTTCACTTCCTGTCCCATTGGGATACTTCCTTACCTGATGTAGCACCCTCCTAGGTAGGTGCTAGAAAAAAAGCACTTATATGGCCCTGTCTGCTTATCAGGGGGGGCTGATCATTCAGTCATGTGTTTCCAGGGGTGTCTGTTGAGTCTGGGGAGTCTCCCCACTGTGTCCAATTAGGGCTCTTGTTGGGCAGTGGAGGAAACCTGGGCAATAGCACCCTGGGGCTTATATCTATCTCAGTGGGCAGAGTTTGCCGCAATGCATCCTGGGATGGGATATAAGTCTGAGGGGAGCACATGACAGATCGTCTTTGGCGGGAAGCAGAGTCCCAGGAGGAGGCTGACCGCTGTCTCTCCTCCTGCCAGAGCTAGAGAAGGTGTCCTGGGCAGTCAGCCTAGAGGACGAAGGTTGAGCTGGGTTGCAGAGAGGGATCCAGAGTGTTGTAGGCCGAGTGGAGCTGCTGGGCAGAAGTTTCCAAGAAAAACAGCGTTGTAAGTACTCGAAACTGCCCAGGGGTCTGCCTAGGAGAGGGGACCACTCCAGAAGGTCAAAAGGGATCCGGGAGCCAGCTAACATGTAGAGAAGGCTTAGAAAGGAGGTGCCAGAGTCTAAGCCCTGAAGATAAGAGTAAAAGGGGGCTGGTGTGGGCCCTGAAGTGTTCAGCAATGCAGCAGTGTATACAAGTAGCTACCTCAGAAATGAGTGCTTAAGGGAGCTTAAAGAGGACTTCTTTATCCAGGAAAGCAGTCAGAAGTCAGTTCAGCTCTAACAGGCAGCAGGCCAGCGTTTATCGTCGTTGACCGGCATCCTGCCAGCGTCAAGTCAGCGCCAATCGGCATTTTTTAATGTCCCTAGCAATTTGTGCATAGTTGAGCCAAAGGAGTATCCCACTCATCCCTTCTCCCATCCAAGTTACAAAATAAATACAAAAACCCAAAGATACTGGACTGGTCATTGTCTCAGTGCTCACACTTGGACAACATGCTTAAATGTGCTGTTGTTGCTAGCGGTAACCCAGGCGGACCCATATCCAGCAAAACGGCTGGGAATTGTGCTACACTTAAGTCCTTAAAGTAGATGCTTCAGAAAATTTAGTTGGTGCAATTTTATCTCAACAACAAGGCGCTAAGTCACTTCTACACCCCTTGGCTTTCTTCTCAAGGAAACTCAGTTCTTCAGAGAGAAATGATGATGTGGGAGACCGTGAGCTACTTGCCATCAAGTCTGCTCTTGAGGAATGGCGTTATCTCCTTGAGGGAGCAAGTCCCCGAATCCTGATTTTCAAGGACCACAAAAATGTAGAATATCTCCGTACAGTTAGGTGTCGAAAACCCCGTCAGGCCAGGTGGACCTTGTTTTTCTCAATATTCTCATTTCATATAACCTACAGACCGGGTTATAAGAATGGGTAACCTGACGCCCTGTCATGCATGTTTCCAGAAAAAAAAGGAAGCTACTCAACCCGATACCATCCTATCTCCACAAAGTTTTCTGTTACTGCAAGGAGATTTGGTGCCCCAGCTTAAACAAGCATCAAGGGAGGAAGGTCCACCATGTGACTCTCAAATGCAAGACCAAGATGGATTGTTCTTCCATGATCAAAGAGTTTTCGTACCTTCAAGTTTGCATCAGCCAATCTTAAATCTGTGCCATGACCATCCCTTCGCAGGTCATTTTGGAATTCGCAAGACTATGTAGCTTTCACAATGGTCCTTTTGGTGGCCTAGCCTGAGGTCTGATTGTCAGGACTATGTAAGGGCTTTTGAGATCTCTATCCGAAACAAGGAGACAAGACTAAAGCTTGGGGCTTGTTAAGGCCTTTGCGCATTCCTAGCAAGCCCTGGGAGATGATTAACATGGACTTTATTGTCGAGCTCCCACCATCTGAAAACTTTACAACTATTTTTGTGATAGTTTATAGATTTGGTACCCCAGCTTAAACAAGCATCAAGGGAGGAAGGTCCACCATGTGACTCTCAAATGCAAGACCAAGATGGATTGTTCTTCCATGATCAAAGAGTTTTCATACCTTCAAGTTTGCACCAGCCAATCTTAAATCTGTGCCATGACCATCCCTTCGCAGGTCATTTTGGGATTCGCAAGACTATGTAGCTTTCACAATGGTCCTTTTGGTGGCCTAGCCTGAGGTCTGATTGTCAGGACTATGTAAGGGCTTTTGAGATCTCTATCCGAAACAAGGAGACAAGACTAAAGCTTGGGGCTTGTTAAGGCCTTTGCCCATTCCTAGCAAGCCCTGGGAGTTGATTAACGTGGACTTTATTGTCGAGCTCCCACCATCTAAAAACTTTACTACTATTTTTGTGATAGTTTATCTAAAATGGCACACATTGTACCAATGATTGGAACACCATCTGCTCGGGAGACTGCACAAGCATTTGTCAAAGAATTAGTACGGTTGCATGGGGTTCCTCAGAGCATAACTTCTGACCGAGGGGTTCCATTTACATCCAAATTCTGGAAAGAACTTTGAAAAAGCACATAAAATTGAGACGTGGTTATCTTCAGCCTATCATCCCCAAAGAAATGATCAGACAGAATGAACAAACCAGACTCTAGAGCAATACCTTTGGTGTTTTTCTTTCATGCGGGATGACATGGCTTTGCTCTAGCAAAGTTTGCTTACAGCAATTCTGTCCACTCTGCTACTGGTTAACTCCATTCTTTGTAAACTTTGGATTCAATCCTTCTTTCTTACCTGATGCAGTCTTTGATTCACCTGTTCCAGCAGTCCAGGAATGACTGAGGTTTCTACAAACCAACAATAAAGTTATGCAGGGAGCTATTGCCAAGGCCCAACAGGACAACAAAAAAATTGTTCGATAAAAAGAGAAGGGGTGATCTGGATCCCAAGCCAGGGGACAGGGTTTGGTTATCCACCACGTATTTAAAAATGGCCTGTCCTTCCAAGAAATTGGCCCACTAGTACATCGGTCCATTTGCTGTAAAAAGAATAACAAATCCAACAGCTTATGAACGTTTGCTACCAGAGAAGTACAAGATTCACCCAGTTTTTCATGTGTCTCTGCTAACGCCTACTGTACCAGACCCTTTTCTTGGCCGAATTCTGGACACTCCAGCACCAATCATGATCAGGGCTGGCCCTACCATGGGTCCCCGTGGGACCATGGGACCCAGGCTGCACTTAGAGAGGGGCGGCCCCCGGACACCTCTTCTCTTCTTCGGCTAGCTATAGGGAATAGCCGAACATGTAAAGACTTTACCGAGCGGCGGCGCATACGCAGTGTGCATGTCAGGCCGGCCGCTGACCTTTTTTTTGGCGCCGGGCGGTGCCATTTTTAAATCCTAAGGGGCCCTTTAGGAACAGGTAAGTGAGACTGCTCCACACACAGCCACACTACCTGCCATTATGCGGGGCTGCAGGCATACTACAGAAGATGCAGTGCTGCGGGCATGGTACATGCCCACAGCACTTCATCTCCTGTAGTATGCCCGCAGACTCGCATTCTCCTCTACCATGCCCGCAGCCCCGCATTCTCCTGCACCATGCCCACAGCCCTGCATTCTCATGCACCATGCCCACACCCTGCATTCTCCTGTACCATGCCCACAGCCCCACATTCTCATGCACCATGCTTGCAGCCCCGCATTTTCCTGTACCATGCCCGCACCCCCCTCATTCTTCTGTACCATGCCCGCAGCCCTGCATTCTCCTGTACCAGGCCCCGCAGCCCCGCATTCTCCTGTACCATGCCCGCAGCCCCGCATTCTCCTGTACCATGCCCACAGCCCTGCATTTTTCTGTACCATGCCCACAGCCCCGCATTCTCCTGTACCATGCCTGCATCCCTGCATTCTCCTCTACCATGTCCGCAGCCCCACATTCTCCTGTACCATGTCCGCAGCCCTGCATTCTCCTGTACCATGCCCGCAGCCCTGCATTCTCCTGTACCATGCCCACAGCCCTGTTTTCTCCTGTACCATGCCTACAGCCCTGCTTTCTTCTGTATTTTACCCGCAGCACTGCATTCTCCTGTACCATGCCCGCAGCCGTACATTCTCCTGTACCATGCCCGCAGCCCTACATTCTCCTGTACCATGCCCGCAGCCCTACATTCTCCAGTACCATGTCCGCAGCACTGCATTCTCCTGTACCATGCCCGCAGCCCTACATTCTCCTGTACCATGCACGCAGCCCTGCAGGGCACTGTGGCACTATAGACAGTAGAAAGCCTGGTGCACTGGGCATCTGCCCAGTGTCTACTGCTCTGTCCTGCTCTCACTCCGTACACACTCACACTCCTCTGACTGCTTTCATAGTCCTATAGAATGTGGAGGGGGGGGGCAGCATTTCATTCTCGGACCCAGGCAGCACAATGTCTTGGGCCAGCCCTGATCATGATTGATGATGAAAAGGAGTAGGAAATTGAGGCCATTATGGATTGTAGGAGGAGGAGAGGCAGTATTTAATCAAATGGAAAGGTGGAAAGGTTATAGTCCTGAGGAGAACTTGTGGGAGCCAGAAGGCAATGTTTATGCCCCAAGACTGGTGAGAAAGTTTTTCCAAGCCCATCCAGTGAAGATGTCTCAGATGGGCATCTGGAGGCTGCCCATTAGGAGGGGGGCAATGTAAGGTTAACCAGATTTCCACCACCAAAAGGCCAGTGCAGATTCGTGCTCAGGCACATTGCACAAGTGCTAATATTTGTAAGCGAAAGACCAATGTCACTGCAGTGCCAGTTCATCACACATATATTTGTGCACACACGTGAACATACCAATTAGCACTTGGTGCTCAGTGGCCTATTTAAACTGCTCTATTACTGTGAGCAGTTGCGGATTGGTCTTCAGCTCGTTCCTGTGTTCCCAAGACCTGATCGGTTGTTTCTGCTTACTTTTGTATGACCCAGCTTGCCTTTGGACTTTGCCTTTACCTGTGCTCTAGCTCGGTTTCCCACTGCTCCGACCTTGGCTTGTTTACTGGATCTGATCTGACAACCCAGCCTGTCTATGGAGCCTCTCCTGTCTTCAGGCCTAATTATGGTGTTAAAATCACCTCCAAAGACAACCTGCTGGGATGTAAAAAGGAAGGGCTTGATCTTTGTGAGGAGGCTTTTCCTGTCCCATTTTGACTGCGGTCCATAGATATTGATCAGACGCAGGTCCTGCCCCCTAACAGAGACGTCTAAGACCATGCCTCTCCCCATTTCTACCTCAATTACCCGCCGGCACGTTACCATATCAGTTTAAAAAGAACCTCAACTCCGCTGCAAGGCTCAGCCACAAGAGACCAAAAGGAGGGACCGCATCTCCACTCCCTTTTTGCTAGATGGACATTGGCCAAAGTATTGAGCCAGGTCTCTCGCATAAGTAAAATCTCAGCATCAAACTCACTGAGCAAAAATAAGGCACTATCACGAGCTCTTGCAGATTTAATGCTGGCGACAATAATAGTCGCCACCTTTATCGGAGCAGGAACTGCCATCAGGATGATTGGGGTAGTCGTTTCTTAACCTCTACCACACTCTCATCACCCGAAACAGCTCTCTTCAGATTATGTGACTCCCCCTCATCCATAGATGATAAAGAAATAGATAAATCTGACACCAATTCATCCCCTAATAAAACAGAAAATGTGTTGCCAAGAGGAACCCCTTCTGGGTCTGACTGTAAGGAGGAAATGACCGCTTTACTGGTCTTCCTCTTTTTCTTCCTCCTTATCCTCTCCCACCCCTCATCATCTGAATCCTCCAAAACAGAGGGTGAGACATGGGACATGGACACCCCTCCCTCAACCCCATCAACCCCACCACCATCCAGCACCCCTGTACTCTCTTGGCCACGTTTGCGGTGTCGAGGGTCAGGGACTAGAGGTGGAGTAGGCCAAGAGGGAAGATCCACTATACCCGCCCCCCCCCCCCCAGCCGCTTCCGCTAGTCTGGAGGATCTACGCACAGTAGATGTAGGAACAACAACAGGAGGGACAGACTCAGGGACCACATCACTAGGGGAAACAGAATCTGACACAACAGACACAGAAGATGCAACAGTTTCTTCCCTAACTTCAGCTGCTTCATCTTCTTTATCAAGCCTCTCCAGCTCAGTCTTCAATCCTGGCAAGTTATGCAGTGCCTCTGGGCACTGGCTATATGGATGACCCAGCTGCTGGCACAAATTGCACCGAATCTGGGTGCATTCTCTGGCCAAATGGCCTAAATCCTGGCACAGTGAGCACTTCTTGTGGGTGCAGGACGATGCAAAGTGGCCTTTATCCCCACATGTATTACAAGGCTGACCTTGGTAGAAAATGGTCAGTTCATCCCTTCCCAGAAAAGCTGAGCAGGGAAGGTGCTGAACTACATTGCCCAGCACCCCCAATTTTAGTGACACTGTCCAGGCCCCTGTCCATATCCCATGCTCATCAAGGACCTTCCTCAGTGGAGTGAGGACCTTGCCATATAGGCGTAGCCATACTATTAAATCAGCCTCTGGTATGGACTCATTACGCACCAAGATTGTCACCGACTTTATCAAAGGCTGCCTTGAAATCACCTTTGGCACCAAACTACTCCACTGCTGAAGGCCCTTGCACCTCCTATATCTCTCCCATAAGAGATCCAAACTCTCAGGTTTTACAAAGGACAAATCAAATTCATAACTTCCCACCGGCAAATCAAAGCAAAAATATCACAGGCTTTAAACCCCATTTCCAAAATCAACTCAGCCACCCTCCCCCTTACTGGTGGGGTTCCCTCCCCCTCCCACCTCAACTGAACCACATTCCTCCTCCTATACCCACTAACCAGCCCCCCACCAAACCTCCCTGAATTGTGACTATTAACAGAATTACCACCACCCACCCTGGCACGACGCCCCAAAATTGTAGCATAGCTGCCAACATTCCTCCCAGCAGAAGATCCATCAGTTTCTTTTAAATTATCTGACACAGACTTAGCAGATAACAGTTGCACAGATTCTGGATTGATCTGTACAACCGATAAATCTTTCCTCTGCTGAGCAGGGGGAGAAATGTAATTTCTATTTTTCCCAGCATTACTAACCCCTTCACCAACACCCACCACCACATTCATTGCTTTATTATTATTGTCATTTTTAATACTTGCTGGGATATTTATTATTTTTGTTGTCTTCACAGCAGAATCCATAGTTGCTGCATTGGTAAGTTTCAGTAGTTATCTTCTCTTCCACTGGGACAGGGTTTTCAGCTGTAGAAATATAATTCTGTTTTAACACAGCAACAGGTGAAACATTGCAGGATACTTCCATTGCTGCTTCCACTCCACTTGCAGCACCGTGCTGATCCCCTCGTCAATCTGCACTGGAAGACTGGGAGGCTCAGCTGAACATGAAGCAGGCTCTTTGGAGCTGGCAGCCATTTTGCTTGCTGTGGGACTACTGGTCTCAGCCAGACCAGCAAAATCCATGCCTGGGGTGTTTGATGCGGGTCCATCCACATTCCTCTGATGGTCTGGTGACTCCTCTGTCAGGGATTTTCCCTGAATGTTCTGCACTGGGTTTCTCCACAGTGGTAATTTCAATAGGCAGATGATTGCAGATCGCCTTCTCACCTAGGACAGCATCCACTACAGCAGATGGGGCAGACATGCTGGAAGGCAGCATGGTGTACTGGGATTTCTCCATGAGTACTGGCTTTGCTGGCTCGTATCTCCTCTGCCCATCTTCAGGGACTTCTGATGGATCATCAGAAAAGACAAACTTGTCTGCTTTCAGGGGTGACTCCATCTGCTGGATGAAGGTCAGGGTTCCATGCCCACTCTCAACCCCCTGGCTGGTTGCCGCTGGCGATTCCCAGGCCTGACATGGGGGAGAGGTGCAGAGGCAGATGAAGCCTGGTCATCCATTAACTGAGGCTGCTGATCCACAGAACTTGCTGATGTCTGGCTGGCAAATCGCCTCTCATCATCAAACTTTTCTTTAAATGCTCCACTTCTGTCTTTCAGCTTTTCCAATAATAAAGATTGTTTCTTTACCTTTTCTTCCAATTCCTGTAACTCAGGCTTCATGGCTGTGCGATTTTTGCTCCAGGTCTGGAAATACTTGGTTCTGAAGGATTTGTGTTCAGCCTTCAAAACTTTAAGTTTTTCTTCAGCTCTCCCAATCACCCTAAAACGATTGATAATCTTCTGGCTAAAGACATCCGCATTCTCACCAGGGCCTGGACCCACAGACAGGTCCTCCACCTCCTCCTCACTAGGCCCCGTGTCATCAGTGTGATCCCTCCCAGGGCCTCCCCCAGGATCAGGCATTGTTCCTGGGCCAAGCTAGCAGGCAAGACCCAGGCTTGAAAAACGCTGGTCCTCAGAGAGAGCTCCTTCAGTGTGTCCTCCTCCTTCTTCCCACTGACCACCAATGTAAGGAGCATTCTTCCCACTGATCACCAATGTAAGGAGCATCCTTCCCACTGACCACCAATGTAAGGAACATTCTTCCCACTGATCACCAATGTAAGGAGCATTCTTCCCACTGACCACCAATGTAAGGAGCATTCTTCCCACTGACCATCAATGTAAGGGACATTCTTCCCACTAACAACCAATGTAAGGAGCATCCTTCCCACTGACCACCAATGTAAGAAGCATTCTTCCCCTGATCCCCTATGTAGGGGACATTCTTCCCAATGACCACCAATATAAGGTACATTCTTCCCACTGACCACCAATGTAGGGAACATTCTTCTCACTTACCACCAATGTAAGGGACATTCTTCCCACTGACCACCAATGTAAGGGACATTCTTCCCACTGACCACCAATGTAGGGAACATTCTTCTCACTTACCACCAATGTAAGGGACATTCTTCTCACTTACCACCAATGTAAGGGACATTCTTCTCACTGACCACCAATGTAAGGGACATTCTTTCCACTGATCACCAATGTAAGGGACATTCTTCCCATTGACCACTCAGGTAAGGAGCATTCTTTCCACTGATCACCAATGTAAGGAGCCTTCTTCCCACTGACCACCAATGTAAGGAGCATTCTTCCCACTGCCCACCAATGTAAGGAGCATTCTTCTCACTAACGACCAATGTAAGGAGCATTCTTCCCACTGACCACCAATGCCTAATACCTAATACATACTGTGAGCTGTAGATATAGTAATCATTATCAGGGACTGGAAAGTTATTTTTAGGGTTCCTCCATATTTAGAGAGTTGAGGAAGGCTGCGCTAGATCTTGGCAGATGACTCATTGGGGAAAATGCCCTTAAAATTCAGCCACTGCTCTAGTTACAATGTAACAATAAACATTTGATAAATTTTAGCAGCAGGGCACGAGTGAGGACATCATTGACGTGATGTGATAACTAACATCCTCCATCACTTGCCTCTTGCTGAGTCTCAATACATTTCATACCACTGAATTCTCAATGGAAGAGACATGTTCCAGCCAACTCACCATCCTTCGCTTCCTACACAAGCCTGCCGGAGTGAGACACACCAGGTGACACCTCACATTCACACTGACAGCTCTTGTAGGACAAAGTCATAATCTTTTTTTGTTGGGGAATCGGCTGGTCAGCTCCCTGGAAACAGTCCAACGCTGAGTTAAACTCCCTTGTCACCCGTACAATGCATTGTCCATCCGTCACAGTATAGCTACCTGCTTGTCAACAGAAAAAGGCCATCAAGATCCGGCCAAACAGGTACCAGCATTCAAATACTCCCTATCATTCACAAGATCAGTGAAGTCACCCTACACCTACAATCCACTTCATGGCCTCCTGCCAAGAACAGACAGGCAAATTCATATTTTCCATCATTCATTTATTTATTGTGTCGCCATGTCGCAGTCCTGTAAAAAAATCGAAAAATCAGAGATCGCCGCCATTACTAGTAAAAAAAAAAAACAACAAAACAATAAAAATTACATAAATCTTTCCCGTAGATAGTAGACACGATAACTTTTGCACAAACCAATCAAAATACGATTATTGCAATTTTTTTTTTTTTTACCAAAAATATGTAGCAGAAAACAAATTGGCCTAAAATGTAAAAAAAAAAAAAATCGATATTTAAATTTTTTTTTTTGAGAATGTTATATAGCAGAATGTGAAAAATATATATATTTTTTTTTTTAATTGTCGCTCTTTTTTTTTGTTTATAGCGCAAAAAATAAAAATTGCACAGGTGATCAAATACCACCAAAAGAAAGCTCTGTTTGTGGGGAAAAAAAGGACGTCAGTTTTATTTTGGTACAGCGTCGCACGACTGCGCAAATGTCCGTTAAAATAACGCAGTGCCGAATCGCAAAATAGGGCCTGGTCATTAAAGCCCCGTACACACACGCAGATCGTCTTCATACAAACGTCGGCGGACGAAAGATCTGCCGATTGTATGCGTGTTAGTATGGTGCCTCCGACAGATGTCTGCACACAATCCGCGGACAAGAGTCTTTCTTGCAAACATGAAAATTTTTGTCTGCAGACACCAGAACGGACGATTGTTCGCCTGTCAGTACAGAAATCAGCCGACAGACCGCAGATTTGCAAGACTGGGCATGCTCAGAAAATAAAAAACACAGGGAAAGTTAACCATTACATGACATCACTTCTGCAGTCAGCTGAAGTCTGCGGACAAAATTCTTGTGCTGTCCTTGTGCTGTCTTTGCACTTTTCAACAGACACCGACATCCCGGGGAGAAAAGACGAACATTTGTATGACGACGATCTGCGTGTGTGTACGGGGCTTAAGGGGGGAAATCCTTCCGGTCTTATAGTGGTTAACTGGTAATTGCATGGTCTACCTAACACTGTACCTAAATTAAATGTACCTAAATTAAATTTAATGTGTATCTTTTTTTTTTTTTACACAAATAGAATTTTCTTTTGGTGGTATTTGTTCAGCACTGGGGTTTTTTTTTTTTTTAATTATATAAACAAAAAAAAAAAAAAAGACAGAAAATGTAAAAAAAAAACAATATTTTTTTACTTTCTGCTATAAAACATATTTAAAAAAAAGACTTTTAAAAATCGAATTTAAGCTAAGTGGACTTTCCGATCAGGTCCCTGTCAGTTTTTCAAGCGGACCGGATCGAATGCTCCAAGCACCCCTATGGAGCGGCGGATGTCAGCGGTGACATGTCCTCTGACACCCGCTGCTATCTGATCCAATCCTCTCTGTGAAATCCGGATGGATGGAATCCCTTTTCCATTCGTCTGGAGGATGGGATGAAAATGGACAGGTGGTTCGTTTTCATCTGATCTCCCATAGAAGAGAGCGGGGATCTGACAGCTCCTTCTCTGCAAAGTAAGTGGAGAGGGAGCTGTCATCCGCCTGCTCAGCGGGGATCGGCGGATTGATCACTCGCTGAGCAAAACGGAGTCTGTCTGGCCCACCACCTGTGTGAAAAGGGCCATAAACTGACAAATGGACAGATTTTCATCTGTTTTTGCATTGGTAGTGGAAGCAAAAAAACTGATGAGTACTGATAAAAAAACTGAGGAATAATTAATAAAAAACTAATGAGCACTAATAAAATAAACTGACGAAAAAATGAATAAAAAACTGATGAGCAAATGATGAAAAACTGATGAAAAAACAAATGAAAAACTGATGAGAAACTGATGAAAAACTCATGAAAAGTGATAAGCACTGATAAATATCTGATGAAAAACGAATGAAAAACTGATAACAAAACTGATAAAAAAAAAAAAAAACTGGTGAAAAATTGATAAAAAAAACTGATAAACACTGATGAAAAACGGATGAAAAATGAATAAAAAACTGATGAGCAACTGATGAAAAACTGATGAAAAAGTAATGAAAACTGATAAGCACTGATAAATATCTGATGAAAAACTGATAACACTGATAAAAAAAAAAAAAACTGGTGGAAAATTGATACAAAAAAAACTGATAAGCACTGATAAAAAAACGATGAAAAATGAATGAAAAATGAATGAAAACTTATAAGCACTGATAAATATCTGATAAAAAACTGATAACACTGATAAAAAAAAAAAAAAAAAAAAACTGGTGGAAAATTGATACAAAAAAAACTGATAAGCACTGATAAAAAAACGATGAAAAATTAATAAAAATCTGATAGGCACTGATGAAAAACGAATGAAAAACTTATGAAAAACTGATGAGTGCTGATAAAAAAAAAACTGATGAAAAATTGATAAAAAAAAACCTGATAAGCACTGATGAATAACTGATGAAAAAATGAATGAAAAACTAATAACACTGATTAAAAAAACTGGTGGAAAATTGATTTAAAAAAAACCTGATAAGCACTGATAAAAAACCGATGAAAAATTAATAAAAAACTGATAAGCACTAATGAAAAACGAATGAAAAACTTATGAAAAACTGATGAGTGCTGATAAAAAAACTGATGAAAAATTGATAAAAAAAAAACTGATAAGCACTGATTTAAAACTGATAAAAACCTGATGAAAACTGATGAGCACTGATGAATAACTGATGAAAAAATGAATGAAAAACTGATAACACTGATTAAAAAAACTGGTGGAAAATTGATTTAAAAAAAAAAAAAACGATAAGCACTGATAAAAACCGATGAAAATTTGATAAAAAAAAACTGATAAGCACTGATGAAAAATGAATAAAAAAATTATTAAAAAATGATGAGCGCTGATAAAAAATTGATAAAAAAAACTGATAAGCACTGATGAATAACTGATGAAAAAATGAATGAAAAACTGATAAGCACTGATAAAAAAAAGATGAAAAATTAATAAAAAACTGATAAGCACTGATGAAAAACGAATGAAAAACTTATGAAAAACTGATGAGCGCTGATAAAAAAAACTGATAAAAAATTGATAAAAAAAACTGATAAGCACTGATGAAAAACTGATAAAAAACTGATGAAAACTGATGAGCACTGATGAATAACTGATGAAAAAGTGAATGAAAAACTGAAAACAACACTGATTAAAAAAAAAACTGGTGGAAAATTGATTAAAAAAAAAAACTGATAAGCACTGATGAAAAACTAATGAAAAACTTATGAAAAACTGATGAGCGCTGATAAAAAAATTAATAAAAAATAACTGATTAGCACTGATAAAAAAAAATTGATGAAAAATTGATAAAAACTGATAAACACTGATGAAAAACTAAAGCAGGCCATACACGATGCAAACTTCGAACGATTTATTGTGCGATAAACGCAAGCGGCACTCGTGTACATCATGCGAGTCAATGTGATCCGAAAATCGTACTTCCAAACACTATTTCTTGTGCCCTTTTAACCACACCTCTACTGGACACACCCCCTACTGTTCTGTGTTTTGTTAGGTGAAATCATACAACTCCCCCATTAATGATACGAAATTTGGCCAATTTTCACAAAAAAAAACCAACATGTTGGATATGTGAATTTTTGCTGTTGAACGAAAATCGCATGTCGCACATACCACACTAACGATACGAAAATCGTTCGAATTCACTGGCGATTTCCGTTCGAAATTCGCATCGTGTATGGCCTGCTTAAGGCCCCTTTCACACAGGTTTTTCAATCCGGTCCGTCTGTCAGTATTTCAGGCGGACCGGATCGGATGCTCCATGCATCCGTATGGAGCGGCGGATGTCAGTGGTGACATGTCCGTTGACACCCGCTGCTCTCCGATCCAATCCTGTCCGTGAAATCCAGACGGATGGAAACCCTATTTTCCATCTGTCTGGAGGATCGGATCGGATGAAAATGGACAGTCGGTCCGTTATCATCTGATCTCCCCATAGAGGAGAGCGAGGATCTGACAGCTCCATCTCTCCAAAGTAGGTGGAGACGCGCCTGTCATCCGCCTGCTTAGTGGGAATCGGCAGATCGATCCCCACTGAGCAAAACAGAGTCTGCCGGGCGGAAAGCCCGTGTGAAAGGACCTAAATGAGCACTGCTGAAAAACAAATTAAAAACTGATATATACGTCATACATTTTGGTGTGACTGAACTGATAAAATAAAAGGAGCCTAAAATGTATTCAGCTGCATGACTTTGGTAAAAAAAAATAAAAAATCCCAATAAGTGTATATTGGTTGGTTTGGGTGAAAGTTATAGCGTTTACAAATGATGGTATGACATACTGGAGTTTATCTGTTTATCTTTATTTCTATACTAGTTATTAGGGATGCACCAATACCATTTTTTTTTACAAGTATGAGTACTGATACTATTTTTTTTTTTTTTTTACAAGTATGAGTACCAATACAATTTTTTTTTTTTTTTTTTTTACAAGTATGAGTACCAATACAATTTTTTTTTTTTACAAGTACGAGTACCAATACAATTTCTTTTTTTTTTTTTTTTACAAGTACGAGTACCGATACTATTTTTAATTTTTTTTTACAATTATGAGTACTGATACTAATACTATTTTTTTTTTTTTTTTACAAGTACAAGTACCGATACTATTTTTTTTTTTTACAAGTACGAGTACCGATACTATTTTTATTTTATTTTTTACAATTATGAGTACTGATACTAATACTATTTTTTTTTTTTTTTTACAAGTACCGATACTATTTTTTTTTTTTTTTTTTACAAGTACGAGTACCGATACTATTTTTTTTTTTTTTTTTTAGTACTCACCGATATCAATTACTGATACCTACTGCAACTGTTTTGTTTACACTTCAGCTGTCATTATGAGCACTGATACTATTTTTTTTTTTACAAGTACCAATACAATTTCTTTTTTTTCATGAGTACCAATACAATTTTTTTTTCTACAAGTATGAGTACTGATACTATTTATTTTTTTTTTTTTTTACAAGTACGAGTACCAATACAATTTCTTTTTTTTTTTTTTTTTTTTTTTTACAAGTATGAGTACTGATACAATTTCCTTTTTTTTTTTTTACAAGTATGAGTACCAATACAATTTTATTTTTTACAAGTACGAGTACCAATACAATTTCTTTTTTTTTTTTTTACAAGTACGAGTACCGATACTATTTTTATTTATTTTTTTACAATTATGAGTACTGATACTAATACTATTTTTTTTTTTTTTTTTTTACAAGTACAAGTACCGATACTATTTTTTTTTTTTTTTTACAAGTACGAGTACCGATACTATTTTTTTTTTTTTTTTTAGTACTCACCGATATCAATTACTGATACCTACTGCAACTGTTTTGTTTACACTTCAGCTGTCATTATGAGTACTGATACTATTTTTTTTTTTTTTACAAGTACGAGTACCAATACAATTTATTTTTTTTCATGAGTACCAATACAATTTTTTTTTTCTACAAGTATGAGTACTGATACTATTTATTTATTTTTTTTTTTACAAGTACGAGTACCAATACAATTTCTTTCTTTTTTTTTTTTTTTTTACAAGTATGAGTACTGATACAATTTCCTTTTTTTTTTTTTACAAGTATGAGTACCAATACAATTTTTTTTTTTTACAAGTACGAGTACCAATACAATTTCTTTTTTTTTTTTACAAGTACCGATACTATTTTTTATTTTTTTTTTACAATTATGAGTACTGATACTAATACTATTTTTTTTTTCTTTTTACAAGTACAAGTACCGATACTATTTTTTTTTTTTTACAAGTACAAGTACCGATACTATTTTTTTTTTTTTTTTACAAGTACGAGTACCGATACTATTTTTTTTTTTTTTTAGTACTCACCGATATCAATTACTGATACCTACTGCAACTGTTTTGTTTACACTTCAGCTGTCATTATGAGTACTGATACTATTTTTTTTTTTTACAAGTACCAGTACCGATACTATTTTTTTTTTTTTTTTTACAAGTACGAGAACCGATACTATTTTTTTTTTTTTTTACAAGTACGAGAACCGATACTATTTTTTTTTTTTTTTTTAGTACTCACCGATGTCAATTATTGATACCTACTGCAACTTGTTAACACTTCAGCTGTCAGCAATGATACAAAGCATTGAAAAGTTATTTACAAATTAAATAAATTATTTTATGTTTTTTTTATTTTGCACTTTCTTCAATATGAAACATGTAAATATATGTTAAAAGGTGTAAAAATATTAACGAACAAAGGAAACAAAAAAAAAGGTTTAATTATCAATAGTTTATAAAATAGAAGAGAACAAAAAAAATGTTGCAGGAAAATAATAATTATGATTATAATGAATAAAAATGGAGGAGGATAAGGAGTTACTTTAAGCTTCCATCCTGTACAGTGTAATTGTTCGTTAAAATCGAAGCCTCTAAATACCTTTTTGTGATGATCTTCAGGCCGGTCACATGACTGCTGCGGATAATAAGCAGCAGAGGTAAAGATTTTATTTTTTGTTTTTAGATAATTACCACTTTAATATCGGGAACTTTCACCCCTTTCCTGCCCAGGCCAATTCCCAGCTTTCAGCGCTGTCACATGTTAAATGACAATTGCGCGGTCATGCAGCACTGTACCCAAATGACATTTTTATCATTTTTTGAGACAGACAGACTTTCTATTGGTGGTATTTAATCACCGCTGAGCTTTTTATTTTTTGCTAAACAAGCAGAAAAAGTCTGAAAATTTAAAAAAACAACATTTTTCTTAATTTCTTAATTAGCAAATAAATATTTTTTCTTTCTTCACTGATGTGCACTGATGAGGTGGCACTGATATGCTGCACTGGTAGGCTGCACTGATGGCACTGATGAGGAGGCACTAATGAGTCTGTAGTGAAGGGCAATGATATGTGTCACTAATAGGCACTGATAAGTGATAGTAACAGGTGGCACTAATGAGGAGGCACTGATGGGTGACACTGGTAGGTGGCACTGATGGGCACAAATAGGTGGTACTAATAGACTGCACTGATGGGCAGTGATAGGTGGCACTGATGAAGAGGAACTGATGGGCAGGACTGATGGACACTGATAGGCGGCACTGATGGGCCCTGATAGACAGCACTGATAGACAGCACTGATGGGCACTGATGAAGAGGAACTGACAGACAGCACTGATAGGCAGCTCTGATGGGCACTAATAGGCATCAGTGATGGGCACTGATAGGTGGTACAGGCAGGGTTCACTGATGGGCACCGATATGCAGCATTGATGAGCACTGATAGGTGGCATTGATGGGCACTGATGAAGAGGAACTTATAGGCAGCACTGATGAGCACTGATAGGTGGCATTGATGGACACTGATGAAGAGGAACTGATGGGCAGCACTAATGGGCACTGATAGGCAGCACCGATGGGCACTGATGAAGAGGAACTAATGGACAGCACTGATAGGCAGCTCTGATGGGCACTAATAGGCGGCGGTGATGGGCACTGATAGGTGGTACAGATAGGCTTCACTGATGGGCACTGATAGGCAGCATTGATGAGCACGTATAGGTATCATTGATGGGCACTGATGAAGAGGAACTGATGGGCAGCACTGATAGGTGGCATTGATGGGCACTGATGAAGAGGAACTGATGGGCAGCACTGATAGGCAGCTCTGATGGGGACTAATAGGCGGCAGTGATGGGCACTGAGAGGTGGTACAGATAGGCTTCACTGGTGGACACCGATAGGCGGCACTCATAGGCAGCACTGATGGGCACTGATTAAGAGGAACTGATGGGCAGCACTGATAGGCAGCACTGATGAGCACTGATAGGTGCCATTGATGGGCACTGATGAAGAGGAACTGATGGGCAGCACTGATAGGCAGCACTAATGGGCACTGATAGGTGGCACTGATGGGCACTGATAGGCAGCACCACTGGGCACTGATGAAGGGGAACTAATGGACAGCACTGATAGGCAGCTCTGATGGGCACTAATAGGCGGCAGTGATGGGCACTGATAGGTGGTACAGATAGGCTTCACTGATGGGCTCCAATAGGTGGCACTGATAGGCAGCACTGATGGCCACTAATGAAAAGGAACTGATGGGCAGCACTGATAGGCAGCACTGATGGGTGACACTGTACACGTGATTTGGTGCAGCGGGGCTTCACTGCCACATATATGTGCGATGGGCGGTCCTGAAGCAAAACTCTACTCTACCTAGCCAATATTTATCCCTTTATGGAAATAAAAAATATAAACTTATAAGTCCATAGATTCCAGCAATGTCTTCCTTGCAGGCGAATTTCTCCTTGCTCCAAAATGCTCCCTCACCTCCACAAGAGGAAGCCTCGGGGCCACAAAATCCCTGCTTGGGTCTCTGTCAGGTCTATGGGACTGGCATTGTGTGAACCGGCAGAGTCCTGGGTGGTGCTGCAAAGGTCCCTCTTCAGTTTTTCTCCCATTCCTCCAGGGAGTCTGGGACCATGGTAAACATTCAGGGCATCTCCCCACAAAAAGAGATGGAGGAACATCCATTCCCCAATCTCCCCCGTGAAGGATGACCCGGAAGCGGCAATTATTTTGTCAGAGTTGCCATTTCCTGGCTGTTACAGACAAGAAAGCAGGTAGCCAAGCGCAATCTGTACTTGGTTAGTGGCTTTGGAGGGACGTGGTAAACATTGGGGGCCTAATAGACCCCTGATGTCATCATATAGATTACCTGTCACCTGCTCAAAGCTATCACAAAGGGGGTTTGTACGGTTTTTGTGACAGCAATAAAGCTAAATAAAAAAAAAAGGGTAAAAAAATTAAAAAAAAAAAGTGTTAAAAAAAATGAAGAAGCAGAAGACTGGGCATCTCTTACCAGAGTCCGTATCCTCCCGAGGGAGAGCGGTCTCCAGTCACTTGTTCCAGCAGAACGCTGCCAGTTATATGTACACCACTTAGAATAATGTGGGGGCTGTTCCCAAATCACCATGTAAAAAGGGGGTACAAGGCTTGCTGCAGAGATGTCCAAAAGAGTTCCTTTTCATAGTGTGGAGGCTGTATCCATTGTGGAACGCACGCCGCCGATCCCGGAGGTGCGTGATGCGGATATGAGCTGTGGAACGCACAAGTACCATGTACAAGTACCATGTTCAAGAGGTCATTGTCTAGTATATAAAGCAAAGGCTTAGACATGCTACTAAGGCTCTGAGGAAGAGGCCAAGCCTCGAAACGTGTAAGCCTTTCCAGCTTCAGGGGACGGTACACCCTTTGATCTTGATGCTGATGACAACGCACCTATTTGATATGCTTTTACCAAGAACTCGTTTGTGAGTATTTTTATACCTTTTATTTGAATAAACCTTTTTTTTTAGAGGATAATGTACTAGGCCGGTGCACCCTTGTGTTTGTTTTTCGTTTTCAGTGGTCTTAGACTACCCTGGTCTTGTAAGGGGCTGAAAGGTCGAAGTTATCCAGCGATGCCGAGTCGAAAGTTCTCAGCAGCTGCATGATTGTGGCTGAGGTGGATAGAGGATCACACTGCTCAGAGCGCAGGAGACAGGTGCTTTGCACTGATTTTTTGGTTTGTTGCCTCTTCCTGACAACCCTGGGCTGTGGTTGGGGGGGGTCTGTGGGCAGAGGGCTCATCAGAATCTGGAAGCCCCCCTTTAACAAGAGGGCCCACAGATCCTGCCCCCCCCCCCATGTGAATGGGTATCATGTTACTGAAAAGTCTGTCTATGTACAGTATAGAATGCACTTGGTCGGGGCTCCTTTTGCATGAATTACTGCATCAATGTAGCGTGGCATGGAGGCGATCAGCCTGTGGCACTGCTGAGGTGTTATGGAAGCCCAGGTTGCTTTGATAGCGGCCTTCAGCTTGTTTGCATTGTTGGGTCTGGTGTCTCTCATCTTCCTCTTGACAATACCCCACAGATTCTCTATGGGGCTTAGGTCAGGCCAGTCTGCTGGCCAATCATGCACAGCAATACCATGATCATGTGACCAGGTATTGGTAGTTTTGACAGTGTGGGCGGTGCCAAGTCCTGCTGGAAAATGAAAACAGCATCTCCATAAAGCTGCTTAGCAGAGGGAAGCATGAAGTGCTCTAGAAATTCCTGCTAGAGGGCTGCACTGACTTTGGACTTGATAAAACACAGTGGACCAACACCAGCAGATGACATGGCTCCCCAAATCATCACTGACTGTATATAAAATATGAGTTTCACTTTTTGAATTGAATTGCTTTAATAAATTAACTTTTTGATGATATTCTAATTTTTTGAGATGCCCTCTGTATGTACTTTGTTTTATATGCAGTGTGCTCCGAATGAGCTCTAGCATTGCGTGACAGCACCACAACGCCTCCTATGGCTGGTTATGGTACTTCATGCCATAGCTGCTCAGAGGTGCTCATATGCTGAAAAAAGTACATTTTTAAAGAATTTGTGCAAAATGTTAATTTGTAATTTGCAATTTGCTGGAATTCCATGGAATAGGACGTTTACAATCTTCAGCGGATTCAAGGGATCTACGAGAACTGGAGAGAGGAGCAACCAAAGATTCTGTATGCTCTCCTGATACATATGGTGCTACTGTATATTGCTTTTGAAAATAAGACCACCAGTCATCTCACTATCCCTTGGGGTCACTGGATTTGGGCTGTGCCACTCTAAACTGGTCCTACTTATGAGCCATGTTACGTGCCACACTATCCTCCTCCTGTCTGCTCACTGGACTACTGGTGGCCATCATCATTCTGGTGACTCCCAGAGATCTCTCACCTAGGCACCAGATTAAATAGCTTACATTTTAGCTCTTCAGCTCACAGAACAGATGCCCCCCCCCCCCACCGCAAGCCTTATTTTGTCTTTCAGCTGCTGGTGTGTGACATCTCTGTACAGGGGAGGACTGGCAAGGGGGGCAGGGTGGCAATTGCCCCCCGGCCACTCTGAAAAGTAGTAAAAACTGGTAAAAAGGCCTCACTCAGAGCTGAATTAATGTAGGGGCCAGACACTGTATACAGCTGCAAGTCCAAAACCAGGTGGGCATGGATGGTAAGCTGATTCGATGGTTCAATGGGCCACTTGACTAGACTTGCCCCCCAGACCTAAGGCTGCCAGCCCTCCCCTGTCACTGTATGAAAAGACTACGTACTTGAACCAATGAGATCACCAACACTAGACCCACTGAGAGCAAGCTTACTGCAGATCTCCCTAAAGTTGGACCGACTCCCAAAAGCCGTCTATAGATGATTTGAATCTTGGCCAGTTCACCAGGGAACGGCCAACATTCAAACCATGTATGGGCAAGCTGAATGTACCCAGGTTGATCAACTTGGGTACAACCAGCCTGTTGGGTTTTACATGCGAATATTGCCAGCAGCTACTATAGCAGCTAGCAGTAATCTCTGTGTTCTCCCAGTGGGGACGGCTTCCCGTGGTCACAGAAAAGAAAATCGCTCCCTCTATAGCAAGCCAAAGGATTTGCATTCTAGCCCGGTCCATCCAGTCCTGAGATTTACACAGCTCTGTCACACAGAATGGTCATGCCTGGCAGAGAGTAGACCAGATTTTTCACCCCTGCAGATCGGTAAAGCTTAGAGGTTTTGCCCCTCCCCCAGTCTGTGACTAGACAGTGAAAGGAGATGCAGCAGATTGATGAGCTCATCTTTCTGTCACATTGGTGGCTCCTCCTATCATCATGCAACACTCCAAGCTCCTTTTTGTTGCTTCTCCCTCCCCTAGTCTGAGCTCTGCTGTACAGGGACTGCAAAAGGCTAATAGCAAATCAAATTCAGGTACTTACACTGCCTGTATGCAAAAAACAAAATGTAATGATGTAGTAATAAATACAGAGCTGCATTCATTTGTGGCTTTTATACTTGTTTGGAGTTACATTTTAAAGTTGGGAGGCACTGGTGACCTAGCCTTCCCAGGAGGAAGATGTTAAGCACTGGTGACCTAGGCCTCCCAGGAAGAAGATGTTAAGCACTGGTGACCTAGCCTTCCCAGGAAGAATATGTTAAGCACTGGTGACCTAGCCACCTGGGAGGCATTGGTAATATAGCCTTCCCAGGAGGCAGCTTAAGAAACTGGTACCATAGCCGTCGTAGGAGGCAGCTGTAAGAAACTAGTAATATAGCCTCCCCAGGAGGCATCTGTAAGAAACTGGCAGCTAGGAGGCACTGGTGACACAGCCTTCCCAGAAGGCATCTTGTAGCCAATAGTTATGTAGCCTTTCCAGGTGATAGTTGGGAGGCACTGGTGCCATAGCCTTCCAGGTGGAAGTTGGGAGGCACTGGTGAACTAGTCTTCCTAGGAGGCTGCTGTTAGGCACTGGTGACCTAGCCACCCCAGGAAGCAGCTGGGGAGGCCCTGGTGAGATAGCCCTTCCTGGAGATAGCTGGGAGGGATTGGTGATATAGCCTTCCAAAAGGGTGGCTAGGAGGCACTGGTGTCATAGCCTTCCTAGGAGGTAGTTGTGAGGCATTGGTGACCTAGTCTTTCTAGGAGTTAGCTGTTAGGCACTGGTGACCTAGCCACCCCAGGAAGCAGCTGGGGAGGCCCTGGTGGTGAGATAGCCCTTCCTGTAGATAGCTGGGAGGAATTGGTGATATAGCCTTTCCAGGAGGCAGCCTGGAGCCACTAGAGACAAAGCCTTCCCAAGAGGCAACTGGGTGGCCCTGCTGACAAAGGCTTTCCCAGAAGGAATTTATAAGATACTGGTAACATAGCCATCCCAGGAGGCAGCTGTACGAAACTGGTAAACAAAACCTCTCCAGGAGGCAGCTGGGAGAACCTGGCGACATAGCCTTCCCAGGAGGCAGCTGGAAGGCATTTGTGACATACCCTTCCCAGGAGGCAGCTGGGAGGTATTAGTGATGTATCCTTCCCAAGAGGCAGCTGGGAGGAACTGGTGTCATAGCCTTCCCACGAGGCAAATAGGATGCACTGGTGACCTAGTCTTCCTAGGAGGCAGCTTTTAGGCACTGGTGATCTAGCCACCCCAGGAAGCAGCTGGGGATAACCTGGTGACATAGCCTTCCCTGGAGGCAGCTGGGAGGCATTCGCTATGTAGCCTTCCCAGGAGGCAGCTGGAAGCCACTGGAGACAAAGCCTTCCCAAGAGGCACCTGGGTGGCCCTGTTGACAAAGCTTTCCCAGAAGGCATCTGTAAGAAACTGGCAACATAGCCGTCCCAGGAGGCAGCTGTAAAAAAAATGGTAATAAAACCTCTCCAGGAGGCATCTGGGAAGGACTGGTGACATAGCCTTCCCAGGAGGCAGCTTGGAGGGACTGGTGACATAGCCTTCCCAGGAGGCAGCTGGTTGGGACTGGTGATATAGCCTTCCCAGTAGGTATCCTGGAGGCAATGGTGACATATCCTTTCCAAGAGGCATCTTGGAGCCACTAGTGATGTAGCCATCCCAGGAAGTTGCTGGGAGGCCCTGGTGACAAAGTCTTTTCAGGGGACAGCTGAGAGACATTGGTGATGTAGCCTTCCCAGGAGGCAGCTGGGAGGGACTGGTGACATAGCCTTCCCAATAGGTAGCCTGGAAGCACTGGTTACATATCCTTTCCAGGAGGCATTGTGGAGCCACTAGTGATGTAGCCTTCCCAGGAGGTTGCTGGGTGGTACTGGCGAAATATTATTCCCAGGAAGTAGCCTGGAGGCTCTGGTTACATATCCTTCCCAGGAGGCATCTGGGAGCAAATAGTTATGTAGCCTTCCTAGGAGATAGTTGGAAGGCACTGGTGTCCTAGCCTTCCCAGGAGGAAGTGGGGAGGTACTGGTGACATAGTCTTTTCAGGTGGCAGCTGGGATACATTGGTGATGTAGCCTGCCCAGAAGGCATCTGGGAGTCAATAGTTATGTAGCCTTCCCAACAAAAATAATGACATTATTACCAAAAATATAAAATAAAAAAGGTGAAGAGAAAAAAGGTAAGAATGGATTTTTATCAGAACCAGTGAAGCAATAATTAACCACGTACCGCCCACTGTGTATTTACGTTGGTACTTTGATGTTAAATACCAGGATTATGGCAGCAGATAGCAGATAGCTGCCATAACCCCCGGTATTTTTTTAAATGGCGGGCGGTCCGCTTTAACATAAGGGTGATAAGGGTGGTCCCAGTGGCAGATTTGCGGCAGGATCATCTTCATGGGCGTCGGGAGAGGTGCCCCGCCGCTTCCTGGTCCTGGCTCCTTCTAGAAGGGCCAGGGGATGCTCTGTAGTGGGGGGGGGGGTGAGGATGGGGAAGCTCTGTTCTAGGGGGGCTCTATGTACTGGGGAGCTAGGGGGTGAGTGGAGCTTTGTACAAGGGGGTGAGTGGCTCCTTCTTCCTGTCCCATAGAAAAGCTTTATTGAGTGACTGGTTAAACCAGTCCTTTATATTGGCTTTTGGCAGGGCCATGCAGAGACCTTTGGAGGGGCAGGTGCTTAAAGTATAAAAGGGGCACATGGAACAGGGCTTTAAATAGGGCAGGTGCGTGGGGTGATCAGTGGCTACGGACATGGTGAAGGTGGGGGTCAGCGGCTGTGGACATGGTGCAGGTGGTGGTCTGGTAAGAGGCAACGGACATGGCGCAGTGGGTAGTCAGAAGCTGTTGAGTGGTCCGGGGTCTGGTCTTACCTATTGACGTGACAACGAGGTGCACCGAGACCGAGTGCCTCACTTTCAACGCCATTACGTCACTGCGCATGCGCCAGCCCTGCCAAGCATATCTGAGCTTTCCCGAGCCTGGAAGGCTTTGGGATTGGCGCATGCACAGTTGTACTGTTGGCCCGCAGCCATACTGTTTATGGGCACTGTTGGGGAAAGTTTACCTTGACAAACAGGCACTTTGGGCATCAAGGGGTAAAGGAACCCCCCCCCCCCTGCACACCTGGCTTTCGAAATTTACAGATGCAGCCGTTTAGAAATTGGATGAAAAGTAGTGTATTTTATATACAACTACATAGAGCAGACCAAAATGAGGGACAAATGAGGAGGAAAGAGGGACAGAGGAACTTATTTTCAAATCAGGGACAGTTGGGAGCCGTTCTATTCTCTCTAGAAGGATTTTTGGAATTTAAGCTTTTTGATGAGAAGAGTGAAGAAGAGGGAGAGTGACATCTGGTGGCCAATAATATATATGCCCCTTAGGGCCCATTTACCTAGGAGGATCTATTTGTTGGGTGAGAGTTTATTTTTACCATTGCTTACACGGAAGTAGAGTCTATAGTGAAGATACAAGTTTTTTGGGGGGGTTTTTTGCCACATATCTGTGCATCTATTTTAACCTTCCCAGTGGTACGATTTCATTGCATGCCATAAACATACCAAACATTTTGGTGCTTTACCACCATTGGTCCTGTCCCTTTCTTCTCCCACCAGGGAGGAGGGGGGCGGAGTTCCACAGTATCCAATCTTCATCCTGGCCACCGGTTGACCTTACACTGTGGGTGAATGTTAGTGACCTTCCTCCAACTATAAACTTTCTTTAAATAATAGACCCCTGTGTGTTAATAATGGGTTAATGTACTAATGATCACCATCTATAAAGAGCACAGCAGTGCAGAGTATTTCAGGAGAGGAGAGTTATAGAGGAAGGAGAGGAGTTTAAGATAAAAATTCACTCACAAGTTCCAAAACCTGAGGACAAGAAAAGAAGTCATCCAGAGGCGGCCTCTATCTCCCTCAGTGATCTTTTCTCCTCACACACCACTTCCTGGTCACACTGTGATGACATCATCAAGCTCCACCCAGGTTTCATCATCCCAGTGTGACCAGGAAGTGGTGTGTGAGGAGATGAGAACACTGAGGGAGATAGAGGCCGGCTCTGGATGAATTCTTTTTCCTTCTGCTCAGGTTTTGTCACCTTATAATGCTTACAGGTGTACAAAACTACATACTGTATATATATTTATATCTATATCTCTCTCTCTATATATATATATATATATATACACATAAATGTCACTGGATCTATGCATTACAAACCATGACACTGAAAGGTCTCAATGAAGAATGTCTTCCTGTAATCTGACTCTTTCCATCACATCCAGATTCTGCTCCATATATGACTGACAGACTCTTCATTTTGTATCCTTTCAGGAATATGATTGGTGGCAGTGATCTTAGTGTGTGTGGTTCATTCATTAGGAGTTGGTCTTGGTCCTGGTGTCCCACACACTTTGTGATCAGGCTGACCTTTATCCCGGGTTAGAAGTCTTCCTCATTTTACCATGGGATCATCCTTCCCCTTGATGGCCTCTTTATCTCTGCCTAATACACAGAGCGATGGGCACAGGACTGCATAATACACAGAGCGCTGGGCACAGGACTGCATAATACACAGAGTGCTGGGCACAGGACTTCATAATACACAGAGCGTTTTGCACAGGACTGCATAATACACAGAGCGCTGGGCACCGGACTGCATAATACACAGAGCACTTGGACACAGGAATACATAATACACAGAGTGCTGGGCACAGGACTGCACAATACACAGAGCGCTGGGCACAGGACTGCATAATACACAGAGCACTGGGCACAGGACTGCATAATACACAGAGCGCTGGACACAGGAATACATAATACACAGAGCGCTGGGCACAGGACTGCATAATACACAGAGCGATGGGCACAGGACTGCATAATACACAGAGCGCTGGGCACAGGACTGCATAATACACAGAGTGCTGGGCACAGGACTTCATAATACACAGAGCGTTTTGCACAGGACTGCATAATACACAGAGCGCTGGGCACCGGACTGCATAATACACAGAGCACTTGGACACAGGAATACATAATACACAGAGCGCTGGGCACAGGACTGCATAATACACAGAGCGTTGGGCACAGGACTGCATAATACACAGAGCGCTGGGCACAGGACTGCATAATACACAGAGCACTGGGCACAGGACTGCATAATACACAGAGTGCTGGGCACAGGACTTCATAATACACAGAGCGTTTTGCACAGGACTGCATAATACACAGAGCGCTTGGCACCGGACTGCATAATACACAGAGCACTTGGACACAGGAATACATAATACACAGAGTGCTGGGCACAGGACTGCATAATACACAGAGCGCTGGACACAGGAATACATAATACACAGAGCGCTGGGCACAGGACTGCATAATACACAGAGCGATGGGCACAGGACTGCATAATACACAGAGCGCTGGGCACAGGACTGCATAATACACAGAGTGCTGGGCACAGGACTTCATAATACACAGAGCGTTTTGCACAGGACTGCATAATACACAGAGCGCTGGGCACCGGACTGCATAATACACAGAGCACTTGGACACAGGAATACATAATACACAGAGTGCTGGGCACAGGACTGCACAATACACAGAGCGCTGGGCACAGGACTGCATAATACACAGAGCACTGGGCACAGGACTGCATAATACACAGAGTGCTGGGCACAGGACTTCATAATACACAGAGCGTTCTGCACAGGACTGCATAATACACAGAGCGCTGGGCACAGGACTGCATAATACACAGAGCGTTGGGCACAGGACTGCATAATACACAGAGCGCTGGGCACAGGACTGCATAATACACAGAGCGCTGGGCACAGGACTACATAATACACAGAGCGCTGGGCACAGGACTGCATAATACACAGAGCGCTGGGCACCGGACTGCATAATACAAAGACCATTGGGCACAGGACTGCATAATACACAGAGCACTGGACACAGGAATACATAATACACAGAGCGCTGGGCACAGGACTGCATAATACACAGAGCACTGGGCACAGGACTGCATAATACACAGAGTGCTGGGTACAGGACTGCATAATACACAGAGTGCTGGGTACAGGACTGCATAATACACAGAGCGCTGGGTACAGGACTGCATAATACACAGAGCACTGGGCACAGGACTGCATAATACACAGAGTGCTGGGTACAGGACTGCATAATACACAGAGTGCTGGGTACAGGACTGCATAATACACAGAGCGCTGGGTACAGGACTGCATAATACACAGAGCGCTGGGTACAGGACTGCATAATACACAGAGCGCTAGGTACAGGACTGCATAATACACAGAGCGCTGGGCACAGGACTACATAATACACAGAGTGTTGGGGACAGGACTACATAATACACAGAGCGCTGGGCACAGGACTACATAATACACAGGAGGGCATTAGGCATAGAGTACAGGGTTCAGAGGTTTGCTATGCACAGAGGACACTCCTACCCCCACATTCATAGCTCACCTCTGCATCCTTCTCTCATAGATTTTCTCTGCAGCCACCTCTTGCCGACCCTGAATCCGGGGACAAAACCGGGGACAGTGTCCTCAGTCCGGGGACTGTCCCCAGAAACCGGGGATGTCTGGTCACCCTAACCTAGTGGGTGATCAAAGGTTTAAGTTTGAGCCTAGAGGAGTGTTTACTAACTGTATGGGGGAGGGGCTTGTGATCCTAAATAGGAGGATCACAGGCGCTCTGTGATCGTTTCAGAGAGAAGAACGGTCAGCTGTGTTTACAATCGCAGGTGCCTGGTAGAAATTGCAGTCGCCCCCCAGCACCAAGCGCGTGACCAAGGAAGGGCTATGTCGGTTCGCGCAGGAGGGCCAGCCTGCCGCAGTCAAGGTCCGGAAGCTGATAATGACAATAGTAGTGCCGTTAACAATCATCAAGCAACTAGCAAATTAACCTAAAGCTAAAATAAACATAGTTCTTTAAAAGTGTAAATGTTAAACTTTACTGAAATAATTGAATACAAAACTAAACAGGAACAAATACATAAGCATTTAGTTAACATCTCGACTAAATCCTGGATCTGTAGGATGACCTGAAACTATGGAGGTCACCTGGATCTGTTGGGTCTTCTGAACCAGTGGGAACACTTGGGATTATGGGGACACCTGGAAATTTAGATCACCTGGATCATCTGAAATTGTGGGATCGCGTAGGACTAAAGGGCCACTTGTAAACTGCATGATCTTCTGAAACTGAGGAGCCATTAATGGGTAAGGGGCCCACCTGTAACTGTGGATCACTTTGGACTATGGGACCATCTGAAACTTTGGGATCATCAGAAGGAGCCACATGGAACTGTGGGATCCCCCGGATCTTTGAAGTCTCCTAATACTGTGGGCAGAGCTGTCCCAAGACATTGTGCTGCCTGGGTCCAAGAATAAAATGCTACCCCTCCCCCCCCCCAAAAAAAAAACAAAAATCACGCCCACCAAAAGGCCTCCACATCCATTATTTTATATAAATATAAAATTTAGAAAATATTGTATACACTGTTATCATCTTCCATAACTCACCACCGGGCCGGTCCACCAAACACCCACGGTCTGTCCTTAGTCCTCCTGTCACACCTGTGTCTGCCGCGCCCACCGCCCTAAAAGATCCAGCCTGCCTTGCGTGAGATGGAGCGTGCTGATGTCTGATGTCATTGCGCACACCACAATCACGTGAGGGATGTTCCCCCGGAGGAGAAGCTCCGCCTCCTCATACTCATCAGTTTGCACTACAGGCGGTAGTATGAGATGGGGAAATGTCGCCCGTAATTGTGCCACAAACTGATGACACAATATACTGCAGAAAAAAAATCTTAAACGTCAATTTGCTGCCCCTCTCAAAGTTCCGCCTGGGTCCAATGGACCCAGTGGGACCCATCGAAGGGTCGGTCCTGACTGTGGGACCATCTAAAACAGTGGATCACTTGCACCAATGGGTTTATCTGAAACTGCTGGATCTCCTGGATCTACGGGTTTGGTTGGAACTATGGGATCACCAGGGACTATAGGTCCACCTGGGACTGCGGGACCTCCAGGTACTATAGAGTCTCCTGGAACTACATGGTCACTTAGGACTGTGGGGCCCCTAGGTCTATGGGGGTCTCCAGGGACTGTGGGGGTCACCTAGGCCTATGGGGGAAAAGCAGCAACTAGACACTGGAGTTGCTTCCCTCCCCCTGACCCTTCCTGACGAGGCAACCGGCCCCGTGTTGCTCTGATTTAAAAAGCTGACCAGTGCTACCCTCTGCATGTGTCCAGAGCTGAGTGCGGGGACCGACGGGTGGGGGAGTTCCAAGCAAGAGGCGGGATGGGGTCATGGGGGTAGTGGAGATGGTCTTTCCCTCCTCCAACACCCCTGTGGGGTGACATCATTGCGGTCAGATATCACATCCCACCTACTTGATGGTGTCACCCCTCTGGTGGGTGTCACCCGGGTTCGGTCTGCACCCCCCCCCCCCCGCACCCCCACAGTGATATCACTGACTAACAAATTGAAGCTAAACTCCAGCTCACACTTTATAATTAGTTACAGCAAACAGTTGTGTAAGCACCCCTGTCAGTGGTAAATGGTTTGTCTCAAAAGAGCTTGTTCTTTTGAAAAGCAACAGACTTACTAGCCAGATCACCAGATAAAAATAGAAAAAAAGGAAGCCTATAAAAACAAAAAAAAAAAACAAATTCATCTAAGAACTGGTGAGCTGCAAAATAATCAATGTTTGCTTTTGGGAATAATACTGCTTTTAAGTGTCCCCAATTTATCTTTTCACTTCATTCCCATTTCACTGTGATGTCAGCAGTCTCTGGGCGGAGTCCTCACATCTTCCGATTACCCCCACAGATCTTTATACAATCTTCCCATACACATAACCCAGCATGGAGGGGCTCAAAGAAGAAGTTCTTGAAGGTGTGGAGGTGTCGGATCGGGTCACACAGATCATAAAAGGAAATCTCTCTGCCCTCATAATCCAGATATATCCTGACTCTGTTATTGGGGAAATTGGCAGATAAGGGGACCTCGTCACTATCATGTATTACCAAATATTGATTACCATTTCTGTACAAACCCCAGGAATTTCTATCATCTCCAATACTTGACAGCCCTCCTTTCCGGTCTATACTGGGGTAACACATCCCAACTATCCATCTCTCTGACTTGCCGAAATCCACTTCCCAATAATGTTGTCCAGAGGAGAAGCTCTGACTGCTCAACACCTGAGGATCATCCTGAAATCTCTCTGGTGTTGCTGGACGACCCTGGTGTATACCTGACCAGGATACAGTTTTCCTGTCATCTGATATATGTAGAGAATTATGGGCTGTGTTTACATCCAGTAATATGTCTGCAGCTTCCTGTGTATAGAAGTTTACATTTACATCTGTTATTATATCAGAAAAGCCTGTGCGTAAGATGTCAGCCACATCCAGATAAGCTCCATCCTGGAGGAATTTCTCATGTCTCTCTCTATCCTCGTTACATCCATCCTCAGTATCACACAAGTCACCTGTGTCTGATTCCTGTAAGACAGTCAGTGGATCCGTCATGTTACACAGCTCCTCAATGTGACGCATCTTCCTGGACAGCTCCTCCTTCTTTATTTCCAGATCCCAGATGGATAGAGAGACCCACTCTCCCTGCCTGGAGATCTTCCTCAGGACTCTCTTCTCCAGGTCTTCCAGACGTCTCCTGATATCTCTAAACAGGACAGTGACTCTCTCGGTGTCACCAGCTGCTTTTTCTTCTACTTTGCTCCTGTACTCCTGCAGACTCTGGACTCTTTCCTCCGTCTCCTCTCTCTTTGTCAGAAGTTTCTGCAAAACATTCCTCAGTGTCTCCTTCTTCTTCCGAGAAGCCTCATCCAACTTCTCCACCTGGTGTCCTCGATGTTCTCCAGCCAAAGTGCAGGACACACAGATACAGGTATCATCCTCAGTGCAGTAATACTCCAGGATCTTCTTATGGACGGAGCATTTTCTGCTCTCCAGGAAAAAGGTGGGGTCACATAAGATGTGTTCTGGGGACTTTTTGTGGACTTCCAGGTGTTTATCACACAGTGAAACCTCACAGTGTAGACAGGATCTAACCGCAGGTACCGGAAAGTCCACACAGTAAGTACAGAAGACCCCGGACTCCTCCTGATCAGGCTGAGCAGACAGGAAATTCTCCACTATGTTATGTAGTTTCATGTTCCTTTGCAGTGCAGGACGCTTCTTAAACTTCTCTCGGCATTCAGGACAGGAATATCCTCCAGACCCCTCCTGTGTATCCAGCACACGATCAACACAGTCTCGGCAGAAGCAGTGTCCACATGTCAGGTTTACAGGATCTGTATAAATGTTCAGACAGATGGAACATTCTAGCTCAGCTCTCAGGTCTGCAGACGCCATCGCTGACACCAGGGGAAGAATGCAGTTGGGAGGGGTCACTTCCTCCTACACAGGGTGAAGCTGGGATGTGGCTTGTACTTGATTAGGGTATTACAGAGGTGAAACAAACAAAAGTAAAATTACCAGTTCAATTTGCTAGCCAGTTTGCTTACCAACCAGATTAACCTGTCTAACAGTTTGCGTCAAAACTGTGAAAGCTGCACGGCCACTTCACGGCTCCCTGTATACCTGCAGTCCTTACTCTAATGAATTTATAAGAGTCTTCGCAGTGGAAGCACATGCAAGATAATGGATAGATAGGGGGCAGGTGAGCCTGGGGGTGGCCCATCCCTCCTAAAGGTAATTGGGGGCATAATGGATGCCCAGCTGATGGTATTACAGCAAAGGCATCCAGTATGTCCACTCACCAGTACACATTAACAACAAAGAAAATGGCCTCTGCCCCCACCTATTACTGGCCTTCATAGCAAAGAACACATGGAAGGCCAACGCACATGAAACAAACAAAAGTAAAATTCCTAGTTCAATTTGCTAGCCAGTTTGCTTACCAACCAGATTAACCTGTCTAACAGTTTGCGTCAAAACAGGGGTTTAGTTAGCACACATTTGCAAACGCATGTGAAAGCTGCAGGGCCACTTCACGGCTCCCTGTATACCTGCAGTCCTTACTCTTTAGGAGGGATGGGCCACCTCCAGGCTCACCTGCCCCCTATCTATCCATTAGCTTGCATGTGCTTCCACTGTGAAGACTCTTATAAATTCATTAGAGTAAGGACTGCAGGTATACAGGGAGCCGTGAAGTGGCCCTGCAGCTTTCACATGCGTTTGCAAATGTGTGCAAACTAAACCCCTGTTTTGACGCAAACTGTTAGACAGGTTAATCTAGTTGGTGAGCAAACTGCCTAGCAAATTGAACTGGGAATTTTACTTTTGTTTGTTTCATGTGCGTTGGCCTTCCATGTGTTCTTTGCTATGAAGGCCAGTAATAGGTGGGAGCAGAGGCCATTTTCTTTGTTATTACAGAGGTGTACACACAGTATTAAACATAACCCACACTACCCATTTTTTTGACTATGAACAAATGCTAGTGACACCAGGCTGGAGAAAAGGTTTGGCCTATTAGGCCATTTTATTAACAAATAACCAAATAACATTTTCTTACCACAGAAACCATAAATAATCCAGTACCACATGAAAAGGTTGTTGGTCTTGGGAGGCACCAAAAATTCCAATTAAACTATGTATCAGCGTCAATACTCCAACGGTCCCCAGCCGCGCAACACCGGCTTGGGGACAAACACACTTCACCACTGATACCTCCTTGTTACCACTTCCCCATTAATCCACTATTAACCGGGATACACTAGAGGGCTCCATACCTTAGATGGGTCACCCTATGCACTTTACCAAAAACTGTTTAACGCCTCCAAAGACCCCAACCGCCACAGCGCACACGTGTAAAGCCTTACACCTGTGAGCCCCTCCACAACCGCAGAGCTCGTTGGATACCATCTTGAATGCCAAGAAACCACAAGTCAGTCCCCACCGCATTCAAGTGCACCCCATCGCTCCGCAGGTACCGCCAGGTATCTACCTCCAGTTCCCTGTGTCTGACCAACAAACCCCCATTACGAATAACAAACCGGCTAACAGCCGAGTTAACCTTAATGCGTGCTTTGTTCAGCTTTGTGACCGACCTCGCAAAACACCACGAGGTGCGACTGACAATTTCTGACCAAATCACAATCATCTCAGGAAAAGAGGTGCGCAGTCTGAGAAAATCAAATTTTATGTCCTGGATCAGGTGGCGCATAGACCGAATTCCCAAATCGTTGCCCCCCGCTTGCAGCACCAGGATGCACGGCGCCCTATCAAGCCGGGCGAAACGGTGCACTTCCAGCAGGACCCTGCACCAAAGCAAACCAGGCACACCTATCCACCTAATTGTAGCCTCTGTCCTGGGGAAACCCAATTGCCACCCGTTGGGCAGTACCTCCGCCCACCTAGCCCCCCAAAACACAAACGAATGCCCCAAAATCCACACGAGGCAGGCAGCTCCCTCTGTAACGAAAAGACAGCAAAGAAAAACATGAAAACAAACAAAAACAAAGCACAGTCCCCCACCACGACCCAGCACCCCACCTAAATCAAGTGTGGACGAACATACAGCTTAAAACAATTAGATTCCCACCTGCCAATACGCTTCAAAATAGATTCATCCACACCCCATCTGACGGCTTCAGTAGCCGCCCCGATGCGGAAGGAGTGCGAAGAGTAACTGCTGGCCTCATAACCCAGGGCGGACAGACAACGCCGGAACACGGATACAAACAAGGACGATCCATACTGGTGCACAAGGAAGGAGCCCTCCAGCGGTGGGCGAGCCTGCCAAAATTTCTCCACAATTCCTCCGCACCCGGTACAGGCGCACATACGTACCTCTGCCAGCTTGGTCGGTCTTGGAACGCCGAAGGAAAATCACCACGGAAGAGTCGGAACAACTTACCTCCCCGGCCAGCAGGCCCCCTTGAACACCTCTCGAAGGGCTGACCAACTCCCCAATACGCAACGCCCCATAAAATGCCAACACAAAGGGCGTTGTGAACAAAAGCGACTCATACGCCGGGGAGCACATGTAACTCACCTGACCCACAAGCTCTCCCAGCATACCAAAAGAGACCGGACGGCGGCCATCCGGCCGTCGAGAACCACGTCTATAACCCTTCAAAGCCTGCCTAACCACAAATTCCTTAGTAAAATCGTGCAATCCCGACAGTTTGAACAAAAACGCCAAACCCGCCAACTAACGGTTGATGGCCGATGTCGACACCCCTTGTTCAAAATTCAAACAGATAAAATACAACAAAAGAGAGCGAGAGCCCATACTCACCCGACTCCATCCTACTTGTTCCAAAAGGCCCCCTCCATTCCTGCCATACCTTAGAATACACAGCCCATATAGCCTCACTCAATGACCGTCTGACCAAACCAGAGGCGACCCCAACGCAATTCGCCACAGCTCCGGCAGGCAAGGCTCCCTGTGTTGCTCCGCTGCTGGCGCCAACTCCCGGAACCTGTCCAGCTGAAAATGAGACAAAGAATCCACCAATGTGTTTGTCGCCCCAGGCAAATGAACAGCATACAAGAAAACATTCAACTGCAAGCAACGTAAAACAAGGTGACGTAACAACCGAATAACCGGGGGGGGGGGGAAGAACCCGAAAGTCAATTAATAACCTGCACCACCCCCATGTTGTCACAGTTCAAACGCACTTTTTTATTGCTGAAGTCTGCCCCCCACAGTTCAACCGCAACAATAACCAGAAAAAGTTCCAAAACAAAAAAACAGAAAAAGTTCCGCAAGAACCCCACCTCCCGCCACTCGCTCAGCCCGCAGCATCCGTGTATAACTCCATATCACAATTGCAAACTGGGCCCCGTAGCAAAAGGGAACGACCGTTATAGGATGACAAGAAAACGTACCAGACCCGCAAGTCTTCAGTAAGATCCACAGTCAGAGTGACATAGTGATGAGGCGACCGGACCCCCGCGGTAGCAGCGGACAGGCGGCGGCTGAATATGCGGCCCATTGGCATAATGCGGCACGCGAAGGCGAGCTTGCCGAGGAGGGACTGCAACCACCGAAGTTGAACTTTCCGCTTACCAACCAACAAGCAAATCTCCGCTTTAGGGTCGAGCAGTTTGTCTTCAGGCAAGCGACATTCCATGGCCACAGAATCAATAACTATCCCCAAAAAACTAATCATCTCAGTCGGGCTCTCAGTTTTATCTGCAGCCAATGGAATAGCGAAACGCTCCGCCACATGTTGGATAGTGGCCAGTAGAATTCCGCACAAGTTAGATGAGGGAGGGCCAATGCACAGAAAGTCATCCAAATAATGGATAACCGAATTGACCCCCGCCACCCCCCGAACCACCCACTCCACAAAGGAGCTGAACGTGTCAAAAAGCGCACAAGAGTTCGAGCAACCCATGGGCAAACAGCGGTCAACATAAAAGGAATCCAACCACCTGCAACCCAAAAGGCGAAAACTTTCCGGATGGACGGGCAGCAACCGAAAAGTGGCCTCAACGTCCGTTTTAGCAAGAAGAGCGCCCTGACCGTAATGACGCACCCAAAATATGGCAGCAGCGAACGAAGTGTAAGACACCGCACAGGCCCCCGGATCAATGCCATCATTAACCAAACCCCCCTTGGGAAAGGAAAGATGATGAATAAGCCGAAACTTATGCGGTTCTTTCTTAGGCACCAAGCCCAAAGGGGAGACTACCAAATCATCCAAGGGGGGCTGAGCAAAAGGCCCAGCCATGCGACCCAACGCAACCTCCTTCGCCAACTTGTCAGACACCACCCCAGGGTTCAGCTTCGTAGAACGCAAGTTGTCCACCATGGGGGGGATGCGGCTAAGAGAGCATGGAATGATAAAACCAACCGAAAACCCAGACTCCAACAAGCGAGCGTCAGCCCGATCCGGATACTTACTTAGAAAAGGGCGCATCCTCTCCACTCTCACCGGCGTCGTCCCTTTTATTCGGAGCGTTTCCGAAACGGGGCTTGCCCTGCTTAAAACAACGTGAGAGGGGGTGGGCGCCCCCACATCCTGAGCACTCGTGCTTGAAGCGTGGACCCAAATTTGCATGTCCCCTCATTAAATTGCCAACGGAAACCCCGGTGCTTAGCGGCCGGACTACCGACCCCGCTCGGAAAAAAGGACGACGACGACCGGGCCTGACGTCATAAGGCGCATCCACAAACTGATGTCCTTGTGGTCCCAGCGCAAGGACGGGGAACGGCCTTGCGTTGACGGAATTGCTCGTCATACCGAAGCCATGCAACCCCACCATAGATCCTGTGGGCCTCCCCGATCGCATCTAGATAGCAAAACAAATCGGAGCAATGCTCCGGATGTTTCTCACCGACCACACTCGCAAAAATGGCAAAGGCTTGCAGCCAATTACTAAAAGTGCGCGGAATCAGCCAGAACCGCCGCCGCTCCTCATCCTCCTTTTTTGATTCCTCCGGCTTCAACCTGTCCAAGTTAAATTTTTCTAAGGGAAGTAGAGTAAATATTTCCACATACTCGTCCTTCCAGATTTTTTCCCGGACTTCGGGCTTGAGGTGCGCCCCCAAGGGGCCCTCAAAGCACACATACACCTCACATTTCGCTGCATCCGCGATACGGATAGTGTCCTCCTTACCTGCAGTCTTGGGATCAGCAGCCTTGTCCCCCGCCATCAGCGCAGGTGACCGTACCCCTGGCATCAACACCTTGCTCCCCGCAGATGCGGAGACCGCCACGGGCCCCGCAAGCACCGCGCTAGTGGCCGCTGAGCTGGGGGCCGCCCCAGGCCCCCATACCTCCGCCGGCGCCTCGCTGGAGACGCCACCCCCTTCAAATCGCTGTAATAAGGACCGCAGACCAGCCAGCAATTCCCCAAGGCCCACTGCCGCACCAGTCACAGCGAACCCCTGATCCGCTATGAGGGGAGTGGGAGGCACCCCAGACCTGCAATGCAAATCCCCAGCCCCCATGGACCCCCCCCCCCGACTATGCCCCAACTCCAACACCCCATTCAAAGCAGATAAAACTGACTGTAAAGAAGAAGTAGTAAAAGTAAAAGGCTCACCAGGCTGACCAGGGCGGGACCCCGCAACCGCAGGTCCCGCATCCACCCCCGGCGACGGTCCTGGAGCTCCTCCCTCTTCAGAGCTGGACAGCTCCCCGTCCGACCTTTCATCCGATCCCTCCTCTTCACAGTCCGGAATGGGGCTGGAAGGCACAGGGGGGCCTGGCCGATAACCATCCTCCACCCCGCCGCCGATAGAAACGTGAGCCACCGTCCGCTCTCCTAGGCCTCTTCCTGCTGGGTCCCTCCGCAACACCAACCACCGAAGTCACCGCCGCAATGGGCATGCGCGGTGTGGAGCCGCCGGCCACTCTCCCCGACTGGCCGGTGCCCGCTACGTGTCCTCTCCCCACCGGGCTGCTCTGACTGAACGGTTCTCCCTGTCAGAGGCAGCCGCAAGTCCTGAAGCAACCTGAAGAACAGGCAGGGCCGGGGGGAATAGTGTGGGCGTGGCCCCGCCTGGAAGAGCTCCGCCGGAGACGGGGATTCCTCCCAGGGGACCCGCCGACCACAGCAGGAGAACGCTGAGTTGGCGAGCCTGGAGGGGCCACGCATGGGCTCCCAGATTGGCGCTCAGCTCTGGGAGCCCATGCGTGGGGGACACTGTGGGGCTGTAACGCTCCAGAGGCCTGGACCGCCAAGCGCGTGATGAGTGCCGGTCCCCCCCTGCAGAGGTCTCTCCCACAAGCAAGGAGGAGACCTGTGCCTGCAGCCATGAAGTGCCCCCAGAAAGCAGCAGCCTCCCGGAGTCGGCCAAAGAGAAAGTCCAAGTCCCCCATGCAGGAAGCTGGCTGACAGGCAGGAATAATTAAGGATACCAGAGGGGATGATTCTTCCTTCTCCAACGGTCCATGAGGTACTGCTGCCAGACCGTAAGCCCCCCCCCCCCCCCCCCAGTGCTACCCTGCATGTAACCCCTCCTCCCTGAACTGCCCAATCCCCATCCCTGACCTCTAGCTGATCCCAAGTCATTAACCCCTTACTGTCTGTGGCCCTGTCCACCCCATCATGAGGCCCTAAGCTTATTTTTATTTTTTTGCTTCGGGCCTGTCTGTATTGATAGTATTAGTTATGTGAAGGGTCACAAAGATAATGAAAAGTGCTAATCAAGAACAATGTACCTATTAAAAAAAAATGTTCATCCTGTATTGCATACCTGCTGTGTCCATAGCCAGGGGCGTAACTAGAGTCAGGCACACCAGACACATTGCCCACGTCTAGTACTGGGTGCTTCTGATCCCAGTACTGCCCCTGACTGCCCACTGTAGCGGCCCCTTTGGCATCGAGTGAATAACGAGATGAGAGCTTCTGACGGGTGCAGTACTTTTATTCTTTTGCATCAAAGGTGTGCAGGAGGGTTGAACGTTAATCTCTTTAACACCTTGAGCACCGTAAACCATAAGCATTATAAACACCGTAGCACCGTGAAAACTGTAAACGACATACAATACATTTGTTTACAGTGATCACCAAAAAGGGGGTTACGAGGTTAATTACAAATGTGAAGTTACAAGGTGGATTACAGTTGTCTGCACACATATCTAAATAACATTAAACATCTAAGGAAACATGGCCACATGCAAGATGCTTTGGATTATCTATAGCATATTTAAACTAACAGCATGGATACAATTTATGTCTAAGAACATATACACTTTTATATATAATGCACTCTTACTGCATACCTCACTCCGCTTGCCAAGGGGTGCAAACTTTATACCTTAGGAATTCTCTCTAGCAGTCATCTTCCCCTGATGTTCTGCTGGCATGCATCTAAATGTGATATCTGAGTCACAGGAGAAGACCTTCCTTCTAAAACAGGAAGAAGGAGTGGTCTGGTGATCCTGCTGATTAACCACTTTACCACCGGAGGATTTTGCTGTCTTCCGTCCAGGCCACTTTTTGCGATTCGGCGCTGTGCGACTTCAACTGACAATTGCGCGGTCGTGCGACGCCGTACCTAAACGAAATTTACGTCCTTTTTTTTCCACAAACAGAGCTTTCTTTTGGTGGTATTTGATCACCTGTGCGGTTTTTACTTTTTGCGCTATAAACAAAAAAAGAGCGTTTATTTTGAAAAAATAACAATATTTTTAACATTTTTTTATATGAAATTCCCCCCAAAAAAGATGTAAAAACCAATTTTTTTAAAAATTTTTGGCCAATTTGTTTTCTGCTACCTATGTTTGGTAAAAAAAAATCGCAATAAGCGTATTTTGATTGGTTTGCGCAAAAGTTATTGCGTTTACTAACAAAGGGAAAGATTTCTGTCATTTTTGGTGTTTTTTTTTTAACGCGTAATGGCGGCGATCTGCGATTTTTTTTTGCGGCACTGCGACATTGCGGCGGACAGATCGGACCCTTGACTGACATTTTTGACACTTTTGGGGGTACCAGTGACATTACTGCAGTAATCAGTGCTATATATATGCACTGTTACTGTAAAAATGACACTGGCAGGGAAGGGGTTAATTTTATTGGAGAGGGAGGGGTTAATGTATGCCTGGTGCTTACTGACGTGTGTGGGGGGAGGTGACTGAGTGAGTCATGGACAGATCGGATGTCCAGCTATGCTGAACACTCCGATCTGTCACTCCCTGTCACTATGGAGATCCGCCCGCTTGTGTTTACACAGGCGGGCGGATCTCCACACTAGATCCCCGGCGATCGGGGCAGAGCAGCTGTGATCGCCACTGCTCCTCCCCTGGCCCGACTCCCGCTGTGAATGAAAACAGCGGGAGCGAGCCTCCGGCGGCGCGCAAGCGCCGCCCAGGAGGGGGAGTGTCTGACGACGTAGTACTACGTCGTCAGACGATAACGAGCCACTCTGCCACAGTAATATTACTGTGGGCGGTGGTAAAGCGGTTAAACATTCCCCAGGGAACCAAGAGGAAGGCAAAAAGGTTCCACCTAGCAGTAAGTGCTGAACAAAGATTTACAGTGATAAGCGGACAGTTACACTCCCACCAAATTATGTTATGATGAATATAACTTAAAGAGTCATACATAATTTACAGAACATAACCATGGCCGCTATAAAACATGGTACATCGTACACAATTTAGCTTATAGGTACCTCTGTAACTGGCTACTGTCTTGTGTGGTGGTATGCTAGTGTATCACTAAAACTTAACTTATTTGCTTTCTATGAGAACTACTAGCTTTTGAATGGGACGTTCAATAATTGAAGGTTTTGATACATAGTCCTTCTTATCTTGCAATCTTCTGTCACCTACTAACACCTTGACTCGACGAACTAGACCATCCTTTTCTATTGTAGTTTCAATTACATGTCCTAGTTGCCACTGGCATCTGGGAGACATATCTTCTTTGATTATGACAATGTCATTTACTTTGAGGTTATGTCGAGGTGTGTGCCATTTCTGTCTTGTGGAAACACTCATGAGGTATTCCTTTTTCCACCGACTCCAGAATTGTTCTGCTAAATACTGTACTCTATGCCACCGTTTAGCTGCATATACATCTTCCTTTACGAATTTCCCAGGTGGAGGTAATGCAACCTTGGATTTCATCAGGATGAGGTGGTTTGGAGTTAGAGGTTCTGATTCCTTGGGGTCATTGATTCCATCGACAGTTAAAGGACAGCTGTTAACAATGGCCATGGCTTCATAAAATAGTGTTCTAAGAAAAGCATTGTCTAGTCTACTTGAACATTGGACTGTTGTAGCATTTAGCACATTACGAATAGTTCTAATTTGACGTTCCCAGATTCCACCTGCATGACTTGTGGAAGGAGCATTGAAGATAAACTCACAATGTTTATCAGCTAGGAAAGTCTCTAGTGCCTTCAACATGACACCACTCAACCTTGCTGCGGTGACTGCAGCTGAGAGTTCAAGCCTTGGGATGCTCACAATCTTCGTTGGCGCGACTCTTGCTTTAGCCATTATGAAGCTGCAATGGACTTGATCTCTGTCATTCTTGCACCTAAGGTACGAACAGGCACCATATCCTACGTTGCTGGCATCGGAAAAGTGGTGTAGTTCCACCTTCACTCTGTTACCGAAGTCTGGGGGGTGGTAACATCTGGGTATCTTGATTTCCCTTAAAGCTTGCAGACTACTCTTCCAGGCCTCCCACCGTGGACATAAGCTCTCAGGAAGTGCTTCATCCCAACTGATGCCCCTGCGGCAAAGCTCTTGAAGAATGCACTTGCCACTCAGTATGAAGGGGGCTATGAAGCCTAGAGGATCATAAAGAGAGGCTACGACTGACAGGATACCACGACGAGTTGAGGGTTGGTCCTTTATGTCAACACTGAAACTGAAAGTGTCGTTTTCAATTGACCACTGAATGGCAAGTACTTGTCTTTCTGTTGTTGAGTCTGGGTTAAGTTTGACAGGTACACTAGTTGTTGCTCTTTCTGATAGAGCTATACAGGACAGGACATCCCTTTTATTAGAGTTGAACTTATGCAGTCGTAGGCCAGCATTTTTACATAATTCCTGTGTTTCGAGGATTAGATTAGAAGCTTCACTGACTGTTGGAGCGCTGGTTAGGCCGTCGTCGATATAAAAGTTCTTCTCAATGAAGGCTGATGCTGAGGGATATTCTGACTTGTATTGTCGTGCAAGATACTTAAGGCCGAAGTTGGCACATCCTGGAGAGGAACTGGCACCGAAAAGGCGAACTGCCATTCTGTATTCTTTTGGTTCTGTTTCCAACTGACCGTTCTCCCACCAAAGGAACCTTAAGTAATTGCGCATTTCTGGGGGGATGTAGAACTGATGGAACATCTTTTCAATGTCGCATATCACAGCAACTGGCTTCTTGGGGTGATAAACCCCATGATGTGGGATGTACCACACTGTCTCTTCCTCTGATAATGACGGAGCTGGTTCTGCATCACCTTTTCTGATTGTTTCTTCCATGAATGCAGTGTAGTGTTCATGGTACTGTTTATTTGCCTTTAATCTTTTCTTTTGATGATGAAGTCGAATAATGGCCAGCCTCTTATTGTTTGGTAGTGCCAGTTGACTGTTGTCTTTGAAGGGTAACGGCATCTCATAGTGTCCATCTTTCCTTTTCATTATGGTTTCCGATAGAAACTGCACAAAGCGAACGTCATCTTGAGACACGTACTTATCTTCATAATTTCTTTCAATGAAGTCCATTTCTAAAGCCTTCAACACATCAGTGACCGGGGGCATTGGCATTTCTTTTACTGCGACTCTGTGTACGAAGCTCTGGCTGCCCTGTCTATCAAGATGTGGATTTGCTGATCCTATAATGCTCCAGACGAGCATAGTTTTTTGAGCGAAGGGCTCGTTTTCGGATCCGATAACAACCTCCAAGGGAGCCAGTACTGATGGGCAATCATAACCGATCAGCAGTCCTACTTCGCAGTCTTGAAGTGGCTGTAACTTGTTTGCCAAGTGTTTGAGGTGTGACCACTGGAGTGCAGTCTCCTTAGTGGGGATGTGAGACATATCTACTGGAATGAAATCTCTCGTATAGGCTTGACGGAGTTGGACTTGAGCTTCAGAGTTGAAGCCACGCACTTGCAGACCATGAGCAATTTGGCTTGATATAACTGTGTCAACAGCTGTCATTGTGCTGAGCTTTAGCTGTAACGGCTTGGTGCTCACACTTAGCTTCGATACCAGGTCTGCCAGAATAAAGGTTGAATCACTCTGTGTGTTCAAGTAAGGCATAAGTGAGGATTTCCCTCTGAGGCTCTGCCGCAGCTGACAACAGTATGTCTTGTCAATGTGTGGGACACAACTTTGGGAACGTTGTCATTTACCTTATTTCCCATGCCTACTGGATCAATGTTTGATGTTTTGACAGGCTCAGTGTTTCTCTGTATGTGCAAACAGGTTGGATGACTTTGACTGCATATACTACACGTGTGTCTTCCTTTGCAGTTTTTTGTAGTGTGGCCCTTTCTTAAGCAACCAAAGCAGAGGTAGTTTTCATGAATGAAGGCCTTCTTTTCATCGATGGTCTTTGCTGCAAAAGTCATACATTTAGCGACACCGTGTGTTTCATCTTTGCAGACTAGGCAAGGTGGTTTTGGTCTTGAAGCTGAGATCTCTGCAACGTTGAAGGTGGAGGGCTTCATTTGAGTTGATCTGTAGATCAACACATTTAAAAAACACATTTAAAAAGCACTTGCACTTTTATTGCAGCTAGCAGCTCATTCATCTGTTTTAATTTATTTAATTATTTTACCATAAGCGCGAGGTACACTAGTTTCACACTTCATTTGAGTGCTTGTGTTGAGCGCCTTGGCTCTCTTGGGAATTCTCTCATCTGTAGTCTTGGTACTGAGGAGGAAGGGAGAGGCAATAGGGTTGCATGCAATCTTGGCTTCCCTTTGCAGGAACTCTGTGAAACGAGCAAAGGTTGGGTATTCTTGAGACTTGTCAAGCTCGTCCACAACGATGCGACTCCATCTGCGCACGATCCATTCAGGCAGTTTCTTGATAAGCTTGTGGTTTTCTTCACAATCATTTAGAATAGCTAGGCCTTTAACATGCGGAATGGTCTCCCCAAAACCTTGAAGGAAATCCGCAAACTCTCTTAATGCTACAGGGTCATTTGCTGATATCTTTGGCCATTTAGCCAACCTTTCTCTGAAAGCTCTTTGCACTATGAATGGACCTCCATACCTGTCCTGTAGGATCCCCCAAGCACCTAGATAAGTGTCTTCTGAATTCCGATAGAAGAAACCTTCCACTGCCTTATGCGCTTCACCACCGAGATACCTCTTCAAGTACAGCATTTTTTCGCACACAGAGAGTGGTTTCTGATCAATCAGCGCCATAAAGGATATCTTCCAATCTATGAACTTCAAAGGATCACCTGTAAATACAGTTGGTTCAGGTAAAGGGAGACGGAGGGAGATGAGCAGACTTGCAAGTCCTGGGGTTAGACTAACTTCTTCTTTTGGTCTTGACACCCCAAGTGGTGTATTTAGAGGTTGAAATGGCACAGCTTTTGGATTCAATGAGCTTTGAGGTTCATTAGTTTGGCAGAGGTATTGCACCTTGTGGTCTGTCTCCTGCTCACAATTTTCAAGACTATCATAGGCGTTGTAGGCTTTCACGATTAGGGATGATCGAACGGTTCGGGTCGACTATCGGTTCGACCCGAACATTGACTGTTCGTGGTTCGGCCGAATTCCAAACTTTTTGCTGAAAAAGTTTGGAATTCGGCGACCAGAACCGACCAAAATGCAATGGGACAGGAACTGAGCTTTAAAAGCCCCTGATTGGACCAGAACCATCAGTAAAAGCCAATTGAGGAGGCAGGAGAATACTAGGAATGTGATTGGAGTGACTAGGGGGTCCAGAGGCCAATCATTAGTGAATATGCCCCCCAGTATATAAGATAGCCCCGCCAAATCTCTACCATTTTAATACAGGGCTGTGGAAGAGAGTGGAAGCAGTTCTGTTACTTCTGCTTCAAAGTGTCATTTAGCAATTATTAGTGTGAGGAAAGGGATATCTAGTGTAGTTAGGGTACTATTTTCCACTATAGTTAGATTTAATAATCTAGTTTCTGTAAGGAAAGTGTTAAGTGTAAGGGGACCGTAGTGTAGTGTAGGGTTAACTGACTCTGACTGCTATGGCAGGGTGACAAAACTCTTCCATGTCAGGGTGACCGCTATAGAGAAAAGATAGTTTCTCTTAGAACACTTATAGAACCGGATAGCGGCTTCACCCCTGTCACCCGGCTTTTTGTTGCAGGCATTTATAGGGGTTTTTAGAGGCTTTTTTGGGGGACATGTTTGGAGTCAGGCATGACATCTGTACTTCTGTGTAGGGGTATATATACACACACACATATATGTGTGTATGTGTATAAATATATATAAGTGTGTGTGTATATATACTCCTATACAGAATTTCAGATGTTTTGTCTGCCTCCAAAGATCCCCCAAAAAATGCCCCAAAAAAACGCCTGCTGCAAAAATACACCTGGGCGTTTTTGTAGCTGGCGTTTTTTTGGGCATTTTTTTGGGCGTCTTTGGAGGCAGGCATAACATCTGTACTTCTGTGTAGGGGTATATATACACACACACATGTATGTATATATACACATACACATATATAGGTGTGAAAGTAGCAGAAACCTATGCTTGCGCTAATGAAATAATTAACACCCATATGGCTTCTCTGCTATAACACCCATATATGTGTATGTGTATAAATACATAAAAGTGTGTGTGTATATATATATACCCCTAAACAGAAGTTCAGATGTTATGCCTGCCTCCAAAGACACCCAAAAAATGCCCCAAAAAAACGCCTGCAACCACACACCTGGGTGTTTTTTTTTGGGCGCAGGCGTTTTTTTTGGGCATTTTTTGGGGGTCTTTGGAGGCAGGCAAAACATCTGAAATTCTGTATAGGGGTATATATACACACACACTTATATGTATTTATACACGTACACACATATAGGTGTTATAGCAGAGAAGCCATATGGGTGTTAATTATTTCATTAGCGCAAGCATAGGTTTCTGCTACTTTCACACCTATATATGTGTATGTGTATATATACATACATGTGTGTGTGTATATATACCCCTACACAGAAGTTCTGATGTTATGCCTGCCTCCAAAGACCCCCAAAAAATGCCCAAAAAAATGCCTGCTACAAAACTGGCAAGGTGTGAAAATAGCGGAGCCACTATCCTGTTCCATTGCAATTCTAATACAAACAAACTTTTTTTTCCTGGTTCTGGACATGCTACAGAGCTGAAACTTTACAGGTACACTTTTTAGACCCTCCAGACACTAAATCCAAAGAAATCTAATTTTTTGTTTTTTTTTCAATAATTTTTTCAATAATTGGCTCTCTTTTAAAAATGACAATTTTAAAGAACTTTTTTTTGTGTGATTAATAGTCCCTGGGGCATGACCCAGAACCCTAGGCACTTTTTAGGGGCATTTATTGGGTTTTAGGGCTTCAAAATGGTGTTTTTTGATTACCGAAGTTCGGGTCCCATTGATTTCAATGGGGTTCTGAAATCCGGGCCGAACTTTCGGGAAGTTCGGGTGTTCTGGTCGAACCGAACTTTTGAAAAGTTCGATCATCCCTATTCACGATTGCTGCAGCTACTTTGACTTCATTTTCTGCTTGTAGCTGTTACAGTCTCGTCTTTTCATCCTCTAACTTAAGTTTCATTTCTGCCTCCAGTTTGTTCAGCTTAGCTTGCTCCTCGTGCATCTGTTGCATTGCCTTTGCCTGTTCTATCTTGGCTGCAAGATCTGCTTCTGCGTTTGCGTGTTTGCTAGATCTGGAAGTAGCTCTCGAGCTTGCGTTGGAGTCTGGTAATGACTCTGAGAGGACAGTTTCTGTTTCTGTGTTTCCAAAGACTGACTCATGCTCTTCTTTATTAAGCACCATTCTCACTTTTTCCTTCTCAAGTTGATCATTAAAGATTTCATCTACATTCTCTAGCCGCTTGCTGGTGAGATTGCAGATTTCAGCTGTTAACGCGGTGCATGCATCCATTCTCTTAACAACGTAGGGGGTAGTGGAATTATTGCGGCAAATGGACTCATACTGTTGGTGTACTAACGCTTCTTTGGCTTTAATCTCTTTCAATCTTGTATTAAGGTCTATTAATGTTTGACTTTTCACATGACCACAGCTCCTGGATGGTCCCCGGGCAGTTAATGAGCACATTTTCGGACAAAGTATAACCCCACATGCAAAGGTTAGTAACCCGTTCAATGCCCGGCATAGTCCAAAAAACCCACCCTTAGAGGGAACCTCTTATGTGGCCCTTGCTTGGCAGCCAAGGAGAAAGGAAAACATGGAGGACATAATGGACAATCTGTCTACCCCCCCCCCCCTTACATGCCACCTATCAGACCTTTAATACAGAGCGAATGAGCCTGCACTGAAACTTCTCCTCAGCTTTGTACTGCAGGTCAGACAGGCGGGTGGAGAAAGCAGTGCTTCCACCCACACTCCAAACCCCAGGGTGTGCAGTGAGATCTTGCACAGCTTAACTCTGGGCCTGTGGAGGGGGTTGTGAGGTCGAAAGATTTAAAATGGCTGCTTGCTGCCAGACTCTGGAGGGGATGTGTGGGCACTCGGCAACAGCAACAGTTTTTAAAAATACAGCCTGCAGTTGTCTTACTTAGTCAAGCTCAAATTTTGTCTGCTTGTACATTATCTGACCATAACAGAGACCAAGCTTGGTGACTGAGCCTGGGCCCTAGGGTGAGTGAGCTGAACTCTGATATCTCTTTTTCTTTCTCCGTCTACCCTCCCTCTCTTTCTCCTGCTTCTCTTTTCTCTTACGTCCTCCGACAGTCGCCGCCTCTTCATATTCGTCACTAATGGGGTTATTGACCTTTGCTCCGTAGGAGTGGCTAGGCAACAGAATATATTAATATCAAAGCTTTTAGCATATCCCACCCCCAGGGGGTGGTCCCCTCAGTCAATACCTCCTTGCTTCCTGCATACCAACTCAGTTTCATATGCCTAGCTCAGGAGTGCAGGCTGTTCCTGTGCTGGGGCTCTTAGTCTCAGCCACTTTTCTCTTTTTTGATTTTATTTGAAGTTTTTTCTCTTTCTTTTACTTAGCTGTTTATTTCCAGCATTGGTTAGTTCTTCTGATGAAGATGATCGTGCGGAGCTGGGTCTCGGTCTGGCCACCCTGGATCCCAGGGCTCAGGGCCAGGGGCTTCCCAGCCTGCCATCGAGCGTTCAGCTTAGGTTTTGCCCTGGCACATTGAACGACCTATCCCTGTTCGCTGTAGGGATGCTATCGGTGAGGTGGCTACCTCATTGGACGCCATTGCGGTTTCGCACCGCAACTCCACTGCGTCATGCTTGCGACACTCCCTGTCCTCAGTACTGCGGTTTGGTCGCTGGAGCAGGCTCCCCACGCCATCCGGACTGGTAAGTGTATCTCTATGTGGGGACTTGTCTTTTTTGGGTGTCAGTCTGGGACTGTGTGACCCTGCGTGTCTGTGTGGCTGCTGTGCTCCCTGTCAGCTCCTGTGTGCACTTGCTACCTGTGTGTGGGCTGTGAGGGGGGGCTCTCCCGCTCTGCTGGGTGTCATATGAAGCAGTAAGATTTTAGACATGCTGTGCGGCGATCGCTGCGGCGATCCGCCATTTTTCTGGGGCAAAAATTATGGTGGCAGGTCCTGTGAGGTACTGCACACGTTTTTGGCGCCAAACGCCGCCATTTTGAGCGGCGATCGATCCCACATGTCAGCGCCATGTTCTCTTTGCCCAGGGTTTTGTCCTCAGCCGAGCGGCCATGTTTGTGTAGCCTTGCAGAGGCTTCATAGGGGCGGTCAGTCTTGCATCACTTCCTTTTCCTCTGGGACAGCGATCGGTGCAGCAGCCTGTGTGAGCTCTCCAGGTTTTATATCTCCTTTTTTCCTGTATTCCTTGCCCAGTTTCTTATCCCTGTGGGGGTCAGTGTGTTCAGTGGGTGCGGTGGGCAGCGATCGCTGCGATCTTAAAGGGGCAGTACCCTTTATTAATTATTTTGCTGGGGCATGGATTCTCAGGATTGCAAGTTTCCTCCCACCCTGGTGGGGGGCCAAGGGGCTGCTGCTTCCCCCGAGGGGGCTGATCTGGCCACTATTGTGGCAAGCTTAGCTGCTCAGGTGCAGATGCTGGTGGCTGATCGATCCACTAAACGGCCCAGGGTGTCTATTTCCTCTGATTCAGAGGGCGATGGGGCTGCTATGGCTGGAGTGCCCTTCTCAGGGTCTCACTCATCCCTGGACCTTGTGGGGTCTGACGGGGAGGCTGAGGTGGAAGGGGTTGATAATTCTCCCCCTGGCTCGTCTGAAGAGCTTGCACTCATGGATGAGTTGGTTGCTTCTATCAAGCAAACGCTGCATTTGCAGGATGAACCATGTCCTCCTGCTTTGATGTCCTCTTATGGGACGCAGAGGAAACGCAAAACATCGCAGGTTTTTCCTTGCTCTACGGAATTTCAGCGCGCGGTTGATGAGCAATGGCGCAATTTAAAAAAGCCTTTTGCTGTGCCGAGTAGGTTCAAGCTGCGTTATCCCTTTACACCGGCTACTGATGAGCGTTGGTGTGTACCGCCTCAGGTGGATCACGCGGTGGCGATTTTGAATAAATCAACTGCGATCCTTGCTGAGGATACCCCGGTGTTCCGGGACCCGACGGACAGGAGATTGGAATCTCTGGCCTGTCATGCTTATACGGTTGCTGGCGCAATGCTGAAGCCTATTTTTGCTTCCATTATGGCAGCCCAGGCTATTGCGGATTGGACGCAGGTGCTCAAGCGCACTCTGGTGGCTGACTCTGCCCCGCCGACAACTTTGGCTATGGTGGATGAGATTAATCAGGGTGTCATGTATTTGTGTGATGCGGACTTGGATTTAGTCCCTTTGGCGGCGCGCCTTTCTAGTGTGGCGGTCTTGAACTGTCGCCTGATATGGTTGAAATGTTGGTCGGTTGACCAATCTTCTCGCAAGACTCTGGCAAATTTACCCTACGCGGGATCCCGCCTTTTTGGCGAATCTTTGGATACTCTGATAAAGGGTATTTCTGGGGGTAAGAGCACTCTCTTGCCCCAATCTCACAAGAATAAGTTTGTTCGTGGTAAGAAGAATGCTTCGTTTAGGCCCTCTCAGGGGTCCTTTTGTGCCTTTCAGTCGCACTATAAGGGCAAGCCCTTCAAAGGCCAAGGCTCCCAGAAGAAGCCGTGGGCGGGTAAGCAGAAGTCCGGCCAGTCCGGATCCGCTGCCCATAACAATGCGGCCTGAAGGGGCGCCCTCACCCGTTTCTGGGGTAGGGGGACGTTTGCTCGGTTTTCTTCAACCCTGGCTGGACCGCATTCGGGACAGGTGGGTTCAGGAAATCGTTCGATCTGGATACAAGATCGAGTTTCTCTCTCGGCCGGCGGGCAGATTTTTCCCCTCAAACCTTCAGCTGACTCCGGAGCGTTTGCAGGATCTGCACCTGGCGGTGCGGGATCTGCGGGCCCAGGGAGTGGTGGTTCCGGTGCCTCATCGGGACAGATTTCGGGGGTTCTATTCCAATCTGTTCACTGTGCCCAGATTGGAGGGCAAAGTACGTCCGATTCTGGACTTGAAAGCTCTGAACCGCTTTGTGCGGGTTCGCAAGTTTCGCATGGAATCTCTGCGCTTGGTGGTGGCTGCCCTGGTTCCGGGGGAATTCATGGCCTCCATCGACTTGAAGGATGCGTACCTACACATCCCCATTTTCAAGGGTCACCAGAGGTACCTTCGATTTGCCATTGCGGAGGATCATTATCAATTCGTGGCGTTACCCTTCGGTCTCGCTTCGGCTCCGCGGGTTTTCACCAAGGTGCTTGCGCCGGTTCTGGCTTTACTGAGGGCCCAGGGCATTTCTGTCCTGGGGTATCTGGATGATATCCTGATTCGGTCCGCGACCAATCAGGGTCTGGTGAACGACCTGTCCATCACGATGCAGACTCAGCAGGAATTCGGCTGGACGATAAATTTTCCGAAATCGACGTTGTGTCCGTCGGTTCGTCTTCCCTACCTGGGGATGATTCTGGACTCTGTTCAGGCGAAGGTCTTCCTGCCGGAAGACAAGCTTCGGACACTTCAGTGCGAAGTCAGGTCCCTCAGGTACAATCAGTGCTCATCCCTCCGGACGTGTATGAGGTGTCTGGGATTGATGGTTTCGGCCTTCGAGGCGATTCCCTTCGCCCAGTTTCACACACGGGAGCTTCAGGCGGAGGTCCTGGCCGTGTGGGACGGGCGTCCGCAATCTCTGGATCTGCGGATTTCGTTGAGCCGTCACACCCGAAGGGGTCTTTTGTGGTGGCTCCAGTCCCCGGCGGTGTCGGGGGGCAAGTCCTTTTGTCCCTTGTCGTGGACGGTGATCACCACGGATGCCAGCCTGTCGGGCTGGGGTGGTGTTCTGGGCGTTTTGTCCGCCCAGGGAACTTGGTCGGAGGAGGAAGCCTCCCTTCCGATCAACATTCTGGAATTGCGAGCGATAAATCTCTGTCTTCTGTGTTGGACGGACAGGCTTCAGGGCCGTCCAGTTCGGGTGCAGACGGACAATGCCACAGCGGTGGCCTACATCAACCACCAAGGGGGCACCAGGAGTGCCCGGGCGGCTCGGGAAGTAGCCGACATTCTGTCTTGGGCCGAGACGCACGTCCCGGCGATCTCTGCAGTTCACATTCCCGGGGTGGAAAACTGGCAGGCGGATTATCTGAGCCGCCAGACCCTGGACCAGGGGGAATGGTCCCTTCACCCGGATGTCTTCCAGATGTGCGCGAAATGGGGGTCCCCAGATGTGGACCTGTTCGTGTCTCGTCTAAATCACAAGGTGGAAAGGTTCGTGGCAAGGACGCGCGATCCTCGGGCAGACGCCTCGGACGCGTTAGTGACGCCCTGGCATCAGTATCGTCTGATGTATGCCTTTCCACCGATTCAGCTGCTGTCCAGGTTCCTTCGCAGGTTGGCCTCGGAACCGAACATGGTGATTCTGGTGACACCGGACTGGCCTCGCCGGTCTTGGTACGCAGACCTCGTGAATCTGGCGGTCGACGCTCCGTGGCGTCTGCCTCTTCGAGCAGACCTTTTGTCTCAAGGACCGATATTCCATCCTGCTTTACAGTCGCTGGCTTTAACGGCCTGGCTGTTGAAAGCCAGGTCTTGAAGGATAGGGGTCTCTCCCCTGAGGTCATTCCCACTTTCATCATGGCCAGAAAGGCCTCTTCAGGGAAGATTTACTACCGTACTTGGAAGGCGTATTTTGCCTGCTGTGAGTCCAGGGGGTATTCCCCTCGCTCATACTCGGTGTCGAGAGTGTTGGCTTTCCTTCAAACGGGCGTGGAGCAGCGTTTGGCGTTGGCCACGATTAAGGGTCAGATTTCTGCGCTGGCCGTTCTTTTTCAACGTCCTGTGGCGTCTAACTCTTTGGTTAGCACCTTTGTTCAAGGGGTGCGACATTTGGTCCCTCCTAGGAGGGAGCCTTTGCCTCCATGGGATTTGAACCTTGTTCTGTCCGTGTTGCAACATGCTCCTTTTGAAAATATCAGGGAGATCTCGTTGTCTTTGTTGTCCAAGAAGGTTGCCTTCTTAGTGGCGATTACTTCGGCTCGCAGGGTGTCGGAGCTGGCGGCCTTGTCCTGCAAGTCTCCGTGATTCACTTGGATAAGGTGGTCTTGCGACCTAACCCATCTTTTCTTCCGAAGAGAATTTCTGAGTTTCACCTCAATGAGGACATTGTCTTGCCTTCGCTTTGCATGAAGCCTAAGCATCCGAAGGAGGTGGCTTTACATTCCTTGGATGTTGTTAGGGCGATCAGGGTTTACCTGTCATCGACTAAATCCTTTCGCAAGTCGGATTCTCTCTTTGTCCTTCCTGAGGGACCTCGGAAGGGCATGGCGGCGTCGGCTTCTACCATCGCCAAATGGATCAGACAGACCATTGAGCAGGCCTATGCTTTGAGGGGGAAGGTTCCTCCCGTGCCTGTGAAGGCGCACTCTACCAGATCTCTGAGTACGTCTTGGGCCTGTCATCATCGGGCTTCTGTGGCCCAGGTGTGTAAGGCGGCGACTTGGTCGTCCGTTCACACCTTCTCAAAATTTTACAAAGTGGATGTTCAGGCATCGGCAGATGCTTCTTTTGGCCGTAAAGTCCTTAGTGCGGCGGTGCCTTAGGGTCCCTTATTTGGGCCCTTGGCTGTTGGGGTGTTTTTACCCCTGAGTTACTTGTTTTTTTCCTGGGTTGTTGCTCCTGTTGAGCATGTTTTCCTGTTGCCCAGTTGGTTCTCTTACTTTGGTAAGGTTCCTTTCTCTGATGTGGGTATTGCGTTGCTTTAGGCGCGGCTGCTGTTTTCCCACCCCTCATGTCTACACTGCTTTGGGACGTCCCCATTAGTGACGAATATGAAGAGGCGGCGACTGTCGGAGGACTTAAGAGAAAACGGAATTTTTGTAAAATCTTACCTGTAAAATTCCTTTCTCTGAGTCCTCCGACAGTCGCCGCCCCCGCCCCTCTTTTGGGGTTTGTTTGTATACTCTACTGCTATTCTACTGAAACTGAGTTGGTATGCAGGAAGCAAGGAGGTATTGACTGAGGGGACCACCCCCTGGGGGTGGGATATGCTAAAAGCTTTGCTATTAATATATTCTGTTGCCTAGCCACTCCTACGGAGCAAAGGTCAATAACCCCATTAGTGACGAATATGAAGAGGCGGCGACTGTCGGAGGACTCAGAGAAAGGAATTTTACAGGTAAGATTTTACAAAAATTCAGTTTTTCTCTCCCTCCCCCCCCTCTCTCCCCCCCCCCCTCTCCTTTCCCTCTCTCTCACTCTCCCTTCTTCTATTTAGTCTTAATTAGTGTTCATTGTCTCAATAATCCTCCCACTGTCAGTATAATTTGGCCACACCCACCATTTAACGCACTGTGCTGCACACACCATTTCATTACTCTCTTTATGGTTTTCAAGGGTGCCCCCGGTCTTTTACAACCCTGGTTACACCCCTATCCATAGTGGTCATGAAATTCAATGTGTTACAGCACTAGGTCTGCATTTTATACTCTCTTCCTCACATTTTCACCACAGCAGAGAGAAGGATCAGTGATTGCTTTTATGTGCCCTTCCTATGTAGCACCAAACAGGGGCCATCAGTAAATTTATCTGGGTTAAGTCATAGTTAACCTGGTTAATTTGTAGTCTTGGGGATCATTTGGGTTTCCTCTAAGCCAGGGGTCCTCAAACTTTTTAAACAGGGGGCCAGTTCACGGTACCTCAGACACTGTTGGGACTATAGTTTGAAAAAAATATGAACGAATTCCAATGAGCATATTTTTTATTGTTTTATTTATATAGTGGCGGCTGGTGCTCAAACTTTTTTTGGGGGGAGCGCAAACAGAAAAATGTAATAGGCATTGCTTTGCGGCAAAAAACGCTGTAAAAAATTGCGTGACTTTGAGGTCACAAAAGTGTTAAAGGGGCCTTCAGTAATCAAGGTATAGTGTGCCCCTTTCAATGCAGAGTGACCACAGCGTGCCCTCTTTCAATGCAGAGTGACCACAGCGTGCCCCCATCAATGCAGAGTGACCACAGCGTGCCCCCATCAATGCAGTGTGACCACAGCATGCCCCCTTTCAATGCAGAGTGATCACAGCGTGCCCCCCTTTCAATGCAGAGTGACCACAATGTGCCCCCTTTCAATGCAGAGTGACCACAGCGTGCCCCCTTCAATGCAAAGTGACCAGCGTGCCCCCTTTCAATGCAGAGTGACCAGCGTGCCCCCTTTTCAATGCATAGTGACCAGCGTGCCCCCTTTTCAATGCAGAGTGACCAGTGTGCCCCCTTTCAATGCAGAGAGACCAGCGTGCCGTGCCCCCTTTCAATGCAGAGAGACCAGCGTGCCCCCTTCAATGCAGAGAGACCAGCATGCCCCCTTTCAATGCAGAGAGACCAGCATGCCCCCTTTCAATGCAGAGTGACCACAGCGTGCCCCCATCAATGCACAGTGACCACAGCGTGCCCCCATCAAGGTATAGTGTGCCCCCTTCAATGCAGAGTTACCACAGCGTGCCCTCTTTCAATGCAGAGTGACCACAGCGTGCCCTCTTTCAATGCAGAGTGACCACAGCGTGCCCCCATCAATGCAGAGTGACCACAGCGTGCCCCCATCAATGCAGTGTGACCACAGCATGCCCCCATCAATGCAGTGTGACCACAGCATGCCCCCTTTCAATGCAGAGTGACCACAGCATGCCCCCTTTCAATAGTAATGTAAAGATGTTAACCGCGCTAAAGGAAAAGTACAGTGAAACAGCAGCAACTTCTAGTGTGACCACACCCTGTAGAATAATGTAATAATAAGTCGCGCTATAATATGATCAATGGAGATGTAAAGTCCATACAGTCCAAACATAAAGTAAAGATGTAATCCGGAACCAGGAACCCCAAAGGGTATAAGCTTACCAGATTGAGGTAAGGTAAAGGCGGTTTCTTTGGATAAACTTGTCACCTTGATAGTAGATCCAGGTCCACGTGAACAGTTAGCTCAATGGTCACAGGATCATGGAAGTAAAGGTAAAAGCGCAATAGCGTAAAACCTTACAAACTAATTTGAATAAACACCCCAGTGTTCGTGAAAAATGAATTCTATTGTGTAAAAGAATAAACCTCCACCAATAAAATTGATCACTGATGACAGTGAATAAAAAACATGCAAAAATTAAAATAATGATGGGTACCCCTTACCAGAGGTGATAGAGGTATAAACCAAATTTATAAACGTGTTATAGCTGAAGTCGCCTCTTACCGGACAACTTTAAAAGGAAGGCAAAAAGTGTGAGATTTGCGTGTTGAACCACCACCTTTTATGGCTAGATTCGCCTCTTACCATGTGGAATAAGGATTAAAGCAAAACGTGCAGATCACAATTCAGTGTGAACCCGGAGCCAATAATAAGATAAACCAATAGGGGTCGCCTCTTACCAAATACAGGTAATGTTGAGCCTGTATGGTGATCAAGCATCCAAGGACCCGACTCTCAAACTGGGGTGCTGATTTCCTCAAATGGCGGAGGTATTGTCAGTGTTCACCCACGTAAAGAAAAGAGAGGCTCCCATAGCGTAAAACCATTAAAAATTTATTCACAAATAAAATCAAAAAACTTACAGCAAGACCAGGAATGAGGAGCAATGTTTGTCAGCCGCCGGCCGGACGGCTTCGCTCGCCCGCACTCTCCGGTCGCAATCCGATGACGTCAGTACGCCGTGACCCGACGACATTTCGTCACAGATGACGTTTTCAAAGGTGCGGACGGCGTACTGACGCCATCTATTTGAGCTAAATGACCGGAAGAGGGTGAGGATCATTCCGCCATCTTAAGTGGGGGAATTCATAACCGGAAGGGTAACCCGCACATCAACCCGCCAATAGCAACAACAAAGGGTTTATACATATACAAAATAGAGAGGAGCATCACGCAAAACAACCATATTTTGTACTTAAGATATAGAGTAAAATTAGCAAACAGATAATCGTCATATCCGCCTAGAGTAGGTCAATAAAGGCACCATCTAGTGGATATTTAAGGATATCATCTCTATTGACCGGAAGAGGGTGAGGATCATTCCGCCATTCCCCCACTTAAGATGGCGGAATGATCCTCACCCTCTTCAGGCGAATCTAGCCATAAAAGGTGGTGGTTCAACACGCAAATCTCACACTTTTTGCCTTCCTTTTAAAGTTGTCCGGTAAGAGGCGACTTCAGCTATAACACGTTTATAAATTTGGTTTATACCTCTATCACCTCTGGTAAGGGGTACCCATCATTATTTTAATTTTTGCATGTTTTTTATTCACTGTCATCAGTGATCAATTTTATTGGTGGAGGTTTATTCTTTTACACAATAGAATTCATTTTTCACGAACACTGGGGTGTTTATTCAAATTAGTTTGTAAGGTTTTACGCTATTGCGCTTTTACCTTTACTTCCATGATCCTGTGACCATTGAGCTAACTGTTCACGTGGACCTGGATCTACTATCAAGGTGACAAGTTTATCCAAAGAAACCGCTTTTACCTTACCTCAATCTGGTAAGCTTATACCCTTTGGGGTTCCTGGTTCCGGATTACATCTTTACTTTATGTTTGGACTGTATGGACTTTACATCTCCATTGATCATATTATAGCGCGACTTATTATTACACATTGCCCCCTTTCAATGCAGAGTGATCACAGCGTGCCCCCTTTCAATGCAGAGTGACCACAATGTGCCCCCTTTCAATGCAGAGTGACCACAGCGTGCCCCCTTCAATGCAGAGTGACCAGCGTGCCCCCTTTTCAATGCAGAGAGACCAGCGTGCCCCCTTTTCAATGCATAGTGACCAGCGTGCCCCCTTTTCAATGCAGAGTGACCAGTGTGCCCCCTTTCAAAGCAGAGAGACCAGCGTGCCGTGCCCCCTTTCAATGCAGAGAGACCAGCGTGCCCCCTTCAATGCAGAGAGACCAGCATGCCCCCTTTCAATGCAGAGAGACCAGCATGCCCCCTTTCAATGCAGAGAAACCAGCATGCCCCCTTTCAATGCAGAGAGACCAGCGTGCCCCCATTCAATGCAGAGTGCCCAGCATGCCCCCTTTCAATGCAGAGAGACCAGCGTGCCCCCTTTCAATGCAGAGAGACCAGTGTGCCCTTTCAATGCAGAGAGACCAGTGTGCCCCCTTTCAATGCAGAGAGACCAGCATGCCCCCATTCAATGCAGAGAGAACAGCATGCCCCCATTCAATGCAGAGAGACCAGCGTGTCCCCTTCAATGCAGAGAGACCAGCGTGCCCCCTCTCAATGGAGAGAGACCAGCGTGTCCCCTTTCAATGCAGAGAAACCAGCATACCCCCTTTCAATGCAGAGAAACCAGCATGCCCCCTTTCAATGCAGAGAGACCAGCGTGCCCCCTTTCAATGCAGAGAGACCAGCGTGCCCCCATTCAATGCAGAGAGACCAGTGTGACCCCATTCAATGCAGAGAGACCAGCATGCCCCCATTCAATGCAGAGAGACCAGCGTGCCCCCATTTAATGCAGAGTGACCAGTGTGCCCCCTTTTCAATGCAGAGAGACCAGCGTGCCCCCATTCAATGCAGAGAGACCAGCGTGCCCCCATTCAATGCAGAGTGACCAGCATGCCCCATTCAATGCAGAGTGACCAGCGTGCCCCCCTTCAATGCAGAGAGACCAGCATGCCCCCTTTCAATGCAGAGAGACCAGCGTGCCCCCTTTCAATGCAGAGAGACCAGCGTGCCCCCTTTCAATGCAGAGAGACCAGCGTGCCCCCTTTCAATGCAGAGAGACCAGCGTGCCCCCATTCAATGCAGAGAGACCAGCGTGCCCCCATTCAATGCAGAGAGACCAGCGTGCCCCCATTCAATGCAGAGAGACCAGCGTGCCCCCTTCAATGCAGAGAGACCAGCATGCCCCCATTCAGTGCAGAAGAACCAGCGTGCCCCCATTCAGTGCAGAGTGACCAGCGTGCCCCCATTCAATGCAGAGAGACCAACATGCCCCCATTTAATGCAGAGAGACCAGCATGCCCCCATTCAATGCAGAGAGACCAGCATGCCCCCTTCAATGCAGAGTGACCAGCGTGCACACATTCAATGCAGAGAGACCAGCGTGCCTCCATTCAATGCAGAGAGACCAGCGTGCCCCCTTCAATGCAGAGAGACCAGCGTTCCCCCATTCAATGCTGAGAGACCAGTGTGCCGTGCCCCCTTCAATGCAGAGAGACCAGTCAGTGCACTTACCTGCAGCTTCTCCTTATTCCCATGCGTCTCCTCGAGTCCTCCCACCGCCTCCTCCTCGGCCAATGGCATGGGTTTGCCTTTCGGCCAATCAGGAATCGGGTCTCGGACCTGCTTCCCGATTGGCCAGGAGGAGGATCCGTGTGATCAATAGCGAATTTTCATTCGCTATTGTCACACAAATTGGTGGGTTAGGGTGCACTGCTCTGCGCCCTGGGTCCACCCTTTTCTGAAGCCTATTAGAGCCTCTGGTTCTAATTAGGTGATTCAGAAAAAAAAAACAACATGAATGATACATCCCGGCCGGCGGGCCGGGTTCAGGACCCTGACGGGCCATAGTTTGAGGACCCCCTGTCCTAAGCTCATATATAGCTGTGGCTCCTCCCTTTTGGCAGCAGGTGTCACTGTTACCTTTTGGCATTAGTACTGTATGATAAACTGCAGTGAAAACTGAGTTATGAATATGCATACTTTTCGTGGCCAATCGGTAGGAGTTTCTCTAACCACTGAGCATGCTAAGAAATAGTATAAATATTTGGGGAGGTCAAGTGATCAGGGTCTTACTACCCAGACCTTGGTCTGGTGTGGATGTGTGAGGAACAGTTGCTGTTCTGGGTATGCTTGAAGTGTAAGGCCTAGCCATGTGTTGAAGGTTCTGCAAGGGAGAGCCTGCTTATGGACTGGAGGCATGAAGGAAAGGATGGAGACCTGAGACGAAGTACCAGAAGTTACTCTGCCATGGTCTGAGGAACCCTGAGGAGCCTGGGAAAGCGTTGAGACTGAATCATTCAGAGAATTCCTTCTTTCTTTTTGTGAGTTTATTTGCAGTTGCTGTAAGAGACAGATGTTGCTACAAAAGTGCAGATTGCTAGTTACAGCCTAAAGGCTCTTTTTCTGTACAGTACAGCCTGAAGCAAAAAAATAAAAATAAATAAGCTCAGGGCTAGCATGACTAGGTAGACAGTGGAAGCAGGAAAGAAAGGGTTAAGAATGTTCAGTAAATTTTCACTCAGCCTTACACCCAATTAGGGGTTTTTAGTTAGTCTGTAGGAGGGATTGGTAGAGTGGCCTTGGAGAGGGCAGCACATTCCGTGAAGCACGTGGAGAGGAACGTTCCCTCCCGCCCATATATTGGATTTATTCTTCTGTACGTGGTCTTCATGATTTGGTGGTTGGGGTCTTTGGAGGCATTAAAAAAGCTGCTGTGCTTATCGGTTTAGGGACCCATCTAAGGTATGGAGTCACCTGTGGAATACCAGTTAATGGTGGGTTAACTGGTAGATTAAAATTGTGAGATATCTGCAGAATGTGTTGAGGTCGTCCCAGAGCCGGTGTGATGCGGCTGGGGACTGTTTAAGTAGTTACGCAGATACAAAGTTGATAAATGATACTTGGTGCCTCCAAAGATCTGCAACCTCATATTTCTTGTTATTGTATTATTATTTTTGGTTCCTGTTTTAAGGAATGTTTGTTATATTTTTGTTTGGTTTTAATAAATCGACGTTACGGGCAAAATTTACTCCAACAATTGTGTTTTGGCATTTTTTCTACAGAGTTGGGGATAAAGGGGTTGGGGTGGTTAGAAATTAAGATGAGTTTGAGGATTACATCTGGGGTGCCTTAGTTATGATGTCTACCTTTTCTATCTTTGTCTACTGGTCTGCTAGTCTGCTGCTTTATTTGACTAAAGGTGTCCTGTGCCCTACCCCTCTCTCCTGGAATTGTTTGTTGTTCTGAGCACTAAACTCATATTTGTTCAATCATAATAGTGACTGGTGCCCATCTTTTCTACCTTGTACACCGCCCACCATGCCTAGCAACCTGCACCGTGAGGTTAAATGTCAGCCCTCTCTGGTACTGGGGGTTGCCATCACACCACTGGAGGTCAGGGGGGCACCACACCAAGAAGCTGAAAATTTGTTTTGTGTGTGGAGCCCATTACCATTACTGCCCTTTCAGGAGGTCATGTTACACCCAATCATTGCAATTAATTCTCAAACTGGGATCATTATTTGTAGAAAAGCAGGCAATTAATGTCCTCCATAGGATACCACCCATAGTCCTTTTCCCTCAGAGGAGACAGCGTGGTGGGTTCCGATCTGTATTATCATTGTGTGTGTAGAGGCACTTGGAAGAAACTCTGGAGGCACCTACAAGAAAATGCTGGAGGTGTCAGGGAAACTATTGAAAGAAACTGAAAAAATGTGGGGGTGTACGGAAATGAGAAGTTTATCCTTAATGTTTTGTATTTCATGACTTTAGAACCACCACATTATGGTGAACACATTAGCCAGTGGCTTTGAGATGCCAGATCTAGAGTAGGCCACGCCATCCTCATATATTTGGAATATTCCATGACTAGGGATGTGTCAAATTGAGAGTTGTCACTTTGCTGAAATAATGTACAAAAATCTGAACACTACAATCAAATATTCCACAAAATACATTAGGGTCTATTAGGAAGGAGAAATAATAGTGGAAACAATGGGTACAATGACCATTAAATGGCTACTGAAGGCTAGGAAAGCTCCTTTCAACTATCTTATCTGTTTTTGTGTCAGAAATATTGGCCTTTTTTTTAGGTGGGAACATGTCATTTAGATTTTGAGGAACAGAGTTTGACCTTTCATAAACTGTAAAGTATTTCCACCTCATTGATGTTATTTCAAGGAACAGAGATTGATCTTAATGTAACACAATATACTGTATTATCACCTAGTTTACTGGGATCCTGATAATCAATAGAAAAATGGAGATAGACCTTTTATATGGTCCATGCACAGTATCTACACCTCCCTTGTTAAGGCTCTATATGTTTTATTGAGTAGTATACCTGGGTCTTCCATATAAAGTCTCAGCCGCTGTCCTGGACCTCCCCCTCCACCCAGAATTTAATACATCAGTTGGGATTGGGAACACCACCACTTCAGGATGTCAAGATGTAATTAAGTAGAAATTGTGTGCCAGCATGTCAGGAAAGGCGCATTCCTGTGCACAGAAGATTGGCCCATGGCCAATTTGCAGGTGCGCATACACACGCATGTGTGCAAAAGGGTGCACTAGCACGCACAAATGCCAAGTGGGCTATTTAAGCTACGCTATGGCTTTTGGACCTTGCTGTTGGTCCATTACATTGCCAACTTGATCTGCTCCTGACTCTGCCTGAACACTGCCTGTACCACCCCCTGGCTTGTCTTTGGATTTTGTCTTTGCCTGCTCCTTCTGCTTCACCCATCTTTCTGCCTTTACCCACCCTGGCCTGACTTTGACTGCTCTTCTACCTGCCACTTGTACATGATCTTCCTTTCTGCTGTCAACTCAGACTTTCTGACCCTGTTTACCCTATCTGAACCTTCTGACCTCTGCCTGTCTCCTGTTCAGGTCTCCCTGTCACTACAGACTGCTCTTCAGCAATGCACAGCATGCTCTTCAGCAATGCACTGCTTTGCAGCAGCACACAGTCTGCTCTTCAGCAACGTAAGGCCTGCTCTTTAGCAATGCATGCACAGCTCTTCAGCTTCCTGCAATGGGAGACCAGTAAGGCACTCATGCCCACTCTGTGCCCCTAAATTCACACAGATCAGTGCACCTCTCAACCAGCTGTTGAGTGGATATCCCACACAGAAGAAAGAGTGACCTCCCCTTCAATCCAGTCCCAGCGGAGGGAACCGCCAACAGCAAGTTTTTGATGCTGTGAAATAAAATCTGACGTCCTTCCCCTTTTGGCATATGTCAATTACTTGAGGCCCTTCTGAGTATACACAGACGGAAGCTTAGAAGGCCTGGGGGCCATCCTCACCCAGGAACAGAATAGACAGGATAGAGTGATCACCTACGCGAGCCGCAGTCTGCGGTCAACTGAATGTAATCCCCACATTTATAGCTCCTTTTAACTGGAACTATTAGCTCTGGTGTTGGCCATCACAGAAAAAATGAGTGGAATAACTTACGGGGGCAGAGATCTAAGTGTACATGGATAACAACCCTCTCACCTACCAAGAAACGGCCAGTTGGGGATACTGGAGCAAAGATCACCTGTCTGGTCAGCTTCAACTATAACATACATTGCGAACCAGGCAAACACGGTTGTGCATGTAGCAACCTCTAGTGCTAGATTTACATTAATTGTTAGTGTAGGAAAATTTGGTCTGGCTAAGAGCCAAGCCTGGGTTGAATCTGGGCCAGGGCTGAGTGACTCAGGGAGGCTGTATGACTCAACAAGCAGCATCTCTGTTGACTCCCCCCTGCTTTATGGACCCTTAGAGAAGCTTCCAAAAGTAGAGGATGGAGTCTAGTAGGAGCTTCTTGAAATATTAATGAGGGCCCCAGCCAATCCTCAGCAAAATGGGCTGGCAGGGGGCCGGCCATCTCATAAATACTCATGAGTCGTGCCAGCAGGGGCAGACTGGTGGAAGCTAGAGAAGGAGTGCTGAGGAGGCTGTTGGTGGCCCTTGAGGGCGCCCCCTAGTCTGGGGGGGTGACCTCGGGCCTGGGGCTCAGGTGCTGGAGGGACCCTCTACAACACATGAAGGAAATCCTTCTTGGAGGCAAGGGAGCAAGGATAGGAAAGCAGGAGCAGGTCAGCACATCCAGGAGTTCTCCAGAGAAGTCAGCCGGTGGGCTGGTGAGTGAACAGTCTGAGAGAGAGAGTGTCAGTCCAGGAGGACTGTGAAGAAGTAACCAGAAGGGCTAGATGAAGGGGCAGCTGCAGCCAGGTGGGCTGCCAGTACCTGAAGAGGTGGTACTGGAATCAGTAGCCACAGAGAGGCAAGCTGGACACTGGACTTTGCTACACCACTAAAGGGCCCGGGGTCCATAGTGTCTATGAGTGTACGTAGACTGTACATAGGAGAAGTTGTTCCTGAAGTTGTTTAAATCAAGTGGGCATCCCATAATACCCCTACTCCCCATCCAAGTTCTAATCCCTCAATAAAATAAACAAAGTGCTGCACTGTTGTCTGACTCTGAGAGACTGTGAGAATTTGGTGTGCCTGGCTGTGCAGGGTGGGGGGATCCCATTCTACTTGGGGCTCCTTAGGAGGTGTGCTACATGTGAATGCCTTGCCCCACTATCCGGTGGGGATATGGAGTCAAGAGGATCTGGAGGTGGCACTGGTGTTGCCTGCTGTGGCCCCTTCCAGCTGCTATCAGGAGTTGGCCCTGATCCAATAGAAGGACCCCACCCTCGTGGAGGTACAATATCACCTTTCCCAGTGGCATATACCATCTTATTGGGAATATCAAAAATTACCAGACCCAGTGAGAATACTCCTGAGGCAGTGGGACTGGCTCGAGTCCTGGGTCAACGTCCTATACCGGCAGGCATGCATCCCCACTGAACAACAAGACATTTTACAAATTGTGGTTCCCCAGTCACACATATTGCAGGTTTGTCAAGTGATGCATGCCTCTGGAGGACATTTTGGGGTGGACCGTAACGAGGCCCTGCTCAGGAGATATTTCTTTTGTCCACGTCTGATAGAATGGGTGCAATGAGCTAACATGGAGTTTGCAGTTTGCACCATACACATAGCCCCCAAGAGAAGACTACTCCAATGACTATCACCCCCTTGGAACCCTTTGAGCTGGTGATGATAGGATTCCTTACAGTCTCCAGCTCACTTCCTGGGTTCTGGTATGACCTAGTTTTTGTGGATCACTTCACTAAGTTCGCTGTGGTAGTGTCCACCCGGGATCAGACATCCGTGACCACAGCTAAACTGTTTTGGGAACATGAAGTTCGACCGTAAGGCTGCTCCAAATGCATACTCCCAGACCAGGGCCCAAACTTGGAGTCACAGATATTGACTAAACCGAAGTGGTATCTAGAAGTCGTATACCACCCTCAGGGTAATGGGACCTGTGAAGGCTTCAACATTTCCCCAGCTTGAAATGATTAAGACTCCAGAACAGGACCACCAAGACAATTGAAACCAGCATGTGGGAGCCGTGGTATGGGCCTACAACCATATAATGCAAAAGGGGTACTGGGCATACCTGGCTCTTTCTGATGTTCGAATGCTATGGCAGAATGCCAGTAGACCTTTTGCTTGATTCCCCAGAGCCCCCCCCCCCCCACTTCCCGCACACCCAGTGAGTGGGTGTAGAAGTAGTGGTACTGGTTGAGGAAAGCTAAACAAATAGTCGAGGACAGGCACAAGGACTTGGCAGAGGATACTGTCATGAGTGAACTGCTGCTGCGGCCCAGGGACTGGGTGTTGGTACAAAATGCGAACTGTGAAAGAGGCAGCAAGTGGGAATGCACCCCCTATCGAGTGGAGAATCAGCCTTTCCTACCGACTCATTTGTACGATATGGTCTCAGAAGGCCCTAGAACTAATCAAAAAACAGGTCCACAATCAGGCCTGGCGGGCTAATTTACAGCAATCTGCTGAGACCTTGTGTGCTGAGTGGACACTGTTTCGCCAGACTTTCCGCAGACAGTAGGGGTAAGGAACCTAAGGATGTACCGCCAATCCAAAAGGCCCCTTTCGAGTGGAATCTGCCTCCCATTGAACCCCAGCCTCAGCTGATCCCGAGGAGGAGAGTATCACTGAGGTACCGAGGTACCATTCCCAGAGGCTGCACGTCTTGTTGATTCTGTGGATTCCTCCAAAGATGCAGCCTCCAGCACGGGTGAAGGGCGTGTAGGTGGCCCTGATGACCCCTAACCACCCGAGGCCTGAGAGCCACGAACAAAACATGACAATCCAGAAGGTGACCCCATGGAGGACAGTGAGGGTCGCTGCCCAGTGTGATTCAGCCGTGGACAACTTCCTGTAAAGTTAATGCTACTGTTATTGCCGTAGTTATGTTTCATGCAGTTATATGTTGTTCTTTACTGTAGATCAGTGGACGGTGTCAGTAGTTATTTATTTATTTATTTACAATTTATTTTTTTTTTTCATTTTTTCAAAATGCTTTTTTGGGGGCCAGTGGATGGTGTCAGTAGGACAGTGTAAAGCCTCGTACACACGTACCGATTGTCGGCCGTAAATATTCGGCCAACGACCGATCGGCCGATTGTAGGCTTGTTACTATGATGCTTCCGACAGCTGACAGCGCATTTTCGGGCCGAACAGAATCTGTTGTGCAGGCATTAAAATTTTTGTAGGCCAACACCAGAACGGCCGATTGTTCGCCAGTCAGTACAGAATTCGGCCGACAATCAGCAAATTTGCAAGACTGGGCATGCTCAGAGAAGAAAAAACACACGGAAAGTTAACCATCACATGACATCACTTCTGCAGTCGGCTGTTGTTAGCCGACAAAATTCGTGTGCAGTCTTTTGCACTTTTAAGCGGACAGGACAACCCTGGACAAAAGACGGCCGATCGGTCGGCCGACGATCGGTACGTGTGTACGAGGCATTAGTGTAGCAATTGACAGTGTGAATGTTCTTTATTTTTATTATGTTTTAGGCCCCATGCACACAGGGCGTTTTTGCAACTGCTGTTAGGAGCGTCAGACGTTTTTTTTTTGCGCCAAAATGTTTGGCAAAATGCCCATCCATGTTATTCTATGGCCTCATGCACACATGGAGCTTTTAGGAGCTCCAAGTGGCATAGGCGTTTTAATACCAAGTGGCATAGGCTTTTTAATAGCTGCAAAAAAACCCCAGGACCAGTGCATTCTGGAGCTGCAGCGTCAAGCTGTAAAGACATCTGACGCTGCTAAAGGCTGAATAACATTCAACGTTAAGCCACGTCATACGTTTTTTTTTTGCATTCAAAATCAATGGTTCCCTATGGGTGCCTATTGATTTACATGGAAGGTGCATCGCAAGTCGGATCAGGAGACTTGCGCTCTGAGAATCTTGAGGGGGAACTCCACGCCAAAATGGGAAAAAAATGGCGTGGGGGTCCCCCCCCAGGTTCCAAACCAGGCCCTTCGGGTCTGGTATGGATTTTTAGGGGAGCCCCACGAAAAGCACGGCGTGATGTCCCCCCCAAAATCCATACCAAATCCTTATCCGAGCATGCAGTTCGGCAGGCCAGGAAAGGGGAGGGGACGAGGACTCTGCACCCCCCACCCCAAAGCACCTTGCCCCCATGTTGATGGGGACAAGGGCCTCTTCCCGACAACCCTGGCTGGTGGTTGTGGGGGTCTGCGGGCAGGGGGCTTATCGGAATCTGGAAGCCCCCTTTAACAAGGGGGCCCTTCTTTTCCCCGGACCCCTCCCTATGTGAATGGGTATGGGGTACACTGTACCCCTACCCATTCACCCCATAAAAGGCAGTGTATGTAAATAATGACAGGAGACGTTTTGAAAAGTTTTTTAAAAATCTTCATCCGGTCTTCATGACGTCATCTGTGACATAAAGGGGCGGGGTCTCCTGATGATGTCACCGGGAGGCCATGCCCCTAATGGCTATATAATAAGCTGCATAGACTAGAGACCGGGCATAATCACCGGAGACAGCGTCGGAGGAGGATCAGAGGAAGAAGAATAGCGGAGGGCAGAAGAGCGGAGAGCAAAAGAGCAGAAGAGCGTCTCCTGTCATTATTTACATACACTGCCTTTTATGGGTCACTTGTTAAAGGGGGCTTCCAGATACAATGGGGTCTCGACACAAGTATAGTAATTTGCAACGCAACAATAATTCAGAATAGAACATGATTTGGAATTTGGTTTTATTGTATTCATGAGAAGACTCTAGAAGTAACTAGCACCACTCACGTACCTATATCCAGCACTTGTACTAACACTTCATTAAATAATATAGAAACACATGTAACCTTTAAAAACCACTTCCATACCGGGCGATTTCTGGCACTCCTCCTACATATAAAAATCATAATTTTTTTTGCTAGAAAATTAATCGGAACCCCCAAACATTATATATATATATTTTTTTAGCAGAGACCCTAGGGAATAAAATGGCGGTCATTGCAACTTTTTATGTCCCGCTGTATTTGTGCAGAAATTTTTCAAACGTGTTTTTTTAAAAAAAAAAAAAAACTTTTATGAATTAAAAAAACCAAAACACTAAAGTCAGCACAATTTTTTTGTATAATGTGAAAGATAATGTTACGCTGAGTAAACAGATACCTAACATGTCACACTTTAAAATTGCGCACACTCGTGGAATGACGCCAAACGTTGGTACTTAAAAATCTCTCTAGGCGACGCTTTAAATTTTTTTACAGGTTACCAGTTTAGAGTTACAGTGGAGGTCTTGGACTAGAATTGTTGCATCATTGCATCGCGGTGATAACTCACATGTATGGATTGAACGCCGTTTACATTAGTGGCCGTGACAAACAGGGGCACGCGGGGACAGGGGCACTTTAAAATGTATTTATTTATTTATTATTTTATACAGTTTCCCTTTAATTTTATTTTTTTATCACTTTTATTTCTATTACAAGGAATGTATACATCCCTTGTAATAGGAATAGTGAATGACAGGTCCTCTTTATGGAGAGATCTGGGGTCAATAAGACCTAAGATCTCTCCTACAGGCTAGAAAGCCTGAAATAAAAAAATAAAAAAACTATCTCGGCTATTCAGCCGAGATCAGTACAGTATTGAAAACTGCCAGGCCGGGCGTGACGTCATCATGTCGCACCCGGGCCTCCGAGAGTCATAGAGACTGCCGGGGACCATCTGGCCCACGTAGTCTCTATGGTGTACTTCCGCCGGCGACCGATTCCTTTTCCGGCTTGCTGACCGCACGGGCGAGCGGGTGGGGGGTGTCCCCTCCCGCCTCCTGTAAGAACGATCAAGCTGCTGAACCGCCGCTATGATTGTTCTTATGGTGAAGGGAATCGCTTGCTGAAAAAAAAATGATATCTGAATGATGCCTGCATCTGCACCCATCATTCAGATATCCCCACTTAAAGCCTAGAATGTTATATGACATCCAGCGGTAAGGAAGTGGTTAATTTAACCACAACAGACGTATTTATATGCAAACCTAATAGACAGAAACGTGCTTGGTATGACACATTGCTGGGAGGGACAGGAACCACCATTGGAGTATTAAGTAGTGTAGATATGGAGATAATGAGAAACAAATTGTCAGCAATAGGCAAGGATGTTGTAGATAGCCTTCATATTCTGGGATATTGAGCTCCTAAGGTATTGGTCCCCCATTTGGTTCAGTTAAAATTGGATAAAACTAGGCTAGATGAGTTAAGGGATCGTACAGTTCTAACGGGGAACCATACCGCAGGGTCAATGAACCGGACCACATGTGCTGTGAAATTCCTGTGGATGGAGCAACAGAGGACTATTCTATAGAATGCATTAACAAGACCTGGGACCAGAAGATTGAGGGGAAATATTTAACATGTTACCAAATCAATGGGTTATCTCTAAACCGGAGGACACTATTTGTCATCACACCCTTAGAGGTAACCTATCTAGTTTCTATTGCATTGGCCATTTTAGGACTGTTCTACCAAAGGATAGTGGAATAAAGATGTGAACATTTTTTGTTTTACCAATTCCTTTACCAGATCTTATTACAGATACACTTACATGGTGGGAGCCACAATATGAAGGAACTTATATAGCCGCAGGACAAAATAAATCATATAATCTAAATGATTGTGTTAATCCAGATAAAGGCCTAGTATGTACACTAATGGCCCGTTTCCACTGAGCAGTACGGTACGGTTTGTTTCGGTACGGTACGCTATTTTTGCCGTTTCCATTGTGAATGGTACCCTAATTCCGAACCGTACCACTTTTTTGGGACCCTTTCGTTGGGGTACCAAGCACATATGTACCGTACCAACAGGGTGGAGCTACACTCTGCAGAATTTTGATTGGTTGACAGAGAATCGTCTATCACAGCTTTCCTGCTACACCACGCCTATCATGAAAGGGTACTATTGGCAGTGGAAACGCAAGGTGTACCATTCCGAACCGTACTGTACTGAACCGAACCGTACCGTACCACTCAGTGGAAACGAGGCAATAGGTCTCCAGTGTTTGGACCTTGCTTACTTTCACATCATGTGAATTCATGTAAATGGGAACTATACCCAGGAGATTACAAAGTGTTCTTTGAAGTAGGCCAAAAACAGGTCTGTTTGGCAACAAGTGTGCCGGTCAATATATCTCGAGTAGAGTCTTCATTGCCTTTTTCAGGATGTATCCCGAATTTGACTAGTATGGTTTGGGGAAATCAAACACTTATTTCTGACCGGGTAATAGAAGAACATCATAATATATATTGGAAAGGAGATGTTTTACCTTTACATTAATATAATTTGCCCATTCAGAAAATTGTAGACATTCTGAAGACACACAAGGAATCATTGAGACACCTAAGAATGTATAATCTTACCATACACCAATCCATAATCAGTACCACTGTTATGGAAGGAAAATTGCTAGCAGCAACTTCCAAGTTATCACAGGATGCACAACATTGTTGGTATGATGTGTAGCACTACTCCCTTGGGAGCTGCTTAGATCGGGTTCCCCTGGGTTACCCATAGCAACAACTTATGAATTCTTAAGACTTTAGGTTCTTGGCTCAGTCAGTAAAAAGTCCAGGGGATTTGTTTTTTTTTTAATTGTTTTTATTTTATGTTGGTATGGAAGAAGGGATGAGTGGGATACTCCAACTTGTTAAACTATGCACAATCTTGAGTACTTCTAGCTATGTTGAGTGCGGCAAGGCTGCTGCTTCACCTTGCCACTGAAGTGAAGTATTTGAAAGGCAAACTACTTGGTAGATTACTCTTCAGGGCTCTACTTGGCACCCCCTTTACTCACTAACTGTGTGAGCTGACCTTCTGTCCACTGACTTCACTGGAGTGGTCCCCTTTGCTGGGAAGACCACTTGGCAAGCCCCCTGGTACTCACGAACACTGTTTTTGCCAGGTGACTCTGCCTGCAGCTCCACCGTCAGCTTCTCCAGGACCCTCAAGGCTCAGCTTCATACCTGGCTCACCAGGATGACTGCCTGTGACTACATTCCTCAGACTGCAGGAGGAGAGACAGCCGTCGCCCTCCTCCTGGGACTCTGCTTCCCGCCAAAGATGCCCTGTTACATTTGCCCTCAGTTTTTATGGTCAATCACAGGATGCACTGCGGTGGTGCCCTCCCACTGGGACTGCCACAAAAGCCCGTGTGTCACTGACTGTGTTTCCTCCACTGTCCAACAGGCTCCCCTATTGGATACAGTGGGGACACTCCCTCAGACCAAATGACTCACACCTGGACACATGTAACAGGCCTGACTAATAGATCAGGCTCCCCTGATAAGCAGATGGAGCAAACCAAATACTTTACCTAGCACTTATCTAGAAGGGTGCTACAGATGTATTTACAGGATGGTCTGTTAGCATACAAGGTTTGTATTTAATCAGCAACAACCACTGTATGTCATTGCTGTGTGCCTATTACATTGTATGACCACTAGATGGCAGTGTTACATTTGTGAGTTCATGTTTTGTCTATGCCTCAAAAGAGTAATAAAAAGTATAGTTCCTGCTCCAAAAGAAAAGCAGCGTTCAGTGAAACAACAGACTGTCTGCCTGTACTTTGTTTAGCCCCAAAAGGTTATATCTAACAGGTTATGGGCCCAGGACATGTTACAGAAGCCCAGGATATAATACAGATTACCCCTGGATATAGCCAGATACAGTGAGCTAAAGCAAGTGAGTACAGGAGACAGCAACAGAAAGACAAACAGCAGAAATGGCTGCTGCCATCCCCTCAGCAAAGTTCTCCATTGCAAATCTGACAAATCAGAACTACCAATCTTGGAAATTCAAGATGAAAATGCTGCTTATAAGAGAAGGTACGTGGAAATGTATAAATGAATCAAGACCTGCACAGCCCACAGAGGAGTGGTTAGACAGAGATCAGAAAGCACAGAGCACAATCTCCCTGTGCATAGATGATGATCAAATCATACATATATGTAACTGTCAGACTGCTAAAGACATGTGGGAAGAGTTACAGAAAGCACATGAAAGAGTTAATCTCAGCAATAAGCTGTATTTAATCAGAAAGCTCTATCAGACTAAGCTACAGAAAGACCAGGACATGCAGGACTATATAAGACAGACCTTAGAGATGGTGGAGAGACTGAGAGGGATTGGAGAAGAGATAAAAGATTTCCATGTTGCAGCGCTGTTATTAAGTGGACTTCCTGAAAGTTATGAGACACTTGTCACAGCACTAGATGCACGTCCAGATGATGATCTGACACTGGAATATGTTAAAGGCAAGCTTGTGGATGAATACAAGCGCAAAACTGAAAGCATGAGTAATGTGAGTGTGTGTTCAGAGACAGCTTTAAAGACAAAATTCAAAAATAAACACAGTAACGTGCAGCTAGAAAAGCGGGAATGCTTTGTGTGCAAGAAACCAGGACACCTAAAAGCAGATTGTAGAATCTGGAAAGCTAGAATGCAAAAACAAAGTGCATTGCAAGAAGCTAAGAATGTCATAGAAACAAAGGAGTATGCATTCGGATCCAAAAATGGTGTCACCTCTGTGCAAGCATGGTGTGTGGACTCAGGTGCTACAAGTCACATGACAAATGACCGAAGTTTTTTCACTCAGCTTGATGAAAGCAAAACAGAAGGGATAACTACAGCTAATGGACAATTTATGAAATCAGTGGGAATAGGAGATGGCTTTCTATACTGTCCTATCTCTCCAGATATCACTAAAAAGATCCATATGAGGAATGTTCTGTGTGTGCCAGATCTTGAAAGCAACCTTTTGTCAGTAAAGAAACTCACTAACCAAGGCAATGTAGTCACATTTCAGGGTGACAGTTGTGTCATAACAAAAGGGGATTGCTTGCTTGCAAAGGCTAAAATCATAGATGAACTGTATCAGCTGAACTGCAGTGAAATGGTTAAAATAGCCAAAGAGGATAAACATTCAAACTGCATCCACACTTGGCACAGACGATTGGGGCACAGAAATTCTGATACAATAAAGAAAATAGTTGAGAATAACTATGCAAGTGGTATTAAGATTAATCCATGTGATCACATAATGATTTGTACCAGCTGTATTAAAGGAAAAATGGCAAGGACACCTTTTCCCAAGCAGACCAACAGCAAATCCCAAAAACCTCTGGACTTAATACATTCAGATCTTTGTGGTCCAATGAAAACTATGACTCCAGGAAAGAAAAAATACTTCCTGACCTTCATTAATGATTACTCCAGGTATACCACAGTATTTCTACTTCACAATAAAGATGAAGTGCCAGAGAAATTAGAAGAGTATCTCGCTCAAGTAAATAATATTTTTGGCGGAATGCCCAGAGTACTACGAACAGATAATGGCTCAGAATATACAAGTGGTAAAACACAAGCCATTCTCAGGAAGCATGGAATTATGTTCCAGACAACAGTTCCATATAACCCAGAGCAAAATGGAGTTGCAGAGAGAATGAACCGCACACTGTGTGAAAGTGGGAGGAGCATGCTATTTGATGCTGATATGCCAACTACATACTGGGGAGAAGCTATCACAACTGCATGTTATCTTCAAAATCGTTTGCCGGGAAAAGCAACAACAAAAACTCCATATGAACTGTGGAACAAAAGGAAACCAGATTTAAGACACATCAGAATTTTTGGAAGTAAAGCCTATGTACACATTCCAAAAGAAAAACGTACAAAATGGGATGCATGTGCAAAAGAAGGTGTGCTTGTGGGGTACAGTGAATCTCAAAAAGGATACAGGATTTTACATCAAGACACGAACAAAGTAACAGTCAGCAGAAGTGTGATTATTGATGAAAGTTCTGTGTGCTCAAAGTTTGAACAACAGACTCAAACTTTTCAAACTGAGAAAGAATCAACATCAGTCACTCAAGAAAATAAGGAAAGTGATACAGAAATAGAAATAACTGCAGAAGAATCAAAACCTGAAACTGAATCAGAAATACCTTCAGTCAGAAAATCAAATCAGCTGAACGTTTATCTTACATAGCTCGCAGAGCTGTTCAAACTGAACCAGGTTCATGGAAAGAGATGGAGAAACTGCCAATGCATGAGAAACAAGTATGGTATAAAGCCGCTGATGAAGAAATGACATCACTCAAAGATCTCCAGACATGGACACTTTCAGAGCTACCTCAAGGTAAACATGCCATAGGATGCAAATGGGTTTTTAAAACCAAATGTAACTCTGAAGGGAAAGTCTGTCGGTACAAGGCAAGGCTGGTTGCTAAAGGTTACTCACAGAAGTTCGGTGAGGACTATGATGCTTCTTTTGCTCCAGTTGCTAAACAAAGTACTTTCAGAACACTAATGACAGTGGCTGCCATGCGTACAATGATTGTGAAACATCACGATATTAAGACAGCTTTTCTTAATGGTGATATTGAAGAAGAAATTTACATGTCACAGCCAGAAGGATATTTGAAAAAGGGACAAGAGCATCTTGTCTGCAAGTTGAATAAATCTCTTTATGGCCTTAAACAATCAGCTCGAGCACGGAACCTGAAGATTAATCAAGTTCTACTAAATGAAGGATTTACAAGAAGCAAAGCTGATCCGTGCCTATATGCTAAACAAGTAGACACTGAGTGGATGTATCTGCTAATTTATGTAGATGACCTGATCATTGCTCACAAAAACGACAATGAAATTACAAAGTTAACAGGAGTACTCAACAAGCATTTTGAAACTAAAGACCTAGGTGAAGTGACATATTATCTTGGAATTGACATCCAGCGTGAGAAAGATGGAAGTTTCCTGTTGAATCAGAGTGCAAAAATTGAATCTATTCTTCAGCAATTCAACATGACAGAGGCGAAAGGAGCAAGCACACCTATGGATACAGTCTATCCAAAGTTAGAAGGAGAAGATGATCTTCTCACATCCAATGAACAATACAGACAAGCAGTGGGGGCACTTCTCTACATTGCAACCACTACACGTCCAGACATTGCAGCCAGCATGTCTCTTCTTTGCAGGCGAGTTGATAAACCACGTCAAAGAGACTGGAATGCGATCAAAAGAGTTATGAGATATCTGAAACAGACAAAAGACTTAAATTTGAAACTATCAGCAAGTGGTGGTTTAAACCTCGTGGGATATGTGGACTCCGATTGGGCAGGTGATCACAGCACACGCAAATCCTCAAGTGGTTACTTATTAAAATTGGGAGACAGTCCTATATCATGGTCCAGCAAGAAACAGATGTCAGTGGCATTGTCCTCTACAGAAGCTGAATACATATCTGCAGCTTATGCCAGTCAAGAAGTTGTGTGGTTACAGCAATTACTCAAGGATCTTGGAGAAGCAACATCAGAACCTACCGTCTTATTTGAGGATAATCAGGCTTGCATTAAGCTTGCAACAAGTGAGAAAATTAATGGAAGAACCAAGCACATCAATGTCAGACATCATTACATTCATGACTTAGTTGATCAGAAAGTGATTGTACTTGTGTATTGTGAGTCGGAAAAAATTATTGCTGATGCTTTGACAAAGCCACTAGCTAGAACCAGATTTGTGGATCTTAGATCAGAAATGGGATTGACATAGATAGTAGTTGTTGAGTGGGGGTGTTAGCATACAAGGTTTGTATTTAATCAGCAACAACCACTGTATGTCATTGCTGTGTGCCTATTACATTGTATGACCACTAGATGGCAGTGTTACATTTGTGAGTTCATGTTTTGTCTATGCCTCAAAAGAGTAATAAAAAGTATAGTTCCTGCTCCGAAAGAAAAGCAGCGTTCAGTGAGACAACAGACTGTCTGCCTGTACTTTGTTTAGCCCCAAAAGGTTATATCTAACATGGTCACCTACAGGTAACCAAATAGTCAAAAAGTATGCTATACCCTCTTGCAATCTGTGTAATAGTTTTGGTACTATTGGTTCTTTATAACTGTTACCGTACATGTAACCTCAAGAAGAAAATCAATGAAATTATCCAAAAGACTGATGACAGGGCCAGGGAGGCATTACAGAGTTAAAGCGGTTGTAAACCCTAGAAAAAAAAAAAAAACCCGCAAGACAAAGGCATAATGAGCTAGTATGCATCGCATACTAGCCCATTATGTGTAACTTACCTTAGAACGAAGCCCCGACACGGACCCCCGGACATCGCTGCCGGCGCTGCCATGATCCCTCGCCGTCTCTTCCGGGCCGAGAGCATGAGCGGAAGTGACGTCATCGCGGCTCCGGCCAATCACCGCGCCGGAGCCGTCTCTTCCGGCCAATCACCGCGCCGGAGCCGCGATGACGTCACTTCCGCTCATGCTCTCGGCAAATAAATTGAAGGTCCCCCCGGACCTTCAGAGCGCATGCGCCGCTCGCGCGAGCGGCTGCATGCGCTGTAAATATCTCCTAAACCATGCCGGTTTAGGTGATATTATTTGTACCTACAGGTAAGCCTTATTATAGGCTTACCTGTAGGTAAAAGTTTAAAAAAGCGGGATACTACCGCTTTAAAGCGGAGTTCTGGCCTTGGGGGTCAAATTTAGATAAAAATACCCCCGGGACAGTCAGGGCTAGTACATTGCACAATGGATAGCCTCTGAACTGTCCCGGGTCGCACTTACCTGCAAGAAGAAATACTTACCTTGAAAAGTTCTTCTCCAGCGCTGCCATCTCAGGTGTGGGCAGCGGAAGACAGCGCGTCCCTCTTCTGTGGCCTCTTCGGTGACGTTGGAGTCCCACAATGCACTGCACCGGCCCTGCTCGTCACTTCCGGTGCAGGCGTTGGCACCCCTGCACAGCTTCTGGGCATGCCCAGAAGCTGTTTAGCAGGGAATGCCGTGCCTGCACCGGAAGTGACGAGGGGGGCCGGTGCAGGCGCATTGACTCCTGGGAGCGATGATGTTCAGCTCCCAGAAGTCATCGCAAACCGGAAGAGACGGCGCGGGCCACGGCCGCAGAGGGAGGAAGTGGAAGGAAGGTGAGTATATATTCTTCAATATCAAGGTAAGTGACCAAAAAAAAAATTGGGAGCATCCATTTCTTTTTCAGGTGGTCCTCAGCAAGCGGATGGCCGAAAATAGATTTTTTCGATTTTGAGGCCGGAACTCCACTTTAACCGCTTGCCGACCGCCGCACGACTATCTACTGCGGCGGTCAGCCCCTCACAGGCAAAGCGACATAGGGCTATGTGGCTAGCCTGTGAGGGTCTAGGGAGCGAGCGCGCGCCGCCGGAGGCATGCTCCCGCTCCCGCACTGGCACGGACCCCCCCCCGCGCGTGTGACCGGTGGACCCAATGTCCGCCGGTCACTCGTGATTGTCCGTTAGAGCAGGAGAAAGGCAGGCGGCTAATGTAAAGAAGCCGCCTGTCATTCTCCCCTGTGTAGAAATAGTGATCATACGGTTCTACTATGTAGGACCGTTGATCACTGTTCCTACACCTCAAGCCACAGCCAATCACAGTTAGAATCACGCCCCTAGGGACACACATAACCCCTCCCTCTAAAAAAAAAGTTAACCCCTTCACTGCCAGTGTCATTTTGCAGTAACAGTGCATATGTATAGCACTGATTACTGTAGTAGTGTCACTGGTAACCCCAAAAGTGTCAAAAATGTCAGTCAAGGGTCCGATCTGTCCGCCGCAATGTCGCAGTCCCGCAAAAAAAATCGCAGATCGCCGCCATTACGCGTTTAAAAAAAAACAACAAAGATGATAAAAATCTTTCCCTTTGTTAGTAAACACGATAACTTTTGTGCAAACCAAACAAAATACGCTTTTTGCAATTTTTTTTTACCAAACATATGTAGCATAAAACAAATTGGCCGAAAATGTTAAAAAATTTTGATTTTTACATTTTTTTGGGGGAATTTCATATAAAAAAATGTGAAAAATATTGTTATTTTTGCAAAATTGACGCTCTTTTTTTGTTTATAGCGCATGATCAAAAAATCGCACAGGTGATCAAATACCACCAAAAGAAAGCTCTGTTTGTGGGAAAAAAAGGATGTCAAATTAGTTTAGGTACAGCGTCGCACGACCGCACAATTGTCCGTTAACCACTTGCCGACCGCCGCACGACTATCTACGTCGGCGGTCAGCCCCTCACAGGCAAAGTGACGTAGGGCTACGTCACTAGCTTGTGAGGGTCTAGGGAGCGAGCGCGCGCCCCCGGAGGCGCGCTCCCGCTCCCGAGTGGTCACGGACCCCCCCGCGCGTGTGACCGGCGGACCCGATGTCCGCCGGCCACTCTGCGATCGGCGGGGGAGAGGGAGAAAGTCAGGCAGCTTGTGTAAACAAGCTGCCTGTCATTCTCCTCGCTGTATGAGAGCTGATCATCTGGATCTACTATGTAGATCCGTTGATCACTCTGCATACAGCTGAAGCCCCAGCCAATCACAGTTAGAATCACGCCCCTAGGGACACACACAGCCCCTCCCTCTCAAATAAAGTTAACCCCTTCACTACCAGTGTATTTTTACAGTAACAGTGCATATGTATAGCACTGATTACTGTAGAAATGTCACTGGTAACCCCAAAAGTGTCACAAATGTCAGTCAAGGGTCCGATCTGTCCGCCGCAATGTCGCAGTACCGCAAAAAAAATCGCAGATCGCCGCCATTACGCGTTAAAAAAAAAACAACAAAAATGACAAAAATCTTTCCCTTAGTTAGTAAACGCAATAACTTTTGCGCAAACCAATCAAAATACGCTTTTTGCGATTTTTTTTACCAAACATAGGTAGCATAAAACAAATTGGCCGAAAATTTTAAAAAATTTTGATTTTTACATTTTTTTTGGGGGGAATTTCATATAAAAAAAAGGGAAAAATATTGCTATTTTTGCAAAATTGACGCTCTTTTTTTGTTTATAGCGCATGATCAAAAAATCGCACAGGTGATCAAATACCACCAAAAGAAAGCTCTGTTTGTGGGAAAAAAAGGATGTCAAATTAGTTTAGGTACAGCGTCGCACGACCGCACAATTGTCCGTTAAAGTCACGCAGGGCCAAATCGCAAAATAGGCCCTGGTCAGGAAGGGGGTAAAATCTTCCCGGGGCGTTAAGTGGTTAAGAATGAGTCATCATATTCATGATGAAAGACGGGAAATGTAAGAAAAGAGTTAAATTCTGTTGCTAGTCAAACACTGAAAATACTGACAAATGTGTTTCTGCTTGATATCTGCAATGTTCTCAGCAAGGTTTGAGAAGAATTTCTGTTATCTGTTTCCAGTCGCTGGTTCCATGAGAATATCCTTGAAAATATCGTATTGATACTTTGTACTTTGTGCACGTCTCATGATTATGACTAATGTTCTTTGTTCTAATTTGTAGATATGCTCGGGACTTTCCTTAAATAAATTGAACATGTATTGAATCTATATAATAAATAATCCTGCAAGCTACTATATTGTGTACAACAGGTGATCAAAGATAATGCTGCTTGCACTAATCACTCCCCTTATGGTGAGTTTGAGTAAGTAAATAAAAAGTATTATAAGTGCTATGTTAATGTTAATATAATATACAGTAGGTGTATTTGTAAATCCGTGATATCCTAAATAAACATCACGTGACAATCTCTTCTGAAAAACATATATCATCAAATATATAAATGAATGAATGAAATATAAATGAACCTCATATGTGATAGAGTCAATAAATTATATATAATATAACGTTAAGATATAAATATGAGAATCACAATGCTAATACATTTTGTTTTTCATTGGCACTATTGTGATTCTCTTATATTTATATTTTAACGCTATACTGTATTATATATCATTTATTAACTATTTCACATATGAGGTTCTTTTATATTTCATTCATTCATTTATATATTTGATGATATATGTTTTTCAGAAGAGATTGTCAAGTGATGCTTATTTAGGATATCACAGATTTACAAATACATCTATATTATATTAACATAAATTTTGCGCAGCACTTACAATACTTTTTATGAAAAAAAAAAAAAAATAATACTTTTTATGTATTGAATCTACCCGTATGTGGTTTGGTGTGTGTTCCCGAAGCTTTGGGGGTTCCTTAGCCATCAGACAGAAATATTACCCAACAGGGGGGCAGGTTTTGCCCCCGGCACTGATCTGTGCGGCGGTGGGGGGGAGTTACAAGCACCGATCTCCCTGTGTGGCTTTCAGTGAAGCAGCTAACAGCCGATTCTCTTCCTCTCCTTCCCGCGGCTGTCAGCTGCTTCACTGAAAGCCACACAGGGAGATCGGTGCTTGTAACTCCCCCCACTGATCATCCCAGAAATTACAATCAAATGTCCCTAATCTCTGGGCCCCGTGCCCTCCTCTGGCTCCCCGGGTCCTCCTTCGACTCCTCCTCTGGCTCCATGTGCCCTCCTCTGGCTCCCACGGTCCTCTGTGCTCCTCTGGCTCCCCCTTTCTGCACCTCCGCCCCTCCCCCTCTGTGCTCCTCTGGCTCCCTCTCTGTGCTCCTTCATCTCCCCCTCTCTGCTCCTCCGGTCCCCCCTCTGTGCTCCTCTGACTCCCACTCTGTGCTCCTCCAGCTCCCCCTCTGTGCTCCTCCAGTCCCCCCTCTGTGCTCCTCTGGCTGCCCCTCTGTGCTCCTCTGGCTGCCCGTCTGTACTCCTCCGGTCCCCCTCTGTGCTCCTCCGGCTCCCCCTCTGTTCTCCTCTGGCTCCCCCTCTGTGCCCTCAGGTCCCCCCTCTGTGCTCCTCTGGCTCCCACTCTGTGCTCCTCCGGCTCCCCCTCTGTGCTCCTTCGGTCCCCCCCCCTGTGTTCCTCTGGTCCCCCCTCTGTGCTCCTCCGGCTCCCCCTCTGTCATCCTCTGGCTCCCACGCTGTGCTCCTCTAGCTCCCCCGCTGTACTCCTCTGGCTCCCCCGCTGTGCTCCTCCGGCTCCCCCTCTGTGCTCCCCTGGCTCCCCTCTGTGCTCTGCCGGTCCCCCTCTGTGCTCCTCCAGCTCCCCCCCCCCCCCCTCGTCATGGATCTGTAAAAATGGAGAGCCGAGGAAGGAGACGGTAAATGTATGTAGCAGTATTTCCAGGCATTGGGCCTGATGTGGGTCTGCCATTGTTACCGGTGACACTTCCAACACATTCAAGTTATGAACCCAGGTGTGAGAACTGAGACAATGACCATTCCGGCATCTTTGGTTTGTTTTGTTTATTGTATAATGGGGATGGGAGAAGGGAATGAGTGGGATACTCCTATGGCTCAACTAGGTTTAACTGGGACACTGTACAGAAAAATGCCCGTTGGCGCTTTCTTGACGCCAGCTGAATGCCGGCCAATGCTTCCTGGCGCTTTAAGATACTTAATCTGCTCAAAAGTGCTAGAACTCTGACTTTAACATGTTTGTTAACTCAGAAGATCCAGGACCGTAGTACATTTGACTCCTGACACTCTATTTTGCTCTGAAGTCCAGTGAACAACTCCCTCCAGCCCTTCACTGACTGAGGTAGCTCCTTGTAACTTTGATAAGTGAATTTAAACCCGTGCTAATTAAATATAGTGATAAATAAGTGAAAATTATATAAATATAAATACAAATAAATAAATGAATGATTGCAGCTGCTGTTCACCAAGTAAAAACTCGGAAAGATTAGTGAAACAAGAGAACACAGCGCTTGCGAAAATAATAAATATCTTCAATAACCAAATATATAATAATATTCATCAAATATGTGCAAATATCCAGTGTATAAAGTGCAAAGTACAACCATAAATATGAATAAAATATGTTATTAATTAATAAATGTCCAATAAACTAATGATAAAGTCCAAAAAATTAGAAAATTCAAATTTCATGTGCACAGAGGTGCAATATGTGATCAAAACAATGCAAAAATTAAATAAAGGTGCTTCAGTGCAAGTATTAAAGGGCTTAAGTTGATTACTCGTGCCAGGTGCCTTGAACCCCTTCAGGAACCCCACTCACCAGAAAGGATGGATCCTTGTTAAGGGTCAAAATCGCTTGTATTATGAGGGATCGTACAATCTGTATTCCTGGCTAGTTGAACATTATGACATGCCAAATCTTCTCCTTGGTGGAATATAGACTGGATGGTATCCCTTCAATTTAATGGCCCTGGGTGGCTGCTTTACCCACCATACAGAGGTTCTGCAGCCCTATAATCACTCTGTACACTAACAGCAGGTGGTGTCACTTGACGCTGGCTGGATGCCGGTTAATGCTGGTTAACGCTGGCCTGTTGCCTGTTAACGCTGAACTGACTTTTGACTGCTTTTCTGAATAAAGAAGTCCTCTTTAAGCTCCCTTAAGCACTCCTTGATGGGGTAGCTACTTGTATTACTGCTGCACTGCTGAACACTTTAGGGCCCGCATCGGCACCCTCTTTCTCTCACTTATCTTCAGGGTTTAGACACAGGCACCCCCTTTCTAAACCGCTCTACTGGTTAGCTGGCTCCTGGATCCCTTTGACCTTCTGGAGTGGTCCCCTCTCCTAGGCAGACCCCTGGGCAGTTTCCAGTACTTACAACACTGTTTTTCCTCAAAACTTCTGCCCAGCAGCTCCACTTGGTCCTCAGCACTCTGGATCCCTTTCTGCAGCCCAGCTCGACCTTCCGTCCTCTAGGCCGACCGCCTAGGACACCTTGCTTCCTCTGACAGGAGGAGTGACAGCCGTCAGCCTCCTCCTGGGACTCTGCTTCCCGCCAAAGATGCTCTGTCATGTGCTCCTCTCAGACTTATACCCTCTCCCAGGGTGCATTGCACAGGGGCCCAGAGACAGCAGAACACAAATGAACTGGCAGCATACAGAGGAATCAATCTCCTCCATTTTCCTCCTGCGGCTACAGGAGGAAAAAGGAGGACAGTGATTTCTCTACATGCTACCCCCCACTGCCCCTCCTATCCAGGTGTACAGGGGAGATGCACAGGCCCCCAGGAGCATGGGGCCCAGTTGCAATTGCAACCCCTGCAACCCCTGTAGTTACGCCCCTGCTCCTCACTTTCCCCCAGCAGTTATATAAAACATTATAAAATATACAAAGTACATTTTGGTTTTGTATTTATTCTTATAGAAGTACAGAGACCCTGCTGGTAACATCAAAACGACTGATGAAGTGAACTTTATTTCATGAAACGCCTTGAGATTATGATGTTCATTATTCAATGACTAAAGACGACTATACTATATGTTGCACACTGTATAAAGCAATAAGCATTTATGTACCTTAAGGAATTGTCTTGATGAACATGTTTTTGGTGCATTTCTTTGTTTTTAATTATTTTCCAATTTTATTTTTGTAATAAACTCTTTGTTTTATACTGTATTTGTTCAGTCGTATTTTCGACCTCCTATAAATATATCTTTAGTTGTGTTGGGACCTTCTTAAAATCCCAGAGGCAATTTTTTGTATACTTTTTTGCAAGAACAAAAGGCAAAATGTTTTTTGTTTTTTTTTCATTTTGGAAAAATGAAGGGAAGGATTATAAACCCTGTTAGTTTTTTTATTGTCATCTGTGTCCCGATAGATAGATAGATAGATAGATAGATAGATAGATAGATAGATAGATAGATAGATAGATAGATAGATAGATAGATAGATAGATAGATAGATAGATAGATAGATAGATAGATAGATAGATAGATAGATAGATAGATAGATAGATAGATAGATAGATAGATAGATAGATAACTAGATAGATAGATCACATCCCCCTCGCTGACCAATAGAAAAAAAAGCCCTCACTATAATTGGAAGTTATTCCAGCTAATCACAGTTATCTGTAAGGGACTTTTCCATAGAAATACCTTTTATCATGGAAAAGACTGCAGGCCTATTGTTGAATATTCCATCAAGCCCACTCCCTCTCCCTTTGATGTTTCCTGTCTCTGGGTGGAGTTCTCACATCTCTGGGTCAGTGGCGGCCGGTGTATTGAGGGCGCAGGGGCGCCGCCCCCCCCCCCCCCCCATCCATCCGTCCGGCCCCCTAATCTGCATGCAGGGCGCTGGACGCATGGAGCTTAATGGGTTTTTTTTTTTTAAATCACCTGATTAGAGCCAGAGGCTCTAATAGGGTGATGCAAAGAGTGGTCCCGGGGCGCAGAGCAGTGCGCCCAGAGCCCACCCATTGTGTGACAATAGCGAATGAAAATTCGCTATTGTCACACCGATCCTCCTCCTGCCCAATCAGGAAACCGGTCTAATACTGGCTTCCTGATTGACCGCATGGCAAACCCCATGCCATTGGCCAAGGAGAAGGCGGGAGCTGGAGGACTCGAGAAGACGTGCCGCCGGAGTGAGGAGAAGCCGCCCCCCCCCCCCCCCCCGGGACAGAAGACAAGAGAAGCCATCGCCGAGTGAGGAGAAGCCGCCCACCAGGGACTGAAGACAAGAGAAGCCGTCGCCGCCGGGCTGCTCCAGGTAAGTGCACTGGTCTCGGGGGGGGGGTCCACACTGCATTGAAGGGGGCACGCACGCATGCTGGTCTCTGCATTGAATTGGGCAAGGCAAGCTGGTCACAGCATTGATGGGGGCAGGCAAGCTGGTCACTGCATTGATGGGGGCAGGCAAGCTGGTCACTGCATTGATGGGGGCAGGCACGCTGGTCACTGCATTGATGGGGCATGCACGCTGGTTACTGAATTGATGGGGACACGGCACGCTGGTCACTGCATTGATGGGGGCATGCAGGCTGGTCACTGCATTAATGGGGACACGGCACGCTTGTCACTGCATTAATGGGAGCACGGCACGCTGGTCACTGCATTGATGGGGGCATGCATGCTGGTCACTGCATTGAAGGGGGCATGGCAAGCTTGTCACTGCATTGATGGGGGCATGCATGCTGGTCACTGCATTGATGGGGGCACGGCACGCTGGTCACTGCATTGATGGGGGCACGTCAAGCTGGTCACTGCATTGAAGGGGGCACGGCACGCTGGTCACTGCATTGAAGGGGGCATGGCAAGCTAGTCACTGCATTGATGGGGGCAGGCAAGCTGGTCACTGCATTGATAGGGGCACGGCACGCTGGTCACTGCATTGATGGGGGCACGGCTTGCTGGTCACTGCATTGATGGGGGCACGGCTTGCTGGTAACTCTGCATTGAATGGGGGCATGCTATTCGATTTTTTCTGTTTGCACCCCCCCAAAAACTTTGAGCACCAGCCGCCACTGCTCTGGGTTTCCCCCACCGATCTTTATACAATCTTTCCCTACCCATAACCCAGCATGGAGGGGCTCAATGAAGGTGGTGGTGAAGGTGTGGAGGTGTCGGATCGGGTCACACAGATCATAAAAGGAGATCCGCCCGGCCCCATAATCCAGATATATCCTGACTCTGTTACTGGAGATCTTGGTGGACAAAGGGATTTCATCACTATCATTTGACACCACATACTGATGATCACCATTCCTGCCCAAACCCCAGGACTTGTTATTATCTCCAATCAGTGACTGTCCTCCTCTTCTGTCTATACTGGGGTAACACATCCCAACTCTCCATCCATCTGATCCCCCGACATCCACTTCCCAGTAATGTCGCCCTGAGGAGAAACTCTGACTGCTTAATACCTGAACATAACCCAGAAATCTCTCTGGTGTTTCTGGACGATTCTGGTATATATCTGACCTGGATACAGTTTTCCTGTCATCTGATATATGTAGAAAATTATTAGCTGTGCTTAAATCCAGTAATATGTCTGCAGCTCCCTGTATATAGAAGTTTACATTTACCCCTGTTATTATATCAGATAATGTGTGTAATGTGTGTGATATCCCAGCCACATCCAGACCCCCTCCATCATGGAGGAGCTTCTCATGTCTCTCTCTGTCCTCATTATCTCCATCCTCAGTATCACACAAGTCACCTGTGTCTGATTCCTGTAAGACAGTCAGTGGATCCGTCATGTTACACAGCTCCTCAATGTGACGCATCTTCCTGGACAGCTCCTCCTTCTTTATTTCCAGATCCCGGATGGAGATGGAGATCCGCTCTGCCCGCCCGGAGATTTCCCTCAGAACTTCCTTCTCCAGGTCTTCCAGACGTCTCCTGAGATCTCTAAACAGGGCAGTGACTCTCTCGGTGTCACCAGCTGCTTCTTCTTCTACTTTCCTCCTGTGTTCCTGCAGACTCTGGACTCTTTCCTCCGTCTCCTCTCTCTTTGTCAGAAGTTTCTGCAGAACATTCCTCAGTGTCTCCTTCTTCTTCTCAGAAGCATCATCCAGTGACTCCATCGCATGTCCTTTATGTCCTCCAATCATACAGCAAGACACACAGATACAGGTATCATCCTCGGTGCAGTAATAGTCCAGGATCTTCTTATGGACGGAGCATTTCCTTCTCTCCATGGACAAGGTGGGGTCACATAAGATGTGTTCTGGGGACTTTTTGTGGACTCTTAGGTGTTTATCACACAGAGAAACCTCACAGAGCAGACAGGATCTAACAGCAGGTACAGGATAGTCCACACAGTAAGTACAGAAGACCCTGGACTCCTCCCGATCTGGCTGAGAAGACAGAAAGTTCTTCACTATGTTACGTAGTGTTCTGTTCCTGTGTAGTGCAGGCCGATCCTGAAAGTTCTCTCTGCATTCAGGACAGGAATATCCTCCAGACCCCTCCTGTGTATCCAGCACACGATCAATACAGACCCGGCAGAAGCTGTGTCCACATCTCAGCATTACAGGATCTGTGTAAATGTTCAGACAGACGGAACATTCTAGCTCAGCTCTCCGATCAGCAGACGCCATCGCTGACAGCAAAAATGAAAGCTACAGTCAAAACCTTTATCGTTAGGAAAGAGTGTAGTTGAGTGTTTAATAATTACCTACACAGAGAGAAGCTGACCTTCTACTGTATTCATGAGATTTGTTTTATAGAGGGATGCAGATCATAAAAGGACTCATACATAAAAATATGTCTGTCAGGGTAAAGTAGGAAAAGTGATTGTAGGAAATTTGACCCTGGATATAGAAGTGTGCTTTCTATGTGTGAGATCCTCTTCTCGAAAACATGAAAATGTCTCATCACAAATTACACATGGAGAGACATCTGCTCGTTCTGAAACTTATTGCTAGAGTGCCCATGCTGGCCATAAGCCTCTAACATCATGAGGGGTTCATTACTATTTTCTAAGGACAATGGTGCTTGTTCATCACAAGAGATTCTTGAATGATGAGCATTATTTTCAAAAAATAGCCAATTAGTGGTCACTAGTGTAGCACCCTCCTAGGTAGGTGCTAGAGAGAGAGTATAGTTTGAGCTCTGTCTGCTTACCAGAAGAGCTTCAGGTAAATCTATATTATTCTCTGCCTACCAGAGAGCAGGATCTGTTAGTGAGGTCTGCTCATTGTGCTCAAAATGCAACTCAATCTATCTAGAGAGTGTTTCACGCTGGCCAAAAAGGGAGGCATGTTGGACAGTGGGAGGAAACCTTACAAATGGGTGCATGGGCTTTGATACAGTCCTGATGATTGGCAGAGGAAAAAGTCCCTCGGTGCATGTTGGGATACTATATAAAAGCCAAGAGCACATGTGCTCGAGGTCTTTCAGCTGGATAGTGAAGTCCCGGAGGAAGGAAGTGGCTGCCTCCTCCACTGTAGAGGTGCCATGCGGCCTCAGGGGGGTCATCCTGAGGGCCTGAAGAGTAGCAGTGAGGAACTGAACCCAGAGGTCCATAAATGCTTATAGAGAGGGGAGACACTGGAAGATCTGTCTCGGCAGTACAGTGAGTACAGAATCTCTTGTCAAGGGGCCTGACCCAAGGGGACCCCTGCTCCTAGGATAGTCAGTGAACAGGTGTCAGTTGAAAGGGGATGCTAGTGAGAGTGTCCTGATGATAAGATATAGTCCATCAAGTCTTCTTGTCAGAGAGTAAAGAGAGCAAGAGACTTAACCCCATCTACACTTGTGGCAGTGTGGATTAACAGCCTGGCTGTTCCAAATTCCAAAGAAAGTCCTTGTGACGTGAGTCACTTTGGTTGGGGGGCTTGTGGAACCCAGATTGCTTTAGGGAGGTTGGGAGACTACTTGTCCAGCTTCCCCAGCCCCTCTTATGTGTAAGTCACCCTGTGTCTATTAGGGGCACAGGGTGACCATGAACCCCAGTTGGGTCTGCACTAATCAGACTCGCTGTACAACCACACTGGACTCAGCCTTTCATGTTACCCCGGTTATCCTGGGTTCTATATGTGTGGTTTGTGTTGAAAGAGTGAAGGGGCTCTTTCACTTGGGACAATAATATTTCTGAACAGTGTCCCTCAGGAAATATATAAAGATATATTGCAGATTGCTAGGATATTGCAAACGTGTTTAATAGATCTTTGCTAGTGGGGTGGGGGTTTGTTATTGTTGAATACCTGCATTCCATTGTTCTATTGTTCCTTTCTGCCTTGAGTAAGCTTATTATGGGATGTGTATGTTTGTGTGGATTGTCTCTAAGGGGGAGGGGTTGTCCTAGAGTGTATATCTTCCTGTGCTTTGTGCTTCAATAAACAGTTCATTCTGGTTTGACTCCAAAACTTGTACTGTCAAGTTCTTGAGGTAACTATAGCCAGATTCATGGATCTCGTGTTTCAGAACTTAGGAAGCAGCTTCTTGTTGGAGATACCCAGTCGGGGGTGCCCGGATTCCGTCACAGTCCTGAAGATAGAAGCCCTCAACCAGTGTAAATAGTTCAGTTGGGGTATCCCACTATTCCCTTCTCCTATCCCAAACACAAATAAACAACAAAAAACCAACACCCCTAGACTGTTCATTTGTGTGACGCGCCATCAGGAGCAAGGAGGGATCCAGGGACTTTATTTAAAGGTAACTGTGTGATTGTAACCAGGGGAGCCCGTCAAGACACTAATCAGCAGGCCCTACGGGGACAGTTCTACATTTGGGGGCGTTGTCCGGTATGTTCCCTTGGGTTACAGGAACAATTGCACCAAGTAATGCAATGTCTTTTCAAGTAACGCGCTAGAGTGTCAGTGAAGAAAGTAATTTCTGCTCTACAGCGATCAGTAAAAGTGTGCTGTTAAGTCATGATCACGGCAGCGGTTGCTATTGGCAACGACCGGACATTTACCAAAGAAACAGTGTGTCTTCTTAAGTAAAGTGCCGGAGTGTTGATGGAGAAAGAATGTGCTGTATTGTACAAGAGAACTGTGTCTGCTTTACAGTAATTGCTGCAAGTGTGCTTTTAAGTACTGATGAAGAAAGCAGTGACCCGGGATGCAGGGGTCAGTGCGCTACGGGTTGTGTCTGTACATGTACTGTGAAGGAAAATGTCCGCCGTGCAGCTGATTACAGCGGGACAATTTTCAGTGGCAGTAACGGAGATCGGTTGACTTGCAATGCAGTACCATTCGTGCCGGCTGGGCAGAGTTAAAGCAGCAGAAAAGGGGTTACTGCACCATGCAGGAAAGCATGCACTAAAGAGATCTGCCTCGCAGGAGGAGCCACCGCCAGAGAGTCAGCTAGTCTGGAGTCGTGGGCGGAGTCGCCAACCGCAAGCTGCCAATCCGAGTGGAGGAAAAGGGCTGAGACATCACTTTTGCCATCGGGTGCAGCTGAGGAGCAGACACATGTGTGGAGGAGCAACATGGCGGATGCCGGAGTGATCCGGAGCACAGGGGCTATCCTAAGTGTTGGAGGAGTACCTGCTGAGCGAACTAAATTGCCGAAATCGACCCTGTGGGATACAGGGGTGTGATTGGTGCCTACGGGAAGATTGGCCCTGTGCAGCGGATGAGACAAGGAGCATCTGGGGCTGGTATGTAGCCTGTGCTTGAATCTGTCTATGCAGCTGTGGGCATGGAGCCAATGTGGGCACTGCAGCGATATGCTGTTGTAAGCAGTGCAGAGTGACTGTGAGCCCAGAAGACTGAGTGTGAGTTGGGAGACAGGAGTCACTCAGGAGTTGCTAGCATCTACAATGGGGATCCCTGTGGGCAGAGGAAGAGGAGTGCTGAGAGCACTGCTGGGGTTGGGACCAGTGACGTAGACCTGCACTACAGTGTGTCAAGCCAGGGAGACCCCTATCTCAGAGATGAGATATATGCAGATTGTGAGGGCCAAGCAGCAGCCACAAGATGCGCCAGCAACCACTGCAATGGCAGAAAGTTCTGCTCTTAAAGTGGCATAGGGGAGTCAATGAGGTTCCAGAGAGAAAGGCCTCTAGTGTGTACAGTGAGGAAGAGGCTGGAGCCATTGACATAGGGTCGCCCCGTTTCCAGTGTCAGTATGTGTCCCTGGAAGAGGGAATTGTTGTGTGGAAGTCGGAGGAAGAGACTGATTGGGACTGGAGAACAGAGAAGAGAAGCAGCACTGCAAGTCCCAGTTCCCTCAGTGATGAGACCGAGGGGGCTGTCCTTTGTATGCAGTGTGCTAGGAACTTGGTGTTCTGTGAGGCCCATGCCACAAGGGTCCCAGATCTATCCCTACCTCACACCTACACCCGGGCTCAGGACCAGAATGACGCCTGTGCCAGTCTCATCAAGAGGGAGGAGACACCCCAACTGGAAGAGGAGACAGACAGAGACTTCCCAGGTTCTCTCGGTTCCAGCGTCTGATACAGAAGAAGGTGGCCCTAGAGTATGGGTATAATTATCTGTACGCTCCTCTGGAGATTATAGAGAAGATTGAGGCCAAGAGAGGGGTCTGGTATGATGAGGCCGATTGGGACTTTCTTTACATCCCCAAACCATATTGCAACAAGAAGAGGCCTGAGCTTTGGGACACATTTCTGTCTGTTAAGGCAATTGGAACTTGGGACGGTCAATCCACATCGATCGTGTGGAAGTTCACTTCCCAAATTGAACAGGCCAAGCTTGGGCAGTTGTATTTTTAAGATGCTAGTTAGCCTGAATGTTTACTGGTGATGTGAAGTTAAAGTAAAAGGGGCTAAAGTGCCTGAAGAGCTTTTACTATGTCAAGAGTTTTTGCTAAGGCTGGAGCCTTACTTCCAAATTCCCTTTCCCTTCTGCCCTTACAAAGGGAGTTGAGAATTCAGCGAAACTACTATACAATTTCTTCATCTGGAGGAGGGCCAAACCTCTAGTCCTCAGAGACTTCCTGTTCTAAGGACTCTAGTGAACACTTTGGTTTTGTGCTACAGCTTGCTATAAGAAACAATGTCTACAGGACACCTTGCCAAGATCCCTTGAGCCAACTGGCCAGGATTATTAAATGTTAGAGACACTTTACGAAGAACTTTGGGCCAGCAAGCTAGGACGTGAAAAAGTGGTAGTGACTTATTGTCTCTTTAAGGAGGGGGGATGCCAGAGTAAAGGATCCCTTGAAGATCTTTGCAGAGACTCGCAAGTTAGGCAAGTTTGCTCAGGCTCAAGCAAAAACAGCTTGCTGCCAGGAGAAGATGCATTGCCTCTGTGTTACAGAAGGAAAGGACACTGTGAACACCAGTCGGGTGGACTACACACTTCTTCATTCAGAGCATGTGGGTCTGACTATAATAGTAAAGAGAGTCAGTGCCCTGGTGTCTGAAAGGGACTGTGCCTATTATTAGCCACAATGTGATTCTCAATAGGAATCATTAGTGAAGCATTAGATAGTCAGATTGGCAGGATCTGTTTGTTGTCTATTGCAGGTACACCACAGGACGTTGAGTCAAGCGTGCACTTAGGGGGCCGGAAGTGATGAAGATCTCTATGGGGATTTCAAGGATAGAGATGATGCTGGGGAGAAGGTCACCTCTGAGAAGAGGGCAGTCTCACCGTGAGTAGGTGAACAATGTAAATTTCTGTGTGCCAAACTTTTTTTTTCCTTTGCAGGCTTGCATGGGACTTCTGGGTCTTGGAGAGGCCCTCCACTGTTCTCTGTGCATTTCTATGCAATGTTGATGTTGTGTCTAGCTAGTTAGATAGGGTAATGCCTTTACCTGTCAAACAGATTTTGTTTGGCAAGGGGGTGCATTGGTTTAAATGCACCTGGTATATGCCTATGTATATACATGTGTAAATATTCGTACAGCAGAGACATATATTTTTCCACGTAACTTATTGTATTCACTGGTCACATATGGGATATGCCCCATGGCCCTGTACAAATGTTATTTCCCTTTTCCAAGCTTGTGGGGTACTCCATAAAAAAAATGTTTGTACAGGTATTTTTGTAGGGGCGGGTAGCCGGAGCCATTGAGGACATGTATCAATTTGGTGGGGGGTGAGTGTAGCACCCTCCTAGGTAGGTGCTAGTGAGAAAGTATAGTTTGAGCTCTGTCTGCTTACCAGAAGAGCTGCAGGTAAATCTATATTGTTCTCTGCCTACTAGAGAGCAGGATCTGTTAGTGAGGTCTGCTCATTGTGCTCAGAATGCAACTCATTCTGTCTAGAGACTGTTTCACGCTGGTCCAATAGGGAAGCATGTTGACCAGTGGGAGGAAACCTGATGAATGGGTGCATGGGCTTTGATACAGTCCTGACGATTGGCAGAGGAAAAAGTGCCTTGGTACATGTTGGGATATTTCTTGTAAGGGAAACCAGCCATTTCCCTGCTGCGCATGCGTGAAACGTGCTGCGCTTTGTGAATGTCCCAACAGCGGGGTAAGGAGGAGGGAGGCTAAACTTCCAAGTAACTTCGCTGTAACAAATTCACCTGGAAGTGGGAGCAGGTACCTGTCAAAAAAAGTTTTGGGGGAGCAAACAAGTGGAGCATCCCCTTCTGTGGAGATATGCTTTAAGGTAAAAATTCAGGACTTGCAATCATAGGACAAAGTGGTATTAAGTAACCTGGGTCTACCCAGCAAACACAAACTTGCTGACCTCTGGAAGTCTTCTTTCTGGTTTGCAACAAGCTACCAGAGTTGCCTGCATACCAGAATTATCCTGAGGGAAAGCACCTACCAGGGTTGCCTGCATACCAGAATTATCCTGAGGGAAAAGTGGGGCCTTTAAACATTTGACATCGAAACCACCTCTTGTCAATCACAGATGCAGTACGGGTACTAAATTTATTTTTGCTGGAAAAGAGACGCTTGAGAGGGGACATGATAGTGATTTACAAATACCTCACCGGTGATCCCAGCATAGGAAAAAATCTATTTAGTCTCAGGGAGTGTAAGAGGACATATGGCCACACAATGAGATTGGAGGAGAAGCCGTTTAACCTTAAGCTGCGTAGGGGGTTTTTCACTGTTAGGGCTGTAAGAATGTGGAACTCTCTTCCACAATTGATGGTGTCAGCAGGGAGTATTGATATTTTTAAAAGACTCTTGGACGTGCATCTTAAAGATCACAATGTACAGGGATATGGGAAATTATTATCGTCACTGACTAGCATTCACACCTACACAAGTTGAACTGGATGGACTATTGTCTTTATTCAACCTTAACTACTATGTTACTATGTGACCAGAGCCACCAACTAGTGGCACTCAACAGAGGAAACACAGAGAGTTCTTCCCATGACCTAGTCCCCAAGAGGCTGTTTTGGAAGCAGAGTCTGGGGACAGTGATGATGTGGCCACCAATGCCTGAAAAGACTGTAACCCCTCCCTATCCACAGGTGGTATGCTCAGAGATGTCTGACTCTGATATGCAGGAACAATTACCTGTTGATCAGCCAATAAGCCAGTCTACGTGGCTCACACCTATAGAGTCTATGCAGGCAAGACAATCGATTGACAGTTAGCCTGATGCATCACATATACAGTAAGAAGAAGGGGAACAAAGAGAGAAAAACCAACATCCTCCTGAGACAGGCCATATTGAGGATGATACTGAATCCACAGAGTGCTCAGAACACATCAGTAAGAGAGCCATATAGGCCCCCAGAAAGCTAACATATGATACCTTGGGGGAAAGCTCTAAAGAGGTTGCACACTTCACTCAGAAAGGTGAAAGTAGGTCAACTTCCGTCCCAGTAAAAGTAAAAGGGGTGACCTTCGCTCACTCTCTGACACACCCCATTGGGCCATATCAAAGTTAGTGGCCTATTAAAAGACACATCCCACCTCTTGCCATGAGCAGTGGGGAGAGCCTCTGTCAATAGTGAAAGAGTATGAAGATTATCTATACCTTTGTGCTGATTAACTTTGCGAATAACTGCTATGTTGCCTTTTAAATTCTACCATGATAAATAATTATCGTAGTTATGTTTATCTTTGGGGACCAAAGAGGTTTAGTGGTGGGAGTATTTATATTAACCACTGTGGGACAGTAAGTCTCAGCATGTCTGCATATTAAGTTCCTATTTACTTTCATTGCCCCCCTCCTGATTGGCCCAAACCTGGTGTCAGGGAAGAAATGGTGCTAAAGAGAAGGATCATGGGATACAGTATCTCACACAAGTGAGTACACGCCTGACATTTTTGTAAATATTTTATTATATCTTTTCATGTGACAACACTGAAGAAATTACACTTTGCTACAACATACTCACTTTTGTGAGATACTGATGTATTTTCATCCCCTCCAGTCAGAACTACTCTCTGTTGCAAAAGAAACGACAGCTCCCAGGTGTACCTGCAGAAAGAGAGGATTTTAATAATGCTGCCCGGTAAAACCAGGGGTACTTGGCGCCAGACCGAGGAAGGAGACTGCTGAGCCTGTAGCACTTGTGTGTCTGTCCAGCCTATCCCAAGCGGCCCAGAGACACCAAGCATAATCGCCAACCTGCCTTTACCTACACAAGAGGCACAGAGCAGAGCTGCAGGTCCGACTTCTGTTGCACCTGAGACACAAAGTGGGGTGTTATCTGAGTATACTTTTACAAGTGTATTTGTGTCCTTCAACAATATTGCCTCTTTTGCTGAGTTAAGTCTGGTACACACAGTGCCAAACTCACTGGGCAATTTTTTCAACAACTGGTGTGATAGACCAGTGCCCCCCCAATACCACATATTGAAGTTGGGTGTTATTTAACAGTATAATTTTCTAAGAGTGTATTTTAGTCCTGCAAAAATTTGGCCTCTCTTGCTGTGTTGACTGTGCTACACACAGTGACAACAGCTACTGGCCATTTATTTGTAGAACTGTTGTAATAAACCTGTGGCCCCCCAACACCACAGATTGAAGCGGGGTGTTATCTGAGTATACTTTTACAAGTGTATTTGTGTCCTGCAACAATATTGCCTCTTTTGCTGAGTTAAGTCTGATACACACAGCGCCAAACTCACTGGCCAATTTTTTCAACAACTGGTGTGATAGACCAGTGCCCCCCCCAATACCACAAATTGAAGCTGGGTGTTATTTAACAGTATACTTTTCTAAGAGTGTATTTTAGTCCTGCAACAATTTGGCCTCTCTTGCTGTGTTGACTGTGCTACACACAGTGACAACAGTTACTGGCCAATTATTTGTAGAACTGGTGTGATAAACCTGTGGCCCCCCAATACCACAGATTGAAGCGGGGTGTCTACCTTTTTCCAGATATACTGCGATTCTCTAGAGACTTTTGTCACAGGGTAATTAAAAAACATGACAGGCAGAGGAAGAAGCAGACACATACGCAGGGGTGGTAGGGGGAGGGCAGGAGCAGTAGGCCGGAGCCAAACTGTGAAGTTTCAATAGTCGCGTGCAATTACGTCAAAGGACGCACCAGACTTGGTGCAGTCGCTCACTCAGCCTTCCTCTTCTGCACCCTCCTGCTCCTCTCTATCTGCACCCTCTTCACTCTCTGCTGTGTGCACCCCCAAAGACACTACCACATACCCTCCGCTTGAGTCACTGGAATTATTTTCCGATCCGTCACAAAACGTTTGCGATGCACAGCCATTGTTGGAATCGGATCAGGAAGAGGAGGTAGCAACAGCCGCCACTCAGCAGTCTGACGACAATACCCAGATCAGCCCAAGGAGGTTGGTCCCCGCTGTTGCTGCCTATTCCGAGATCTCGAATGTTAGTGGTGGGAAAGGTGATGTGGATGATGATGAGTCTATGGACGTCACGTGGGTGGCCACAAGAGAGGAAGAGGAAGGGAGTTCAGAGGGAGAGACGGACCGGCAGATAGGGAGGAGAGGCAGGCAGAACTTGCATTGAACAAGAGGTACAAAGCAGACTGCAAATGTATCAAGAGCGAGGCATCAACCATGTACAGTCACATCTGGCGCTCCAAGGATGCCGGCACATGGCTCAGCAGTGTGGGCTTTTTTTAAAGCGGAGTTCCGGGCAGAGAAACTATTTTTTCCTGAACATACCCCCGGGACAGTCAGGGCTAGCACATTCCACAATGGCTAGCCTCTGATCTGTCCTGGTTCGCACTTACCTTTTAGAAGAAATACTCACTTAGAAATTTTCTTCCACAGCGTTTCCATCTCGGTTGTGGGCAGCTGAAGCCGGCGCGGTCCTCTTCTCTGTCTTCTTCCGTGTCTTCGTGTCCCAGAATGCACTGCACCGGCCCCTCTCGTCACTTCCGGTGCAGCGCCGCATTCCTAAACAGCTTCTGGGCATGCCCAGAAGCTGTTTAGCAGGGGAATGCGGCGTCGCCCGGAAATGACGAGCGGGGCCGGTGCGGCGCATTGATTCCTGGGAGCTATGACGTTTAGCTCCCAGGAATCATCGCGAGGCAGGAAGTGACGGGGTGAGCCTCGGCGCTGGAGGAGGAAGCTGTCATAGGTGAGTATTTACGATCTTCAATAAAAAGGTGAGTAAACAAAAAAAAAAAAAATAACTATCCAATTCCTTTTCAGGTGAGGCATACCTAGCGGAGGGGCACAAAAAAAAAAAATATTTTTTGTGCCCGGAACTCCGCTTTAATGTGTCCATTGCTGACAACAGTGTTGCCATCTGCAGCCTTTGCAGTCATCACAGTAAGCCCAACGCTCACCTAGGGACCTGAACTCCCATCACCAAGCCCAGTGGGAGCAACACCGTCAGAACCCTCAAAGCCATACTCCAGGCTCTCACCGTCCAGCCCCTTCTCCTTCTCCTCTCTCCTCACATTTGTTCTCCACTCCACCTGCCATTATGCCGTTGTCACGTAGTTCTGGAAAAAGGCAGGCTTCTGTGGTCCAAATGTTGGAGTGGAAAAAAATGATGACGCCGGATAACCCTCTTGCCCAACGTTTGACTGCTGGCTTGTCGGAAATGATAGCCCACCAACTACTGCCATATCAACTGGTGGACTCGGAGGCCTTTCATAAATTTGTGGCCATTGGAACACCACAATGGAAGGTCCCAGGCAGGAAATATTTCTTACAGAAGGGCATTGCAGAGCTGTATGGCCATGTTCAGCGGCAAGTGAATATATCTCTGGCACACAGTGTTCGTGCCAAGATAAATCTGACCACACACACATGGTCTAGCAAACACTGGCAGGGAAGGTATATCACTTTTACTGCCCACTGGGTGAACCTTCTGATGGCCGTCAAGCATGTAATCCGTGGCACCCGTGTAGATTTAGTTGTACCGCCACGGATTGCAAGCAGGCCTGCCTCTTCTTCTCCTCCTCCTCCTCCTCCATCCTCCCTCTCCTCCTCGGCTGACTCCTCCTCTTCCGCTGCTACCGTCTCTTCCACTGCGACGCCCAAGATCCCCAGAACCTATTCCACATGCCAGGTGAGACGTTGCCATGCTGTGCTGCATCTGTTGTGCCTGGAAGCCAAGAGCCACACTGGTCCTGCACTTCTTTCAGCTTTGTGTTCACAGGCTGACACCGCTGAATTTGACAGTTGGTAACGTGGTGTGCGACAACGGTGCCAGTCAGCTGAGCGGCCTGAAACAGGGCAAAATAACACACGTGCCATGCATGGCACACGTCCTGAACTTGGTGGTGCAGCGATTCGTTGCCAAATACCCTGGGGTCCAGGACGTCTTGCGGCAGGCCAGGAAAATCTCCGGCCATTTCCAAAGATCTTACACAGCCATGGCTCGCCTTGCTGACATTCAGCGGCGACACAACCTGCCCATCAGGCGTCTTATTTGTGACTGTCCGACGTGATGGAACTCAACATTGCATATGCTTGATAGGCTGCTCCAGCAGAAATGTGCAGTTAACTACTACCTGTACGAACTCTGCGGCAGGACAGATTCTGGGGAGCTTGGGTTTTTTTCACCTCGCCAGTGGCTGCTCATGCGCGACTCATGCAGACTTCTGCGGCTATTCGATGAGATCACCAAACTGGTCAGTCACGGCCAGGGCGCCATAAGTGACATCATACCTTACACCTTCTTTCTGGAGCGTGCATTGCGTCGTGTCATTGATCAAGCCGTCGGGGAGCAGGAGGATGAGGAAGTCGCAATGTCGGATGAATTCCCAGTGGGTGCTACTCCATCTGAGACAAATCAACAGCAGGAGTCTGAAGAGGAGTCAGAGGAGGATGGTGCTGGGGGGATGAGGAGGAGCAAGTAGAGCATGCTTTAAACCTTTCTGGGATCCCTGCTGTTATCCGTGGATGGGGGGAGGAGAACGAGGACGACATTATCCTGGATGATGAGCTGGAAACAGGGCACTACACCGCTTCCAGTTAAGTGCGAATGGGGGCCTTCATGCTCCAGTGTTTACGGGGGGCCCTCTGTATAAAATGCATAAAGGCCAAGGACCAGTACTGGGTGGCAACATACTTAGACCCCTGGTACAAACATAAAATGGCGGAAATGTTACCACAATAGCAGAGGGCTGTCAGAATGCAGCGCTTCCAGGCCTTGCTGCGGGAAATGCTGCATTCTGCTTTTGCGTGCGCTGGCAGAGGAATTTTTAGTCACAGAGAGACAGTTGCGGGTAGCAATCCAACAGCGCCTGCAAGAAGATGGCGGTTTGAAGACGTCTTGGTCACTTCAGATATGAGATCCTTCTTTCAGCCGAACCATCGACAGCTGTACTCCGGATCCAGCAACAAGGAACGCCTAGACCGACAGGTGTCCGACTATATCGGGTTAACGGCCGATGTGGACGCTCTGAGGAGTAAGGAACTCCTGGACTACTGGGTGGGCAGGCTTGACCTCTGGCCAGAGCTTGCACAATTTGCAATGGAAATGTTGGCTTGCCCCCCGTCCAGTGTCCTGTCTGAAAGGACGTTCAGCGCAGCAGGGGGGATCATGACCGATAAGTGCACTCGCCTAGCTCATGACAGTGTAGACTACCTCACATTTATAAAAATGAATGAGGCATGGATCTCTGAGGAATTCAGCACATGTGACCAGTAGACCATGTTTCACTGAAATTCCTCATGCCAGGCCACAAATATCAGCAAGACCGCCATCCACTCACAGCAATTCCTGGTCCTTGGCTTCACTACATGCTTCGGCATAAAAGGCATTTCATGTCCATTGAATGACAAATTTTTGGGGCCTTTCAGGGCCGACAATTATTTTTTCTGTCAATGCCTAATGTACAGTACCTCCCGCCATCAAATACACTACATTCTTTGCTGTCAGTTAAACCCATGTGGGCTAATTTTTGGGACCTATACAGGCCCACGCTTACTTCTGTATACTGTGTGAATGCCTAATGTACCTCTAGCCATCAAATACACTACATTCTTTGCTGTCAGTTAAACCCATGTGAGCTAATTTTTGGGGCCTATACAGGCCGACACTTACTTCTGTATCCTGTGAATGCCTAATGTACCTTCAGCCATCAAATACACAACTTTCTTTGCTGTCTGTTAAACCCATGTAAGCTAATTTTGGGGCCTATACAGGCCGACACTTACTTCTGTATACTGTGTGAATGCCTAATGTACCTCTAGCCATCAAATACACTACGTTCTTTGCTGTCAGTTAAACCCATGTGAGCTAATTTTTGGGGCCTATACAGGCCGGCACTTACTTCTGAATACTGTGTGAATGCCTAATGTACCTTCAGCCATCAAATACACAACATTCTTTGCTGTCTCTTAAACCCATGTGAGCTAATCTTTGGGGCCTATACAGGCCGACACTTACTTCTGTATCCTTTGAATGCCTAATGTACCTTCAGCCGTCAAATACAAAACCTTCTTTGCTGTCTGTTAAACCCATGTGAGCTAATTTTTGGGGCTTATACAGGCCGACACTTACTTCTGTATACTGTGTGAATTCCTATTGTACCTCTAGCCATCAAATACACAACGTTCTTTGCTGTCAGTTAAACCCATGTGGGCTAATTTTTGGGTCCTATACAGGCCAACACTTACTTCTGTATCCTGTGTGAATGCCTAATGTACCTCTAGCCATCAATTACACAACGTTCTTTGCTGTCAGTTAAACCCATGTGGGCTTATTTTTGGGGCCTATACAGGCCAACACTTACTTCTGTATCCTGTGTGAATGCCTAATGTACCTCTAGCCATCAATTACACAACGTTCTTTGCTGTCAGTTAAACCCATGTGGGCTTATTTTTGGGGCCTATACAGGCCGACACTTACTTCTGTATACTGTGAATGCCTAATGTACCTCTAGCCATCAAATACTATGTTCTTAGCTGTCAGGTAAACGCGTGTGGGCTAATTTTGGGGCCTGGAATGGCCGACACTTACTTCTTTATCCTGTGAATGTCTAATTTTTCAGACTGGAAATGAAAAACAATGTCTGTAAAGGTTCTGCCAAATTGTGGAAAGGATGCGGAACCATTTTACAGATGTGTAAATGGACCCTATATGTATTAGACATGTATTTACCGGCTGCTGTCAGTTCTGGCTGATTTATGAAAAAGAAAAAATCATTTTTTGCTGTAAAAAAATAATAAAATTTAGGGCAACTTTTTCAATTGCAATACTTCTGTTATGACATTGTCCATGTGCTGGGACTATTTGTGCACAGCTAGTACGTCTTTTGTGGCTGCAAATATGACCTAAAGGTTTTTAAAGTTCGCCTCCCATTAAAGTCAATGGGGCCCGATGCGAACTTGCGGTTCGCGGACTTTTGGGAAAATTTGCGGCTGACGTTCTCGAACCGCCCCTGCCGATGTTCATCCATCTCTGGAAGCCACTTCTCTCCAGGAAAAACATCAGGGAGAGACTGATATTCTGCAAAAGGTACAGGGATTGGACAGTTCGGGACTGGGGAAAGTAATTTTCTCTGATGAATCCCCTTTCTGATTGTTTGGGGTCTCCGGAAAAAAACATGTCCGGAAAAGAAAAGGTGAGGGCTACCATCAGTCCAGTGTCATGCCAATAGTAAAGCATCCTGAGGCCATTCATGTATGGGGTTGCTTCTCAGCCAACGGAGTGGGCTCACTCTCTATTTTGCCTGAGAACACAACCATGAATAAAGCATGTTACAAAAATTTCCTCCCAGAGCAACTTCTCCCATCCATCCAAGACTAGTTTGGTGAGGAACAATGTATTTTCTAGCATGATAGAGCATCTTGCCATAACTAAGTGGCTCGGGGAACAAAACATCAAAATTTTGGGTCCATGGCCAGGAAATTCCCCAGACCGTAATCCCATTGAGAACTTGCGGTCAATCCTCAAGAGGCAGGTGAAAAAGACCCAACAAATTCTGACAAACTCCAAGGAACATTTATGCAAAATAAAATGACTACCATTAGTCAGGATGTTGCCCAGAAGTTGATTGACAGCATGCCAGGGCGAACTGCATAGATCTTGAAAAAGAAGGGTCAACACTGTGAATATTGACTCTTTGCATAAACCTAATGTAACTGTCAATAAAAGCCTTTGACACTTATGAAATGCTTGTAATTATACTTCAGTATCCCATAGTAACATCTGACAAAAAGATCTAAAAACACTGAAGCAGCAGACTTTGGGAAAATAATATTTGTGTCATTCTCAAAACTTTTATCCACAGCTGTAGTTTATTTCCAACTCAGGTGGCAGTATTCTAGGGCTTCTGGTTTACTGCTGTGCTAGGAACACCAGACATGCATTTCAGGATTTTAGATTACACACAAAGCTGAGTGGTCATGGAGTGTATATTGACAATGTAATTCACACACACAAACTCCACAAACAACACAAAGAAGACATAATATATTAATAAAATGAATCTGTCACTCTTTATTGTTGATGGCCTAGATAGAATATTGACATGTGAGAGAATTACAAAATCTCACAAAAGTGAGTACACCCCTCACATTTTTGTAAATATTTTATTCTATCTTTTCATGTGACAACACTGAAGAAATGACACTTTGCTACAATGTAAAGTAGTGAGTGTACAGCTTGTATAACAGCGTAAATTTGCTGTCCCCTCAAAATAACTCAACACACAGCCTTAATGTCTAAACCTCTGGCAACAAAAGTGAGTACACCCCTGAGTGAAAATGTCCAAATTGGGCCCAATTAGACATCCCCCCCCCAGGTGTCATGACTCGTTAGTGTTACAAGGTCTCAGGTGTGAATGGGGAGCAGGTGTGTTAAATTTGGTGTTATCGCTCTCACTCTCTCATACTGGTCATTGGAAGTTCAGCATGGCACCTCATGGCAAAGGACTCTCTGAGGATCTGAAAAAAAGAATTGTTGCTCTACCTAAAGATTGCCTAGGCTATAAGAAGATTTCCAAGACCCTGAAACTGAGCTGCAGCACGGTTGTCAAGACCATACAGCGGCTTTACAGGACAGGTTCCACTCAGAACAGGCCTCGCCATGGTCGACCAAAGAAAATGAGTGCATATGCTCAACGTCATATCCAGAGGTTGTCTTTGGGAAATAGATGTATGAGTGCTGCCAGCATTGCTGCAGAGGTTGAAGGGGTGGGGGGGTCAGCCTGTCAGTGCTTAGACCATACGCCGCACACTGCATCAAATTGGTCTGCATGGCTGTCGTCCCAGAAGGAAGCCTCTTCTAAAGATGATGTACAAGAAAGCCCGCAAACAAGCAGACTAAGGACATGGATTACTGGAACCATGTCCTGTGGTCAGATGGTGTCAAATGTGTGTGGTGGCAACCAGGTGAGGAGTACAAAGACAAGTGTGTCTTGCCTACAGCCAAGCAAGTGTCATGGTCTGGGGCTGCATGAGTGCTGCCCGCACTGGGGAGCTACAGTTCATTAAGGGAACCATGAATGCCATCATGTACTGTGACATTCTGAAGCAGAGCATGATCCCCTCCCTTCAGAGACTGGGTCGCAGGGCAGTATTCCAACATGATAACGACCCTAAACACACCTCCAAGATGACCACTGCATTGCTAAAGAAGCTGAAGGTAAAGGTGATGGACTGGCCAAGCATGTCTCCAGACCTAAACCTTATTGAGCATTTGTGGGGCATCTTCAAACGGAAGGTGGAGGAGCGCAAGGTCTCTAACATCCACCAGCTCCATGATGTCATCATGGAGGAGAAGAAGAAGACTCTGGTGGCAACCTGTGAAGCTCTGGTGAACTCCATGCCCAAGAGGGTTGGGGCAGTTCTGGAAAATAATGGTGGCCACACAAAATATTAACACTTTGGGCCCAGTTTGAACATTGTCACTTAGGGGTGTACTCACTTTTGTTGCCAGCGGTTTAGACATTAATGGCTGTGTGTTGAGTTATTTTGAGGGGACAGCAAATTTACACTGTTATACAAGCTGTACACTCACTACTTTACATTGTAGCAAAGTGTCATTTCTTCAGTGTTGTCACATGAAAAGATAGAATAAAATATTTACTAAAATGTGCTGAGATACTGTATTTTTATTAGGAAATTCAACTTTTGACATGATAAGAACATAACATATACACTGCTCAAAAAAAAAATGAGAGGAACACTTTGAAAACACATCAGATCTCAATGGGGAAAAATCTCATGCTGGATATCTATGCTGGTATGGACTGGGTAATGTGTTAGGATCTATACTGGTATGGACTGGGTAATATGTTAGGATCTATACTGGTATGGACTGGGTAATGTGTTAGGATCTATACTGGTATGGACTGGGTAATGTGTTAGGATCTATACTGGTATGGACTGGGTAATGTGTTAGGAATTAAAGGGTGCTACATGGTTTGATGGAAATGAAAATTACCACCCTACAGAGGGCTGAATTCAAAGACACTCTGAAAATCAAAGTGAAAAATTATGCAGCAGGCTAGTCCATTTTGCTGAAATTTCATTGCAGCAACTCAAAATGGTACTCAGTAATTTGTATGGCCAACATATTTTTGTATGCATGCCTGACAATGTCGGGGCATGCTCCTAATGAGACAACGGATGGTGTCTTGGGGTATTTCCTCCCAGATCTGGACCAGGGCATCACTGAGCTCCTGAACAGACTGAGGTACAACCTGGCAGCATCAGATGGACTGAAACATAATGTCCCAGAGGTGTTCTATTGGATTTAGGTGAGGTGAGCATGGAGGCCATTCAATGGTATCAGTTCCTTCATCCTCCAGGAACTGGCTGCATACTCTCGCCACATGAGGCCGGGCATTGTCGTACACCAGCAGGAACTCAGGACTCACTGCACCAGTGTAGGGTCTGACAATGGGTCCAACTATTTCATCCTTATGCCTAATGGCAGTCAGGGTGCTATTGTCAAGCATTTAGAGGTCTGTGCGTTCTTCCATGGATATGCCTCTCCAGGCCATCACTGACCCACCACCAAACCGGTAATGCTGAATGTTGTTACTGGCAGCATAATGTTCTCCGCTGCTTCTCCAGACCCTTTCACCTCCTTCACATGTGCTCAGGGTGAACCTGCTCTCATCTGCGAAAAGCACAGGGCGCCAGTAGTGGACCTGCCAATTCTGGTGTTCAATGGCAAATGCCATTTGAACCCCATGGTGCCAGACAGTGAGCACAGGGCCCACTAGAGGATGTCGGGCCCTGAGGCCACCCTCATGAAGTCTGTTTCCGATTGTTTGGTCGGAGACATTCACACCAGTGGCCTGTAGGGCTCTGGCAGTATTCATCCTGTTCCTCCTTGCACAAAGGAGCAGATACCGGTCCTGCTGATGGGTTAAGGACTTTCTACAGCTCCTAGAGCAACTGCTTATCTCCTGGAATCTCCTCCATGCTCTTGAGACTGTGCTGGGAGACACAGCAAACCTTCTGGCAATGGTATGTATTGATGTGCCATCCTGGAGGAGTTGAACTGCCTGCGCAACCTCTATAGGGTCCAGGTATCGCCTTTGACAACGTCTACGATGACGAAACGTATCAGGCACGCATGACGCAAGCACGCTATTGCCGCGGCCATCTCTGTACACATGCTGTTTTTCATTATACGATATGTGAGTACCTGTTTTTTATTCAATAAACGCTATTTTTTTGGAACGTACTGCACCATTGGATTCCCTTTTTGCCCTTGCATGATCTGTTTGTGGAGGAACTGGGGATTATTTCGTACATACGATCCTTTACATCTGGTCCGGTATGAAATTCTTCTGGGTGGTGAAGATTCCTTGAGCTGATCCCTGTCTCATATGCTTGATTGACCCATCATTAAGTTGAGGGTCCACGGCTGCTGGTAAGGGTACCTATCTTGTTTTATGACACGGTGGTGGAATATCCTCTTGCAGTGGGGAGCGGCTTCCTATCATCACCATTTAATCTTCACCAGAGACTTATTTATACCAGGACTGTTAAATCATGTTAGCATCATCCTAAATGTTTATTGGCGCTGCACTTTATCTTTGCATTTTTTCTCCAGATTGGTTATCTGTTGTGCTGGCTGCCTTGTTATAGTTTGTTAGAAGCTCTTGTATTCATATGACAGTTTCTTAGTTTGTTTGCTGGCTAGCGCAGTCTTTTCTTCTTTTGTTTGAGGGTCCAGGTATCGCCTCATGCTACCAGTAGTGACACTGACCCTAGCCAAACGCCAAACTAGTGAAAAACAGTCAGAAAAGAGGAGTAGGGGAAAATAATGTTACTGGCATCCACCTGTAAAACCATTTCTGTTTTAGAGGTTGTCTCATTGTTGCCCATCTAGTGCACCTGTTGTTAATTGCATTAATACCAAAGCAGTTGAAACTAATTAACAACCCCCTCTGCTACTTAAAGCGGAGTTCCGGGCACAAAAACTATTTTTTTTTTTGTGCCCCTCCGCTAGGTAGAGCTCACCTGAAAAGGAATTGGATAGTTATTTTTATTTTTTTTGTTTACTCACCTTTTTATTGAAGATCGTAAATACTCACCTATGACTGCTTCCTCCCTCGGAGCCGCGGCTCACCCCGTCACTTCCTGCCTCGCGATGATTCCTGGGAGCTAAACGTCATAGCTCCCAGGAATCAATGCGACGGCACCGGCCCCGCTCGTCATTTCCGGGCGACGCCGCATTCCCCTGCTAAACAGCTTCTGGGCATGCCCAGAAGCTGTTTAGGAATGCAGCGCCGCACCGGAAGTGATGAGAGGGGCCGGTGCAGTGCATTCTGGGACACGAAGAAGCGGAAGAAGACAGAGAAGAGGACCGCGCCTGCTTCAGCTGCCCACAACAGAGATGGAAACGCTGTGGAAGAAATTTTCTAAGTAAGTATTTCTTCTAAAAGGTAAGTGCGAACCCGGGACAGATCAGAGGCTAGCCATTGTGGAATGTGCTAGCCCTGACTGTCCCGGGGGTATGTTCAGCAAAAAATCATTTATGTGCCCGGAACTCCGCTTTAACTGACCAGATCAATATTTCAGGAATTTAACTGACCTGATGCTATACTCTGAATCAAAAGTATTCCTTTAATTTTTTTAGCAGTGTATTTCTACATTGGCACTATGCATTTAGAATCACGAGCTCGATCTAGTGGCCATAATATGGTATTTTCCTGAAATAGCTCAATAAAAAAAAATACCACATTGTGGCCACTAGATGGAGTCAATAATGATAGGAGATATATAGAAAGCAAAATAAAAATAAAATAAAATATATCCACTGTATCAATTTCCCTGTACCAGACATTGCAGACAAATATTTTCCTGGGGTTACTGGGTCTCTAAAGTGTATCTGTCAGTAACATAAGTTAGCATGAAAAAATTCCTGACATATCATGATATACAGCAATGGTCTCACTCCTATTAAAAAGCCACTCTTATGTTCTGGTCTGGTGACTTAGCCCGAGCTGGTATCTTGTTATCAGTCTGCTGCAGGCAGGAGGAAGCATTTCCTCAGTCTTCTCTCTAGTGATCAGACTGCAACATTGCAGTTGTTGTAGCAAGTCAGAAGGTGGTCTGTGTCAGATGTTTGTGAACACCTCATTCCAGGAAGTAGATGGTGACTCAGGATGATGCCTGAACAAGGGCGGCTCCATCCTTCTGGAGAGGAAAGTACTTTGAACTCTGTAAGAGGTAATACATGCCTGAAAGCCTTAGTATGTATGGATTTCACATGAAAAATATATTTAATGACAGGTCCACCTCAACACTACCATAAGTCTATGAAGTCAGATCTAGCGGGCGACTGTCTTTCTGCTGTCACTTTCTTGTACTTTTTTGACTATATAATCATACTCTAGCTTCTCCTTATTGCTGGGCGGACACGGAGAGGTGTAAGGAAGGGCGTCCCAGATTTCCATCAGCTGACGTCTTGATAAACCATGGACCACCACGACATCCCGGAAGCGGCAAATCTTGGTGGACTTCAGCCCAAAGGTACGAAAGCGAAGTTCGTGGTGGAAGGAGATGTTGGCAGCTAGAGCCAGTAGACCGAAGTACACATCATCCAGGGGGAAGACGGGGATGGTCAAAGAGGCTACGAGGAGTGAGGGGACCAACTCTGCGGAGAAGAGGAATCCTCCGCCAGATACGAATGGGGGGTAGAACTCATACGGGAAGACACTGAAGGGAATGCCGTATTTACCCCAGTGATCCACTGGGCACCGAGGCTGGCAGAATCCATGGACTTGGAGAGGAAACTTCTTTACGGAGGTGGAGATGTAGGAGACCAGAGAGTGGGGGTTCACAAACTCATCATCGTCAGCTGTCACGGAGGAAACATTTGGGTAGAGATGAAAAGAATTGTTTAGTTCATGCTGGTCGCACATCTAAATTCTCAATTAACTAGCTTATGATCACCAATGGATGAAGGCAGCCCACCAGCCCTTACATTCAGTGAACCCGGAAAGTATTCACAGCACTTCACTTTTTCCACATTTTGTTATGTTACAGATTTATTCCAAAATGGATTAAATTCATTAATTTCCTCAAAATTCTACAAACAACCCCCCATAATGACAATGCGAAAGAAGTTTGTTTGAAATATTTGTAAATTTTTTAAAAATAAAAAACGAAAAAATTCCCATGTACATAAGTATTCACACCCTTTCCCGATACTTTGGTGAAGCACTTTTGGCACCAATTATAGCCTCTAGTCTTTTTGAGTATGGTGCTCCAAGCAGTGGTGTGTTTAGGTTTTGTGCTGCCCTAGGTCTCACTAAACTTGTGCACCCCCTAATTTAAATATGACCCACCCCTTCCTGTAAAGGCCACACCCCTTCCTGTTTATGACCCGCCCTGTCATCTGTAAACCACAGACCACAACCACAGTCTATCAGTGCCCATCAGTAGAGCCTCATCAGTTCCCATAAGTTCAGCCTCATCAGTGCCCATCATTGAAGCCTTATCATTGCCCATCAGTGCAGCCTCATTACTGCCCATCAGTGCAGCCTCATCAGTGCAGTATATCAGTGCAGTCTCATCAGTGCAGCATAAAAATTCCAACCCATCAGTGGCAAACAGTGCAGCCTATCATTGTCCATTAATGCAGCATATCAGTGCATCATATCAGTGCCCATCAGTGGTGCCTTATCAGTGCAGCCCTCTAAGTTCAGCTTATCAGTGGTAATCAGTGCCACCTCATCAGTGGCCAGAAGATGAACCTTCACCCCAGTCTGAGGTCCAGAGCGCTCTGGAGGAGGTTTTTGTCAAGGATGTCTCTGTACATTTCTGCATTCATCTTTCCCTCCATCCTGACTAGTCTCCCAGTTCCTGGCACTGAAAACATCCCCACAGCATGATGCTGCCACCACCATGCTTCACTGTAGGAATGGTATTGGCCAGGTGATGAGCGGTGCCTGGTTTTTTCCAAACATGACGCTTGCCATTCAGGGCAAAAAGATCAATTTTTGTTTCATCAGACCACAGAATTTTGTTTCTCATGGTCTGAGAAACCTTCAGGTGCCTTTTGGCAAACTCTAGGCAGGCTGCTATGTGCCTTATCCTAAGGAGTGGCTTCCGCCTGGCCACTCTACCATATAGGCCTGGTTGGTGGAGTGCTGCAGAGATGATTGTTCTTCTGGAAGGTTCTCCTCTCTCCACAGAGAAATGCTGGAGCTGTGTCAGATTGACTATTGGATTCTTGGTCACCTCCCTGACTAAGGCCCTTCTCCCCCAAAATACTTAGTTTGGCCGAGCGGCCCCACTCTAGCAAGAGTCCTGGTGTTTCCAAACTTCTCCCATTTACGGGTGGAGAAGGCCACTGTGCTCAATGCTGCAGAACTTTTTCTGTACCCTGTCCCAGATCTGTGCCTCCATACAATTCTGTCTTGGAGATCTACAGAGAATTCCTTGGACTTCATGGCTTGGTTTGTGCTCTGAAAAGCCCTGGTAACTGTGAGACCTTATATAGACAGGTGTGTGCCTTTCCAAATCATGTCCAATCAACTGAGTTTACCACAGGGGGACTCCAATCAAGTTGTAGAAACATCTCAGGGATGATCTGCGGAATCAGGATACCTGAGCTCAATTTTGAGTGTCACGGCAAAGGGTGTGAATACTTATGTACATGGGATTTGTTTCGCTTTTTATTTTTTTTTTAAATTTGCAGAGATTTCAAACAAACGTCTTTTCCAATTGTCATTATGGGGGATTGTTTGTAGAATGTTAAGAATAATAATGAATGCAATCCGTTTTGGAATAAAGCTGTAACACAACAAAAATGTGAAAAAAGTGAAGCGCTGTGAATACTTTCCGGATTGACTGGGAATTTAAATTTATGCTGTTGTCTATTTGTTTCTTTTTGGACATAACTAAAAAAAAGTTGACAAAATATTTTAACTAGTTGGGGAAACTGGGTAGGTTTCACATGCCTAAAAAACTTTGATCATACAGGAGATAGAGAGATACAAAGTAACATTGTTTATAAACATTGATCATACAGGAGATAGAGAGATACAAAATAACATTGTTTATAAATATTGATCAGACAGGAGATAAAGAGATACAAAATAACATTGTTTATAAACATTGATCAGACAGGAGATAGAGAGATACAAAGTAACATTGTTTATAAACATTGATCAGACAGGAGATAGAGAGATACAAAGTAACATTGTTTATAAACATTGATCATACAGGAGATAGAGAGATACAAAGTAACATTGTTTATAAACATTGATCAGACGGGAAATAGAGAGATACAAAGTAACATTGTGTATAAACATTGATCAGACAGGAGATAAAGAGATACAAAGTAACATTGTTTATAAACATTGATCAGACAGGAGATAGAGAGATACAAAGTAGCATTGTTTATAAACATTGATCATACAGGAGATAGAGAGATACAAAATAACATTGTTTATAAACATTGATCAGACGGGAGATAGAGATACAAAGTAACATTGTTTATAAACATTGATCAGACAGAAGATAGAGAGATACAAAGTAACATTGTTTATAAATATTGATCAGACAGGAGATAAAGAGATACAAAGTAACATTGTTTATAAACATTGATCAGACAGGAGATCGAGAGATACAAAGTAACATTGTTTATAAACATTGATCAGACAGGAGATAGAGAGATACAAAGTAACATTGTTTATAAACATTGATCAGACGGGAGATAGAGAGATACAAAGTAACATTGTTTATAAACCTTGATCAGACAGGAGATAGAGAGATACAAAGTAACAATATTTATAAACATTGATCAGACGGGAGATAGAGAGATACAAAGTAACATTGTTTATAAACATTGATCAGACAGGTGATAGAGAGATACAAAGTAACATTGTTTATAAACATTGATCAGACGGGAGATAGAGAGATACAAAGTAACATTGTTTATAAACATTGATCAGTGGGAGATAGAGAGATACAAAGTAACATTGTTTATAAACATTGATCAGTGGGAGATAGAGAGATACAAAGTAACATTGTTTATAAACATTGATCAGACAGGAGATAGAGAGATACAAAGTAACATTGTTTATAAACATTGATCAGTGGGAGATAGAGAGATACAAAGTAACATTGTTTATAAACAGTGATCAGATAGGTGATAGAGAGATACAAATTAACATTGTTTATAAACATTGATCAGACAGGAGATAGAGAGATACAAAGTAACATTGTTTATAAACATTGATCAGTGGGAGATAGAGAGATACAAAGTAACATTTTTTTATAAACAGTGATCAGATAGGTGATAGAGAGATACAAATTAACATTGTTTATAAACATTGATCAGACAGGAGATAGAGAGATACAAAGTAACATTGTTTATAAAAATTGATCAGTGGGAGATAGAGAGATACAAAGTAACATTGTTTATAAACATTGATCAGACAGGTGAGAGAGAGATACAAAGTAACATTGTTTATAAACATTGATCAGACAGGTGAGAGAGAGATACAAAGTAACATTGTTTATAAACATTGATCAGACGGGAGATAGAGAGATACAAAGTAACATTGTTTATAAACAGTGATCAGTGGGAGATAGAGAGATACAAAGTAACATTGTTTATAAACAGTGATCAGACAGGTGATAGAGAGATACAAATTAACATTGTTTATAAACATTGATCAGACAGGAGATAGAGAGATACAAAGTAACATTGTTTATAAACATTGATCAGACAGGAGATAGAGAGATACAAAGTAACATTGTTTATAAACATTGATCAGACGGGAGATAGAGAGATACAAAGTAACATTGTTTATAAACATTGATCAGACGGGAGATAGAGAGATACAAAGTAACAATGTTTATAAACAAACATTGATCAGACGGGAGATAGAGAGATACAAAGTAACATTGTTTATAAACATTGATCAGACAGGTGATAGAGAGATACAAAGTAACATTGTTTATAAACATTGATCAGGTGGGAGATAGAGAGATACAAAGTAACATTGTTTATAAACATTGATCAGACGGGAGATAGAGAGATACAAAGTAACATTGTTTATAAACATTGATCAGACAGGAGATAGAGAGATACATAGTAACATTGTTTATAAACATTGATCAGACGGGAGATAGAGAGATACAAAGTAACATTGTTTATAAACATTGATCAGACGGGAGATAGAGAGATACAAAGTAACATTGTTTATAAACATTGTTTAGACGGGAGATAGAGAGATACAAAGTAACATTGTTTATAAACATTGATCAGACGGGAGATAGAGAGATACAAAGTAACATTGTTTATAAACATTGATCATACAGGAGATAGAGAGATACAAAGTAACATTGTTTATAAACATTGATCAGATGGGAGATAGAGAGATACAAAGTAACATTGTTTATAAACATTGTTTAGACGGGAGATAGAGAGATACAAAGTAACATTGTTTCAGGTGCTCTGTTTTATTCATCTGCAAATCAAAGGTGAGAGATGAGCTTTGATCTGCATATCATGACAGTTGAAGCAACATGACAGGTAAACAAAAATGAAATAAAAATGTAACCTGTTTGACCCTTTAATTATTCTGTAGTTTGTCTTTATCAATCATATATACAGTATCTCACAAAAGTAAGTACACCCTCACGTTTTTGTAAATATTTTATTCTATCTTTTCATGTGACAACACTGAAGAAATGACACTTTGCTACAATGTAAAGTAGTGAGTGTACAGCTTGTATAACAGTGTAAATTTGCTGTCCCCTCAAAATAACTCCACACACAGCCATTAATGTCTAAACCGCTGGCAACAAAAGTGAGTACACCCCTAAGTGATAATGTCCAAATTGGGCCCAAAGTGTCAATATTTTGTGTGTCCACCATTATTTTCCAGCACTGCCTTAACCCTCTTAGGCATGGAGTTCACCAGAGCTTCACAGGTTGTCACTGGAGTCCTCTTCCACTCCTCCATGAATGCATCACAGAGCTGGTGGATGTTAGAGACCTTGCGCTCCTCCACCTTCCATTTGAGGATGCCACACAGATGTTCAATGGGGTTTAGGTCTGGAGACATGCTTGGCCAGTCCATCACCTTTACCCTCAGCTTCTTTAGCAAGGCAGTGGTTGTCTTGGAGGTGTGTTTGGGGTCGTTATCATGTTGGAATTCTGCTCTGTGGCCCAGTCTCTGAAAGGGGGGGTCATGCTCTGCTTCAGTATGTCACAGTACATGTTGGTATTCATGGTTCCCTCAATGAACTGTAGCTCCCCAGTGCCAGCAGCACTCATGCAGCCCCAGACCATGACACTCCCACCACCATGCTTGAATGTAGGCAAGACACACTTATCTTTGTACTCCTCACCTGGTTGCACTCACACACGCTTGACACCATCTGAACCAAATAAGTTTATCTTGGTTCTGAATAAACTTTTTATTGCAAAAGGATCACATCAGGATAGGATGTGATCCTTTTGCAATAAAAAAATTATTCGGACTGCTGTGCAAGATCCTTGGTGTGCTGACGAATATGTGTGTGTGTTTCTTCAGTGTTGTCACATGAAAAGATATTATAAAATATTTACAGAAATTTGAGGGGTGTACTCACTTTTGTGAGATACTGTAATTCCTTCTTCCCCCATTCCTCCTGATCGATTGCTGATTTTTTTTCTAGCCACTTATACTTGTAATTCTTTATTTATATATTTATTTATTTATTTATTTTTTTAGTTTTGTTTGTTACCTTTTTAGCATTTCATTAGGAGGGCATTCACACCTGTTTACATGTGAGATCCCCAGCGGGAATTCCTGGTGATTAGCTGGCTGAAGCCGCTCTATGGAAAGCAATGGGAGGCTGCTGGATCCTGCAGCCTATTGCAGTCGCTCTTGCAGTGATCACATGTAATTGGTTGGTCCTTGACCCCCGACTGCCTGCATCCAGACCGGGCCGGGCCTATTTCTGACACTTGTTGTTTACAAGTTAAAATCTTTTTTTTTTTGCTTGAAAATTACTTACAACCCCCAAACATTATATATTTTGTCTTTAGCAGATACCCTAGAGAATAAAATGAAGATTATTGCAATATTTTTTTTTTTATCACACCGTATTTACGCAGCGGTCTTACAAACGCAATTTTTTGGGGGAAAAAATAAACTTTTTTTTAATAAAAAAATAAGAAAACAGTAAAGTTTGACCAATTTTTTTTCATAATGTGAAAGACAATGTTAAGGCCGAGTAAATAGATACCCAACATGTCATGCTTAAACATTGCGCACGCTCGTTGAATGGCGACAAACATTGGAACTTAATAATCTCCATAGGTGACACTTTAAAAAAACTTCTACAGGTTACCAGTTTAGAGTTACAGAGGAGGTCTAGGCTCTCGCTCTAACGATCGTGGCGATACCTCACATGTGTGGTTTTAACACCGTTTACATATGTGGGCTCGACTTGCGTATGCGTTCGCTTCTGCGTGCGAGCTAACAGGGACGGGGTGCTTTAATTTTTTTTTTCCCTATTTATTTTACCTTTTATTTTTCATTTTTAATCTGTCCTATGGAAAAAAAAACTTTTTTGATCACTTTTATTCCAATTACAAGCAATGTAAACATCCCCTGTAATAGAAATAAGCAGGACAGGTCCTCTTTAATGTGAGATCTGGGGTCAAAAAGACCTCACATCTCACAACTACACTAAAAAGCAAAAAACTGGGTTTTTTAAGGCCGCTGAGTGGAAGCGACGTATGACATCGCTCCGGTCTTCGAAAGCCATAGAGTGGAGTGGGGATCATCTTACCCTCACTCGACTTCCTGCCTAAGAGGAGAGTGGACTGGATCGTTTTCCCTGCTACCGACAGCTCCGGTAAGTGGGGAAAATGACCGGGAAGCGGCGGGAGGTGGTGGGGTGGAACACCTCTCCGGCCGCCCATAAAGATGATCTTGTGGCAAATCCGCCACTGGGACAACCCTTATGTTAAAGCAGACCGCCCGCTGTTTAAAAAAATACCGGGGTTGTGGTAGCTATCTGTTGCCATAACCGTGGTATATAACGTCAAAGTACCGACGTAAAACTGCGGTGGGCGGTCCGTAAGTGGTTAAGGTAACTAAAACAGAGATCCAATTTTTTTTGTCTTCACTGAGAATTCAACAGGAGTACTAAACTCTGACAAAGTATGGCAGGGAGCCTGTCTGACCCTGATGTCTTCAGCTACAATTTCAGCTACCCGAAAAATTCCACCCAACTTTTTAATTGTGGGACCAGGTTTTACCTTTGAGTATGTACTTGGCCTCCGGACAGCGGTAATGCAGCCACTCCAGAAAGCAATGTTCCTTCAGGGATAAGTTATGGTGGCTCTCCATGAAGTCCCACAATATAATGTCACCATAAAACGAGGCTTCCTCCACCAATCTTTCCATCTCCTCCCGATGGCCAGAATTGGCGAGGAGAAACACGGGGAGCAACCTGTATCCCAGAATCCTCCTCTCCTGAGCCCAGGTGTAACGTAAGATGATTCTCTTCCCAGGGGACGCTGGATGAGATTTTACTGCCAAGATGATCAGAGGATCCAGTGTCCGGCAATATCCGGAGAGATCTATAAAGGTTCGGCAGCGGTACTCCTGAAGGGCCGGGTACTTCTGAGAGTACTCAGACAGATCCAAGTAAAAGTCATTCTCGCGGTGGTACAAAAACACTGAACGGCGGAGGACTGGGGCAGGGCTGTTTTTGGCTACGATATGGTCCAGGATCTCTTGCAGCTCTAGACGGGGCTCTTCCTTCCTGAGGAACTGAATGATGAATACAAGGACCATGGATGTCAGGAGGGCCGCTAGGATCAATCGCCATCTGGCCAACCGCTGGAGGGCAGAATACACATAAAAAAAATAGAGAGGAGACAATGTTAAATAAGATTTCTTTAGGAAGAACCCCAGGAAACAAAATATATATCTAAACCATCCCCTGATTGTAGAATGTTCTTGTTTAGATTACCTAAATGCTTAAAAATATTATTTTCAATTTTTTAAAACTGGTATATACACTGCTCATAAAAAATGAAAGGAGCACTTTGAAAACACATCAGATCTCAATGGAGAAAAATCCCAAGGTTTATATCTATACTGGTTAGGACTTGGTAATGTGTTGGGATCTATACTGGTATGAACTGGATAATGTGTTAGGATCTATACTGATATGGACAGGGCAATGTGTTAGGAGCTATACTGGTACGGACTGGGTAATTTGTTAGGATCTATACTGGTATGTACTGGTTAATGCGTTAGGATCTATACTGGTATGGACTAGGTAATGTGTTATGATTTATACTGGTATGGACTGGGTAATGTGTTAGGATCTATACTGGTATGGACTGGGTAATGTGTTAGGATCTATACTGGTATGGACTGGGTAATGTGTTAGGATCTACACTGGTATGGACTGGGTAATGTGTTAGGATCTATACTGGTATGGACTGGGTAATGTGTTAGGATCTATACTGGTATGGACTGGGTAATGTGTTAGGATCTATACTGGTATGAACTGGATAATGTGTTAGGATCTATACTGATATGGACAGGGCAATGTGTTAGGAGCTATACTGGTATGGACTGGGTAATTGGTTAGGATCTATACTGGTATGGACTGGGTAATGTGTTAGGATCTATACTGGTATGGACTGGGTAATGTGTTAGGATCTATACTGGTATGGACTGGGTAATGTGTTAGGATCTATACTGGTATGAACTGGATAATGTGTTAGGATCTATACTGATATGGACAGGGCAATGTGTTAGGAGCTATACTGGTATGGACTGGGTAATTTGTTAGGATCTATACTGGTATGGACTGGGTAATGTGTTAGGATCTATACTGGTATGGACTGGGTAATGTGTTAGGATCTATACTGGTATGGACTGGGTAATGTGTTAGGATCTATACTGATATGGACAGGGCAATGTGTTAGGATCTATACTGGTACGGACTGGATAATTTAGTAGGATCTATACTGGTATGGACTGGGTAATGTGTTAGGAAGGAAAGAATGCCACATCGTTTGATTGAAAGGAAAATTCCCACCCTACAGAGGGCTGAATTCAAAGACACCCCGAAAATCAAAGTAAAAAATTATGCAGCAGGCTAGTCCATTTTGCTGACATTTCATTGCAGCAACTCAAAATGTTATTCGGTAATTTGTATGGCCCCCACATGCTTGTATGCATGCCTGACAACATAGGGCATGCTCCTAATGAGACGACGGATGGTGTCCTGGGGTATTTCCTCCCAGATGTGAACCAGGGCATCACTGAGCTCCTGAACAGACTGAGGTGCAACCTGGCGGCATCAGATAGACCGAAACATAATGTCACAGCAGTGTTATTGTAGTTAGGTCAGGCGAGCGTGGGGGCCATTCAATGGTATCAATTCCTTCATCCTCCAGGAACTGACTGCATACTCTCGCCACATGAGGCCGGGCATTGTCGTACACCAGGAGGCACTCAGGACCAATTGCACCAGTGTAGGGTCTGACAATGGGTCCAAGGATTTCATCCTGATACCTAATGCAGTCAGGGTGTCATTGTCTAGCCTGTAGAGGTCTGTGTGTCCCTCCGTGGATATGCCTCCCCTTACATCACTGACCCACCACCAAACCTGTCATGCTGAACAATGGTACAGGCAGCATAACCTTCTCCAGACCCTTTCACGTCTGTCACATGTGCTCAGGGTGAACCTGCTCTCATCTGTGAAAAGCAAAGAACACAGTGGTGGACCTGCCAATTCTGGTGTTCAATGGCAAATGCCAATTGAGCTCCACAGTGTTGGGCAGGGAGCACAGGGCCCACTAGAGGACATCCTCATGAAGTCTGTTTCTGATTGTTTAGTCAGAGACATTCACACCAGTGGCCTGCTAGAGGTAATTTTGTAGGGCTCTGGCAGTGCTCATCCTGTTCCTCCTTGCACAAAGGAGCAGATAGCAGTCCTGCTGATGGGTTAAGGACCCTCTACGGCCCTGTCCAGCTCTCCTAGAGTAACTTCCCATCTCCTGGAATCTCCTCCATGCTCATGAGACTGTGCTGGGAGACACAGTAAACCTTCTGGCAATGGCACGTGCTGATGTGCTATCCTGGAGAAGTTAGACTGCCTGTTCAACCTCTATAGGGTCCAGGTACATGCTACCAGTAGTGACACTGCCCCTAGCCAAAGGCAAACTAGTGAAAAATAGTAGGGAAAAAAATGTCAGTCGCCTCCACTTGTAAAACCATTCCTGTTTTGGAGGTTGTCTCATTGTTTCCCATCGATTAACACCAAAGCAGCTGAAAATGATTAATAACTCCCTCTGCTACTTAACTGATGAGATCAATATCCCAGGAGTTGGTTAATTGACTTGATGCTGTACTCTGATTAAAAAGTGTCCCTTTAATTTTTTTGAGCAGTGTATATAATATGACTTAGACCTGACATCCCGTTAGAGTTGGAAATCCTATCATGAACATTATCATAGAGTTGCCCTCCTTTGTAGCTATAACATCTTTCTCTCTTCTGGGAAGTTGGGAAGACCTTACTCAAGATTGTGGAGGGTGTCTGTGGGGATTTCTACCCATTAGTGAACCCAGGTTCTGATGTTGGATGAGAAGACATGGCTCACAATCAGTTTTCCAATTCATCACAAAGGTGTTCAGTGGGGATGAGCTTCGAGTTCGAGTTGAACGTAAGTTCGACTCGAACATTGCCTGTTCGATCGTTCGTAGAATGACAAACAAATGGGCTTCTTCGCGGGAACTTTGAGTTCCTGCATTATCATGGACTCTCTGACCTCTGAATTCCAATAAATAAATTACTGGCTGGGGGAATTGATCTCACAGCTCTTTCATTGCAAGCTTGGTATTCTATCACCTACACCACCAAGCCTGCTTAGCTAGACTTCCTTTCCCTAACTTTTATCTCATTCACTGTGTGCAGGGTGAGATAGGAGTTAGTTAGTTAGAACTCAAAAAGAGTTATTGACAGTGGCGTAGCTGGTAGAGTACCATACCTGCAATTGTGATGGTTGTGAGATTGAATCTCTTGGCCAGCGGGAGATTTAGTGGAATTTTATAATTAATAATAGCAGGGAGAGAGATTTTTGCTTCTTACAGTTTGTTGAGATCAGGTAGTGCAGTGTATACCACAAAGTTATATATGTATATATATAGGCATTTCAGTTTATGTCAGTATTGCTGAAAAAAAACGGCGATACCAGGCCCCTCGGGTCACGCCAAAATTTTTTAAAAAATCGGCGTGGGGTTCCCCCTAAAAAACGATAACAGACTCTTATCCGAGCACACAGCCTGGCTGGCCAGGATGGGGGTGGGGCGAGCGAGCGCCCCCTCCTGAACCATACAAGGCCACATGCCCTTAACATGGGGCGGTGGGTGTTTTGGGGGGGCTCTGCCTCCCACCCCAAAGCACCTTGCCCCCATGTTGATGGGGACAGGGGTCTCTTCCCCACAACCCTGGGCTGTGGTTGTGGGGGTCTGCAGGGGGGGCTTATCGGAATCTGGAAGCCCCTTTTAACAAGAGGACCCCCAGATCCCGCCCCCCCCCCCCATGTGAATGGATATCGGGTACATGGTACCCCTACCTATTCACCAAAAAAGTGTACAAAAAAAATAATGACAAAAGCCAGTTTTGGAAAGGTCTTTTATTAAAAAATAAGAAAATACTGTCCCCGATGATCAGTCGCCCCGTCCGCCCGAAAAATAGAAAAAAAAAAGAAGCTCATGCTTCCCTGTACGCTTCCCGCGCTCTGAGCTGGTTTGATTTTGACAGTTCTTTTATAGTGACACAAGCCGCCCCACAATGCACTCTCAGGTGCAGTAAATAAATTGCTGACTGATGTCAGTAATTTATTCACTGATGTCAGAGCCCTATAAAAGAGCTGTCAAACTCAGATATACGTTAGTTAGCCAGAGAGAGTGGCACATTAATCAGCTGGCTTGGTGGCTTAACTGGTAGAATAATGAGCTGGCAAACAAGAGGCTGTGAGTTTGATTCCCCAGGCCAGCAGGTGAGTAGTAATAATTATGTATTTTAATTAGAGAGAATTGTTAGGCAGAGAGAGCCTAAAGGCCCGTACACACGATAAGAAAATCTGAATGGAAATTTCGTCTGCCGATTTTCGGATTGTTAGTATGTATGGTGCTTTCGACAGCCGACTCCGACTTTTCGGTCGACAAAATCCTGATGTGCAGGCTATATAATTTTTGTCGTCCGTCAAAACAACGTCCGATTTTCGTCTCATTAGTACAGATTTCGACGGAAAAAAATCTTAAGAGCAAGACTAGGCATGCTCAGAGATGAAAGAACACATACAAAACAATCCAGCACATGACATCACTTCTGAAGTAGAATTCTGTCGTACGGGAAAATTTGTATGAAAATAACCTCTTCACTTTCCACATCAGACTAGCATGCCACAAAAAACGGATGACAGATCGTCTGATCATGTGATCATGTGATCATGTGATCATGTGTTCATGTGATCATGTGTATGGGGCTTTAGGTTACTCAGCTGCCTAGTAGAATAACAGACTAGCAAGTGAGAGGCTGTGAGTTCGCATCCCTGGCCACCAGGTGATAATTAGTCACTTACATTTAAGGTTTTAAAATGAAGATTTGTGTTTGTATGTTCGCTAGAACATTTCCCCTGTTCGAGATGTTCTGGTGCGAACCGAACAGGGGGGTGTTTGGCTCATCACTAGTGTTCAGTAGGGTTGAGGTCAGGGCTCTGTGCAGAACACTTGAGTTACTCCACACTGTGTCTATATGGAACTGGCTGCTCTCTTCTGGGAAAATTTTGGAGTGTGCCTGGGGGAATTTGTATCCAATCAACCAAAAGAACATTTGTCCGGTCAGGTACTGATGTTAAATGAGAAGACCCAGCTCACCAACAGGGTTCCAAGCGCAAAGGTGTTCAGTAGGGTTGAGGTCAGGGCTCTATGGAGGACACTCAAATTCCTTTACACCAAACTGGTCATACCATGTCTTTATGAGGCTGGCTTCATACACAGGGGCAAAGTTATATTGGAACAGAAAAGGGTCTTGGAAGAGCTCAATTATCCTCAATGGTGTGTGCTGTAGTTTTAACCAGTTCCCACCTAGTCATCACTATAGGTATAGGAAATTGGTAATTCCTGGTAGTCATCATATGATGTCCTCCCAGAACATCCCACAGGCAACGCTGCAGCAGGACTTGTCACCCGATGTGTTCGGTGGATGACTTATCAGTGTACCAGTCACTGCCAGTACCATGGGATTGATGTGACCAATCACAGCAGATCACATGACGATTGTACACAATAAATGGCTTTGATTCATGCCATTCATTGTGTACTATTGTGATGAGCTCTGTAATTGGTCACAGTGATCACATGGTACAGACAGGGCCAATCGCAGCCCATCTGTACTATGTGATTAGCTGTGGCCAATCACAGCTAATTACAATAGTAAACACTGAATTTATCAATTTCATTCAGTAAAAATGGTTGCTTATAACAGTAAAATTCACTGGTATAAGCAAACATAATGTGTAAAAAAAAAAAAAAAAAATCCTGACCACTTCCCTAGAATAATACAGTGTTCAATGGTAACACTGTATTGCTCTGGTCTCAGTGTGTTAAAAAGAAATGTTAAAAAAAAAAGAAAAAAAGTAATAAAAAAAAAAAAATTGAAAGAAATTAATAAAAATTATATTTATTTTTTTTTTTTTTACATACTGTCACCAGTCAGTATCCCTGATCACCACCACTCCCGTTATATGATAATGTACTGCACTGGTGATTTATTTATTTTTTATTTCTTCATTTTCCAAAAAATTTTGACAAAAATACTACTCCATAAAACTCGCCATGCCTCTTACTAAATACCTCAAACTCTCTACTTTCTAAAAAGGGGTCATTTGGGGGTCATTTGTACTGTCCTGGCGATTTCATGCTTCAAGGTATACAGTATAAGCAGTACCATTGTTTTTAGACCCTGTAATTTTCCTACAGGGTCAGACTAAATAATATATACTGATTTGGAATATGTAGCAGAATACATTTTTGCCTAAACTGATGAACGATTATTTATTTGCAAATTTCATAACATAACCAAACTAAATCGTTTTCTTATTTCAAAAAATTTTGGTTGTTTTTCAATAATTTATCATAAAATAAAATACACAGTGGTGATTAAATACCACCAAAAGAAATCTTTCTTTATGTAAAAAAACAATGATAAAAATCTAATCGGTGTACAATGTTGCATGACTACGCAAATGGGAAGGCGGAGCCTGGAGTTGTGGGAGGGGAGGAGCTGCCTATTTAAGGTCAGGCCCCCCGCCTCTTCTGGGCTGCCGCAGAGATCGCTTAGGCTGGTTTTGGTCATGTCCACTTCCAAATTCTCCAGTGCACCTGGGAGCTGCGCTCAATGAGGACATTTCCGGGTCGGCAAGCGGCACCCGGTAAACTGTAGGTACTTGGGAGGTCTCCCCCCCTTCTTTCTCCCACCACCAGCCGCACATCATCCCCCCTTCCTCGCATCCCCTTCAGTGCCGTCTGAGCTGCACTCCCGGCGCTGCCTGGGGCAGTCCGCGCCCCCCTTTACCTGAAGGCGGCGCCGAGGCGATGACGTCATCCCCGGGTCACAAACTGTCCCCCAGCTCCTTCACTGCCCGGCCATCCACTTTCACTTCAGTCCTCACTTAGTACTTCCGTTTGTGTGTTTCCCCAATAAACTTGCAAAAAAAAACCCTCCAGCCGTTTTTACAGATGCCCTAATCACTTTACAGTTGCCTCATTACTTTTTATTTTTTGCATGTCCCACAGCATCACTCACTGCTTGTTAAGGATCATCCTCTGTTTAGTTTTCTCATGCTTCCTCGGTCATCCGTCTGGCACACCAACTTCACAGCCGTTTTACTTGACACATAGCAGGCTGTATGTCGGTATTTACACTCTAGAGCAATTCCTTCTGTGTTTTTCTTCTTTCATGCAGGATGACATGGCTTTGCTCCTTCCTCTTGAGACAGACAAAGATAAAAAATTCCCAGTTCAATTTGGTAACTAGTTTGCTTACCAACCAAATTAACCTGTCTAACAGTTTGCGTCAAAACAGGGGTTTAGTTAGCACACATTTACAAACGCATGTGTAAGCTGCAGGGCCACTCCACGGCACCCTGTATTCCCTGCAGTCCTAACTAAATTTATGAGAGTCTTCACAGTGGAAGCACATGCAAGCTAATGGATAGACAGGGGGCAGGTGAGGCTGGAGGTGGCCCAACCCTCCTAAAGGAACTTGGGGGCATAATGGACGCCCAGCCAATGGTACAACAGCAAAGGCATCCAGTATGTCTACTCACCAGTATAAATTAACAACAAAGAAAATGACCTCCACCTATACTTGGCCTTCATAGCAAAGAACACATGGAAGGGCAACGTACATGAGACAAGTAAAGATAAAAATTCCTAGTTCAATTTGGTAACCAGTTTGCTTACCAACCAAATTAACCTGTCTAACAGTTTGCGTCAAAACAGGGGTTTAGTTAGCACATTACGTCCAAATTCTGGAAAGATCATTGGAAAAGCACTTGAAATTGAGACGTGGTTATCTTCAGCATATCATCCCCAAACGAATGGTCAGACAGAATGAACAAACCAGACTCTAGAGTAGGGATGCACCGTTCCGACTTTTTTGGACGCGATACCGATATCTGGCATTTTGAAATCGCCGATACCGGAACCGATCCAGAGCTACACATAAAGCAAGCGGCTGCAGTACAGAGCAAAGCCGCTGCTTGTGTACGGCTCCTCCATTCACAGGCGGAGTGCATCTGATATCACTCCGCCTGTGAGCCGGACCTATACAGGAAGTAGCGGCTCCCATCCCATACTACTACTGCACCTAGTAAGGGATGGCTGAGCCGTTACCAAGCAAAAACCGGATCGGCCAGTGGATCGGTCAATGTTACCGATCCCCCAATCCATCTAAAATGGCCATATCGGCGCCGATATCCGATCCGAATATCGGATCGGTGCATCCCTACTCTAGAGCCATACCTTCAGTGTTTTTCTTCTTTCATGCAGGATGACATGGCTTTGCTTCTTCCTCTAGCAGAGTTTGCTTACAGCAATTCTGTCCACTCGGTTACTGGTCAAACTCCATTCTTTTCAAACTTCGGATTCATTCCTTCCTTCCCACCTGATGCAGTCTTTGATTCACCTGTTCCAGCAGTCTAGGAGTGACTGAGGTTTCTGCAAATCAGCAATCAAGTTATGCAGGAAGCTATTGGTGTGGAAATGAAAGGTGCGCGAATCAAAAGAAATAGATTAGAAGCAGCACTGAAAAAAGGTGATAGAATAAATAAAGGAATATAATCTATAATATGGGATTATAAATTATATAGAGTGCGCTTCAAAAATATGATCAAACGTGACATTACTCAATCTGACAAAGTCATTGTGTGCAAAACGAATAATCATAAAAGAAAGTCTTTTCAAATGTGGAAGATGTCTGCATCAACTACAAAACAATCATGTAAAAATAAATCCGTGCCAAGGTGACGTGAAGAAATGCAGACAGATGGTGCTTCACAATTTTTGACTGTGCTCAGATGGCCTCATACCAAAAATCAATCCAAAAGTAGCGTGATAACTGGTGAAGTGGATGTGCAATGGGAAGGTGACACCCTGTGATAAAGGTGGGTTCTTACCAAATTGAAGGGAAAAATGAGCTTGAAGCCAGAGGCGTAACTAGAACCTTCAGAGCCCCGGTGCGAGAAACCATGAAGGGCCCCCCGGACCCCTGGCCGGGGCCCTTCCCTTCAAGCCTGGGGCTTTTCCTACTGATCCTGGGGCCCTTTACTCTTGCTGTGGGGCCCTTTATTACAGTCCCGCAGTGGGACCCTTTCACAAGTTCTACAGTGGGCCCCCTCCCTGCCATCTTTGGGCCTCCCCACGGTGGTGGAATGCCAGAGACCGGTCGCAAGTGTGACCTTTGCGATCCTGGAAGTTTACCCACTGGTGTCAGTAGTTTTTATTTTTTGGTATTTTTATTGTATTATTTTTTTATCATTTTATTTTATTTTTTTACAATGTCACTGACTATGACTCTGTCCATTCAGAAAAGGAGGGAGCTGGTAAATTACATATTTACCGACCCCAACCTCCTTCATGGTTTTCTATTGTGACACATCCCCTGCAGCAGCCGGGAGGAGAGGGGAGGGAGCACAGTGGGGGGGGGGGACCAGGGGAGCACACAGGGGCCCAGAGACAGCAGAACACAAGTGAACTGGATAGGAGGAGTGGTGGGGGCAGCATACAGAGGAACCAATCTCCTCCATTTTCCTCCTGCAGCTATGGGAGGAAAAAGGAGGACAGTGATTTCTCTACATGCTACCCCCCCCCCCCCAATCCAGGTGTACAGAAGAGCTGGACAGGCCCCCTGGAGCATGGGGCCCGGTTGCGATTGCAACCCCTGCAACCCCTGTAGTTACGCCCCTGCTTGAAGCTGTTGTAACAAAGAATCCAATTGCTGGTCAGCTTGGAATGGTATGCTCTCACTGAGATGAATGGATCTGACAGCTCTTCAAATGTATGGATCCAGAATTCCTCAGGATACAAACACCCAGGAGTAGTTCTCACAGAAAAAAGAGGGACTAATAGTGTATTACCCTTTAAATGTTATTATTAAAAGAAAGGCAAACACTTACATTCATCCAATGCAAATGAAGACAGTGCTCTTTAAATTTACGGCCGCCTGCAGTGCGGTCCGTGACATGTAACAGCGCGGCTTGCTCCCTCCGACGCGTTTCCACTAAGGAGTCGGCTTCTGGGATTGGAGCTAGAACCGCGCTGTCATTCTCCCTTCGTTAAATGACTGTTCTGGTGGAGGCTTCCGATCCGGCCTTGACAGGGTCCTGGAAGTGTAATGAAAAAACACTTCCGGGGCCGAAACCAGCTAGCGCCATGGGACGCAAACAGGAAGTAAAAAGATGACTGGGCAATCATAGTGCTGAGAAGAGAAAGAAAGATATAGAAAAAAAACTCCTCTCGCTGATTATACCAGAAACATAAGAGTGTTGTGTATAATAGATTGCCATATTAGGTTGCTAATTTTATAAGGAGTCATAAATAACTGTGATATTAAAAGTCGCATATAAAATTCACCATAAATACATAGACACAGTATCTTATGGGAAAGAATGCAAAAAAAGGTTTATAGGTGATGAATGTGAATGATAAAAGTAAATAAAAGTGCCAAAGAAAATAAAAATAAAAGATTAAAAAAAAAAGTGAAAAAATGTGAAAAACATATATGTGAAAAAATGTAAATAAAAATAAAAGAAAAAAATATAAAAATAAAAAAATAAAATTAAAAACTAAATAAAATAAAAAATAAATATAAATAATAAATAAAAAATGAAAATAAAATAAAAAATAAAAGAATGAAAATAAATAAATATATATATAAAAAAATAATAGTGGTGCAGAAATGTGAAATAAATGAATGAAATGTAAGCTGAATGTAAAAAATGTGTGTATCTCAAAAAATCCATAAAAAGATCAAATCAAGTATAAAACTTGAAAAAATGTTAAAAATTAAAAACAAGGGTACCATTATATAAAGTAACCCTCATTTGCCAATAAGACCCCGAAAATAATAATGGGAGACCGGAAGTGTCCATCCACAGACTTGCAATAAAATGAAATCTGTTACATATTAATTCAGAAATCTTAAAATCCATATAAAATATAAATAACAATCAAACATCAAAGACGGTGATGTGAAGAGAAGGAAACGAAGAACATTATAGAGGGAAGAAGAATGTATATAAATTTCGAAGAAGGGGATGAATTCAATTCCTCTAATCAATAATATGTAGTTATTGATTGTTGATGTGAGCATTGATATCCCATTCTACATTCATTCCCAATGGTTGGTAGCTTTTTAATTCATGGATCCAGAATGTCTCTCTCCTGGAGATACTGCATTTCGTGTTGCTGCCTCTCCAGTGGGGAGAATAGCTCTCAATGGCAACAGCTTCCAATTGAGAGTAACTCTTTCCGTGACACTTATCATGATGTAAAGATAAGCTATGTCCTGGGAAGCCCTTCTGGATCTTGTTAAGATGCTCACCAATTCTGATACTTGGAGTGCGGATGGTTCTCCCCACATACTGAAGGCCACAACCACAAGTGAGAGGATATATGACGCCCTTAGTATGGCATGTAATACAACTTTTGATGTCATATTTCCTCTTAGTAACAGTCGAAATGAAAGTTTTGGTTCTCTGTGTTTTTAATTCCCTACAGACACGGCACTTCTTACATGGGAAGAAGTCCTTTAGGTCAGCAAACATTTTGGGAACTACTGGTTTCTCAACTGGATTGGGAGCTATCAAATCCCTCAGATTCCTAGATCTCTTAAATATAATGGGGGGTCTATCTGGAAGTGTGGGGCCCAACGATTTATCACCTCTTGGAATGTCCCAGTACTTGCGGAAGGTGCGATTGATCCATCCGTAACCATTTGAAAAAGTGGTCACGAAGGCATACTCAAATTTGGATAGGATGCCATCATCCTTCTTCTGTTTAGGGACAACTAGACCTTTCTGTTCTAGGAAGCTTACTTGTTGTATATCCTCTTCCAAGCTTTTAGGATCAAAAACTTTCTCCAAACATTTTTCTTTGAGAATCTCACTCTGTATGCGGAAATCATGAAGGTCCGTGCAATTACGGCAAATTCTCCTGAATTGGCTCTTAGGAACAGCAGATATCCATGTCGGATGATGGCAGCTGTCAAGAGATATGAAGCTGTTCTTATCCATAGGTTTGAAGTATATTTTGGTAGAGAAACTTACGCTGGATACACACTATACAAATGTTGTTGTTAGATTTCCTTTAGATTTACCTTCAACTATGTAGTGCAAGGGCCTACCTGATTGCATACAAATTTAAAGTGTTTGGGTTGGACCTCATATTATATGGTTTTGGTAAATCTAAAGGAAAAAAATCTAAAGAAAATTGTATAGTGTGTATCCAGCTTTAACCCTTTCCTAGATATGATTAGGTCAAGGAAATTGATAGATTCCTCACTGAACTGATAAGTGCCCCAATCATTACAGTTCAATTGATCCAAAAAACTTTGTAAGGAGTTAATGTTGCCTCTCCATAAAAATAGAAACGTCATCTATATATCTTCTCCAAAAGAAAACTTTTTTCTCTCTATTGTTATAGATGTTTACATAGTTACATAGTTACATAGTTAGTGAGGTTGAAAAAAGACATCAGTCCATCCAGTTCAACCTATGATGTATGTGTGTGTTTGCTTTTAACCGTACATTGTATACCCCTGTATGTTGTGGTCTTTAAGGTGTCCATCTAATAGTTTTTTGAAACTATCAATGCTCCCTGCTGATACGACTGCTTGTGGAAGAGAATTCCACATCCTTACCGCTCTTACAGTGAAGAACCCCCTACGCACTTTAAGGTTAAACCGCCTTTCCTCAAGTTTTAGTGAGTGGCCAAGTGTCTTATTGGATCTCCTTTCTCTGAATAGTTTGTTCCTTATGCTCGGGTCACCAGTACAGTATTTGTTCATTGATATCATATCCCCCGTCAATCGTCTCTTCTCCAGAGAGAATAGGTTCAGTGCTTGTAGTCTTTCCTCATAGCTGATGTCCTCCATTCCCCTAATTATTTTTGTTGCCCTTCTCTGGACTTTCTCCAGTTCCAGCACATCCTTTCTGAGGACCGGTGCCCAGAACTGGACAGCATACTCCAGATGTGGCCGGACCAGAGTCTTGTAGAGCGGGAGAATAATCTCTTTATTTCTGGAGTGAATCCCCTTTTTTATACAACCCAGTATTCTGTTGGCTTTGCTTGCGGCGGCTTGGCATTGCATGCCACTGCCAAGCCTGTTGTCTACCAGTACCCCCAGGTCCTTTTCCATCCTAGACTCACCCAGAGGTTCCCCCCCTAGTGAGTAGCTTGCTTTCTGGTTTCTGGCCCCCAAGTGCATTACTTTACATTTTTCAACATTAAATCTCATCTGCCATGTAGTTGCCCACCCCGTTATTTTGTTCAGGTCCACTTGCAAGGTTTCCACATCCTGCATAGAAGATATTGGCATGCCTAATTTAGTATCATCCGCAAATACTGAGATTGTACTAGATATCCCCTTCTCCAGATCATTTATGAATAAATTAAACAGGATTGGTCCCAGGACAGAACCCTGGGGGACCCCACTTTCCACACCCGCCCAATCCGAGTACTCCCCATTAATCACCACCCTCTGTACTCTCCCCTGGAGCCAGTTCTCTATCCAGGTACTCACCTTATGGTCCATACCTACCTTCCTTAGTTTGTACAGTAAGCGTTTGTGGGGAACGGTGTCAAAGGCCTTTGCAAAGTCCAGATACACCACATCCACAGGCTTTCCTTTATCTAGGTGGCAGCTCACTTCATGGTAGAAGGTTAATAGATTGGTTTGGCACGAACGATTTTTCATGAATCCATGCTGACTACTGATGTTAGGCTGACCGGCCTATAGTTCCCCGGGATATATCTCGGCCCCTTTTTAAATATTGGTACCACGTTGGCTTTTTTCCAATCAGCTGGCACCATACCCGTCTGTAAACTATCCTTAAAGATCAAGAATAACGGTCTGGCAATCACCTGGCTGAGCTCATTAAGAACCCTCGGGTGCAAGCCATCCGGTCCCGGGGATTTATTTGTGTTAAGTTTCTCTAGTTTAGCTCTAAGTCTATCCTCTGTTAGCCATGGCGGCACTTCCTGAGGTGTATTATTTAATTCGGCCTTACAAGCGGGGTTCGTGTAGCCCCCCGATTCTTTTGTGAAGACTGAAGAAAATAAATTATTTAACACTTCCGCCTTTTCTCTGTCCTCAGTGGCCATTTTACCTTTATCATCTTTTATGGGGCCAATGTGCTCTGGCCTCGCTTTCCTACTGTTTATATACTTAAAGAACTTCTTTGGGTTCTTTTTACTCTCCTCCGCTATATGTCTCTCGTGTTCTATTTTAGCCGCCCTGATTTCGTCTTTACATTTCTTATTACACTCTTTATAATGCTTAAATGCTGCCAATGACCCCTCAGTCTTGTATTTTTAGAAGGCCTTTTCTTTAGCTCTAATATACATTTTTATGTTGGAGTTTAGCCACCCGGGGTTTAGTTTTGCTCTTTTAAATTTATTTCCCTTTGTAATGCACTGGTCAATCCCCTTGTTAAGTATGCTCTTGAAGCACTCCCATTTTTCCTCCGTGTTCTTTGTTCCCAGGGTTCTATCCCATTTAATATTTTCTAGCAGTGAGCGCAGTTTAGGGAAATTTGCTCTTTTGAAATTCAGTGTCCTTATATTACCCTTGTGTTTCCTATTACTGTAATTAATACTGAAACCAATTGACCTATGGTCACTGTTCCCTAAGTTTTCCTGTATTTCTATATTCGTGAGCAGGTCTGTATTGTTGGTAATCAGTAGGTCAAGTACCGCATTGTTTCTTGTCGGTGCATTCACCATCTGACCCATGAAATTGTCCTGCAAAACATTTAGGAACTGCCGAGCCTTGGCTGAGTGCGCGGTTCCTTCTGCCCAGTCTATATCCGGATAATTAAAGTCCCCCATTATAATGACATTTCCCATCCTTGCTGCAAATCCTATCTGTAACATGAGGTCCGCCTCACCCTCCTCCCTCTGGTTGGGGGGCCTATAGCATACGCCCAATATTACCTTCCCCACCGTGCCTTCTCTTTGAAGTTCTACCCATAAGGATTCTGCCTCGTCCTTAGCTCCATTATTAATATCATCCCTCATATTTACCTGTATACTGTTCTTAATATACAGACATACCCCTCCCCCTTTTTTACCTTCTCTATCTCTGCGATAAAGGGAATACCCCTGAATGGTCGCCATCCAGTCATGAGAGCTGTCAAACCAAGTCTCAGTTATCCCCACAAAATCTAAGTCTTCCTCAAACATCAGCAGCTCCAGCTCTCCCATCTTGTTGGCCAGGCTTCTGGCATTGGTATACAAACCTCGTAATTTTGATCGGTTATATTTATCCTCATTTGATGTTTTTAGGCTGCTCTCTTGATTTTTCCCTGTACCCACCCTGGGTTTAGGAGCTGTCTGTCTTCCCACAATGCCATGAAAAGATTGGCGAGGCCGGGGGCAAATTTGGCCCCCATAGCAACTCCAGTCTTCTGTAAATAAAAGTTCCCACCGTAATAAAAATAATTATGTTCCATTCCAAACTGTAAAAGTTTGAGAATGAAAGCTTTCTGTTTAATAGGGATATCATAGTTGTAGTCTAGGAAGGTGCTTATTGCCTCGTATCCCATATGATGGGATATGATGGTGCATAAAGATGAAACATCCGCAGTGATGAGTAGTAATTCACCCTCCACCTCTAACTGGGTGAGTTCTTGAATGCACTGGGCAGTGTCCTTTAGAAACACAGGTGTATTTTGAACGAGAGGTTGGAGAAAAAAATCAACGTATTTCTCTATCCTTGAGGTGACAGAGTCAATACCACTTACAGTCGGTCTGCCAGGGGACTTCACCTGACTTTTATGGACCTTAGGTAAGTAGTATATAGTGGGGATCCTGGGAGCTAATGGAACTAAATGTTCTTTCTCCTTATCCCCCCGTGCATACATGAAAATGCAAATGCAGCGTAGGTCCGTCACAGACAAACATAGGCTGCACCACGCATGTGAGGTATCGCATGTGGGTGGTCGGCGCAACCATTTTTGTTTACCATTTTGCAACTCACTTTTTTTTTTGTATTATTATCTTTCTTAATTAACCTCGTGTCTATTGTTAATTTTAGTAGTACTGTACTTATTTCATACAGATATGATGTTGTTTTGTTATTTTGCATCTGTCCAGTAGGGATGGGTGAACGGTTCGGCCTGAGCATGAGTTCGGGTCAAAGATTTGCTTGTTCAGCCGTTCGCCAAACACCCGATTTTGCAGGGTGTTCACCCCGACGAACACCCTGCAATGCACTGAGCCATGCACAGTGCATTCTGCACCCTGATTGGGCAGAGCTTTGCCCATTCAGGGCGTAGTGTAAGCTGGTTGTTGAAAAGCTGGGCCAGGAAGCCAACGTCGGCGTCCCTAACAACCGATGAGTCGTCAGCTGTCAATGGGTTTCCCTGCTGACAGCTGAATAAAAAAAAAAGAAAACGTTGTGGAGCTCCCCCCCCCCCCCAAAATCCATACCAGACCCTTATCCAAGTATGCAGCCCGGCAGGCCAGGAAGGGGAAGGGAACACGCGTGCACACCCCCCCCCCTCCTGAACTATTCCAGGCCTCAACATGGAGGGGTTGGTGCTTTGGGGTAGGGGACCTCTGCCCCCCCCACCCCAAAGCACTTTGTCCCCATGTTGATGGAGACAAAGGCCTCTTCCTGACAACCCTGGGCTGTGGTTGTTGGGGTCTGCGGGCAGAGGGCTAATCGGAATCTGGAAGCCCCCTTTAAAAAGAGGGCCCCCAGATTCTACCCCCCCTATGTCAATGGGTATCGGGTTACTGAAAAGTCTGTCTATGTACAGTATAGTATGCACTCAATTCTTGGTCGGGCTCCTTTTGCATGAATTACTGCATCAATGCGGCGTGGCATGGAGGTGATCAGCCTGTGGTACTGCTGAGGTTTTATGGAAGCCCAGGTTGCTTTGATAGCGGCCTTCAGCTCATCTCCATTGTTGGGTCTGGTGTCTCTCATCTTGCTTTTGACAATACCCCACAGATTCTCTATGGGGTTTAGGTCAGGCGAGTTTGCTGACCAATCAAGCACAGTGATACCATGATCATGTGAACAGGGATTGGTAGTTTTGGTAATGTGGGCAGTTGCCAAGTCCTGCTGGAAAATGAAATCAGCATCTCCATAAAGCTGGTCAGCAGAGGGAAGCATGAAGTGCTCTAGAAATTTCTGCTAGAGGGCTGCGCTGACTTTGGAGTTGATAAAACACAGTGGACTGACACCAGCAGATGACATGGCTCCCTAAATCATCACTGACTGTGTATAAAATATGAGTTTCACTTTTTAACTGAATTAATGAAATAAATTAACTTTTTGATGATATTCTGTTTTTATGAGATGCACCTGTATGTACTTTGTTTTATATGCAGTGTGCTCCGAATGAGCTCTAGCATTGAGTGACAGCACCACAACGCCTCCTATGGCTGGTTATGGTACTTCATGCCATAGCTGCTCAAAGGTGCTCAGCACAATATGCTGAAAAACGTAAATTTGCACAAAATGATAATATGTAATTTGCTGGAATTTCATGGAATAGGACATTTACAATCTTCAGCGGATTCAAGGGATCTACGAGAACTGGAGAGAGGAGCAACCAAAGATTCTGTATGCTCTCCTGATACATATGGTGCTACTGTATATTGCTTTTGAAAATAAGACCACCGGTCATTTCACTATCCCTTGGGGTCACTGGATCTGGGCTGTGCCACTCTAAACTGGTCCTACTTATGAGCCATGTTACGCGCCACACTATCCTCCTCCTGTCTGCTCACTGGACTACTGGTGGCCATCATCATTCTGGTGACTCCCAGAGTTCTCTCACCTAGGCACCAGATTAAATAGCTTACATTTTAGCTCTTCAGCTTACAGAACAGATGCTCCCACCGCAAGCCTGATTTTAGCTTTCAGCTGGTGTGTGACATTTCTGTATAAAAAGACTACATACTTGAACCAATGAGATCACCAACACTTGACTGACTAAGAGCAAGGTTACTACAGGTCTCCCTAAAGTTGGACCGACTCCCAAAAGCCATATGTTGAACATTATATTCTGTACTTAATTTATAATGTTCATTATTAATTGTTTCTTTTTTTGTTTTTCACGCATAGTTTTTGATGGTGACATCTAATTTTCCTGTTCTATATTGCAGTCTCTTCTGAGCCTTGCCCCTTTACCAGCCTGTTTTCCCTTTTCCATGATGGCCGCGCTGGTCACGGCTATTGGATGGGCGAGCCGTTCCCTTGCCGGATGGATTCCCTCCATGGCGGACATGCTGCCCCGCAACCCGGAACCGTTCCTGTTCCGAATGCTGATTGATTGGGCTAGACGGGAGGATGGTAGTATTCTGCCCTCCTGCCTGCCGGCCTGCAATCAGCTGCACGGGTCCGGCCATGTCACACGCCGATGGGCGTGTACGGCCGGACTGGAGTCATATAAATACCGGCATTTGCCAGGTCAGCAAGCCTCGGCCACGACTACACCAGATGGATCACACGGAAGTTACACACAACTTTGACATTGGTGAGACACACTTGGGCACCATGTCCCCACACATGAGACACCTTTACAGATGACCTTGTATACTTATTGCCCCCTCTCTCTCTTGCAGCACACAGCCTTTTACCATCTATCTGACCTGATTGGTCTGTGGCTCCCATTTGGTGATCTGCTGCTGGTTTTTCCTTTATATTTATTTTTACATATATCCAGCCAATCCTGGGCATCTCTTTTGTAATCTCTCCCCGGTGAGTTATTTATGACGCTTGCTGATGATAACAGTACTAAATAGCACCTTACATCCATACTTTTTATATATCCTCTTGCATATTTTGTGTGCATCAATTACTATTATTTTTTGTTTTGTAAGGAATGCAAAGAGATACTAATAAGGATAACCAACATTTTAAATATACGCTTTTGCTTTTTCACAATATGGAATAATCCTTGATCTCCTTATTTCCTTCTTTTTACTGTTTGACACATGCTTGCCTTTTGCAATATGTGTACTAATTATTCATTAATAGTTTTCCCAACATCACTGCAAGTACTTACCAATCTTTACATCCATATAGGACTCCCATGTCCGCCTGGGAGGCATTTTTGATATTCGTCTGGTATTTGGTGCTTGTCCCCTTCTCTCTTCCCGGGACCATCCTGGCCATCTGGGATTTCTCGTAGATATTAGTGTTACCATCAAGCTATGTAAGTATACATAACCATATGCCATGCTATGCTTTACCTTAGGCCTTCTGTGGCTGATTGGCTCTTTTGATATATGCTATGATAACAATTTTCTATTACATAGTTACATAGTAGGTGAGGTTGAATAAAGACAATAGTCCATCCAGTTCAACCTGTATAGGTGTGTGTGGCTGTAATCATCTCACATAGCCCTGAATGTTCTGATCCTTGAGATGTACGTCTAAGAGTTTTTTGAAAGCCACCATACTTCCCGCAGAAACCACCTCTTGTGGTAGAGAATTCCACAATCTTGTAGCCCTAACAGTAAAGAACCCCCCACGTTGCCTGAGGTTAAAACGTTTCTCCTCTAATCGCAATGTATGCCCTCGAGTCCTCATGCATTCCCTTCGACTGAATAGCTTTTTTCTATGCTGAGATCACCATTGAGATATTTATAAATTGCTATCATGTCCCCCTCAGGCGTCTCTTCTCCAGGGAGAATAAATCAAGCGATTGCAGACGCTCTTCATAATTAAGGTCCTCCAATCCTCTAATCAGTTTAGTTGCCCTTCTCTGGACTCTCTCCAGCTCCAACACATCCCTCCTGAGGACTGGCGACCAGAACTGGACAGAATACTCCAGATGCGGTTGGACCAGAGTTTTATAGAGTGGAAGGATTATAGTCTTATCTCTGGAATACATCCCTTTCTTTATGCATGCTAATATTCTGCTGGCTTTGGCAGCTGCCGCTTGACATTGCATGCTATTGCCTAATCTATCATCAACCAAGACTCCCAGATCTTTCTCCATTTTTGATTCCCCCAAGGGTTCCCCCCCTAAAGTGTATTGTGCTTTTAAGTTTTTGGTCCCCAAGTGCAAAACCTTACACTTCTCCACATTAAACCTCATTTGCCATGTCGTTGCCCACTCTGTTATTTTGTCCAGGCCATTCTGTAGGATATCTGCTTCATGCTGTGCAGTTATTGCCCTGCCCAATTTTGTGTCATCTGCAAAAACTGATATCGAACTACTGATCCTGTCCTCAATGCTGTTTATGAATAAATTGAACAAGGTTGGTCCCAGGACTGAGCCTTGGGGGACCCCGCTTACCACCTCCTTTGTATTTTTCTAATTCATCTATTTCTTTGATAGATTTGAATACAAACTCTCTGTGTAGATGTTTAGAAAAATTATCTGTTAATATAAGACCCCTGAAGAAGCGGACAAGTTACCGCGAAACATGTTGAGCAAGGAATTCACACACTAGGCACCATGTCCTTCGTGGTACCATGAGAGTATTCTGTTATCTATATGCTTTGTTTTTAGATGCTTTGTTTGTGTCTTTATTTATGTATTCCCTTTTTAATATGTTGTGACTCAATAAATTTACATGATTTTAAAATTTGTATGTCTAGCCTTACTGTACCTTTAAAGTCCTTATGCCTCCCTCATTTTTTTTCTCTTTTTATTCAACTGATCTCAGGACATTGGTACTTTCTCTGATATTATTTATTATTATTTTTCTGACACCTCATTAACAATAAAAAATAATAAATGTAGAAGTATTTTTATTTCATCCCAGTAAACAATGTAAATGATTACAAATATTTGAAGGGTTGTGCTAGCAAAATTGTTGGTTTCAGACCAGTAAGCTCGAATACAGGGACAGACCATATGATAAAATGAACCCACATTCCTGGTACATTTGGTACAGTTGGCTGATGTGAGCCTACCCATCTGAAAGATAACATAGGTGGTGTAATAGGAGCGATGGAGAAATTTTGTTTGAAATATCAGTCAGAGATGACCATATGGGGATTTCAAGGGCAAGACTTCTGCCACCCTTCCTCTGTGAGATCAGGCATGTCCCGTCGCCAATCTTACGCAGTTCTCTTAAGGTTTTTGGTAGTAGTGTGCATCGGGGAGCTGTAGTAAGTATTAGTAAGTTTAGAATGATGTACATGAGAAAGCATCTGCTCAAGCCTGGAAATGCAAAAGGAAACATTACACAACCCAAATTGAGCAGCTGCCATGCGTTGAATCTACAGATTTTGGAAAAATGCAGTGCCAGGTATATGGTACTCACGCTGAAAATCCTCCAGATATTTTAAAGATCGCCCTCGATACAATTGTAAGACAGACTTACGTATCTAGGCCCAGAACAGGCTGTCCTCCCGAGAGTGAAATTCGCAAAGACGTGGATTATGCCACAGCGAAAATTGGGAGACACAGTGTTAGCGTCACCAGTCGGGATTAAATGAGCGGCCTTAAAGACCCGTAGCATCAGATCAAGAACTTAAGTTCCCTCATGTCTTTGTGTAGACTGCTGATCAATAAGGTTCTGCAAGGACTCATAAGAAGTGGGAATCGGCGCTTCTGCCCATACTGGGGTAACACATCCCAACTATCCATTTATCTGATCCCCCGACATCCACTTCCCAGTAATGTCTCCCTGAGGAGAAATTCAGACTGCTCAACACCTGAGGATAATCCTGAAACCTCTTTAGTGTGATTGGACGATTATTTTTTCTGTCTGACCAGAATGCTATTTTCCTTTCATTTGATATACGGAGATAATTACGGGCTGTGTGTACATCAGGGGTGGATCCAGAGTCTAGTCTCAGATGGGGCACTGCCAGAAAACAAGTTGTTGCTTACAGAACTGTATTGCAAAATGAGCTGCACTCCAGTGATTCATAGAAGTACAGCCAAACAAGCTCTCCCCGTACTTCTCATTTAAGTGTGTACCCAGCTAAAAGGGGAAAGGGCTTAAAGGGGGGCGATAAAACAGAATCTGTGCCGACTCGCTGTATACACTGCACACCCATACCCCAATCCTTCTGCCACAAAATACTCCTAATCACTGTGCCACAGGTAACCGTTTTATAGACACATATAAACCTCAGAATAAAGGATCATTTTTAAAAAAAATTAAATGTTTCCTTGACATATGCTTTACTTCACACAGAAACTGATCACTGAGCCTACCTTGAAGAAGATCTTCATTACAACCTGCAACTGTTGGGACAATAAACACCTTGGTCAGGGCTATGTAATGTACAACATACTGTATAGAGTTCAGGGGTCAGGAGGAATGAGAAAAATACAAAACAACATAATGTATAGAGTACAGGGGCCATGAGTAATGTATAGAGTACGGGGGGGCCATGAGTAATGTATAGAGTACAGGGGCCATGAGTAATGTATAGAGTACAGGGGCCATGAGTAATGTATAGAGTACAGGAACTATGAGTAATGTATAGAGTACAGGGGCCATGAGTGATGTATAGAGTACAGGGGCCATGAGTAATGTATAGAGTACAGGAGCAATGAGTAATGTATAGAGTACAGGGGCCATGAGTAATGTATGGAGTACAGGGGCCATGAGTAATGTATAGAGTACAGGGGCCATGAGTAATGTATAGAGTACAGGGGCCATGAGTAATGTATAGAGTACAGGGGCCATGAGTATTGTATAGAGTACAGGGGCCATGAGTAATGTATAGAGTATAGGGGCCATGAGTAATGTATAGAGTACAGGGGCCATGAGTATTCTATAGAGTACAGGGGCCATGAGTAATGTATAGAGTACAGGGGCCATGAGTAATGTATAGAGTACAGGGGCCATGAGTATTCTATAGAGTACAGGGGCCATGAGTAATGTATAGAGTATAGGGGCCATGATTAATGTATAGAGTACAGGGGCCATGAGTAATGTATAGAGTACAGGAGCCATGAGTAATGTATAGAGTACAGGGGCCATGAGTAATGTATAGAGTACAGGGGCCATGAGTAATGTATAGAGTATAGGGGCCATGATTAATGTATAGAGTACAGGGGCCATGAGTAATGTATAGAGTACAGGGGCCATGAGTAATGTATAGAGTACAGGAGCCATGAGTAATGTATAGAGTACAGGGGCCATGAGTAATGTATGGAGTACAGGGGCCATGAGTAATGTATAGAGTATAGGGGCCATGAGTAATGTATAGAGTACAGGGGCCATGAGTATTCTATAGAGTACAGGGGCCATGAGTAATGTATAGAGTATAGGGGCCATGATTAATGTATAGAGTACAGGGGCCATGAGTAATGTATAGAGTACAGGAGCCATGAGTAATGTATAGAGTACAGGGGCCATGAGTAATGTATAGAGTACAGGGGCCATGAGTAATGTATAGAGTATAGGGGCCATGATTAATGTATAGAGTACAGGGGCCATGAGTAATGTATAGAGTACAGGGGCCATGAGTAATGTATAGAGTACAGGAGCCATGAGTAATGTATAGAGTACAGGGGCCATGAGTAATGTATGGAGTACAGGGGCCATGAGTAATGTATAGAGTATAGGGGCCATGAGTAATGTATAGAGCAGGGATTCTCAAACTACGGCCCTCCAGCTGTTGCGGAACTACACATCCCTTGAGGCATTGTCAAACTCGGACACTCACAACACATGACTAGGCATGATGGGAATTGTAGTTTCTGAACAACTGGAGGGCCATAGTTTGAAGATCCCCGGTATAGAGTACAGGGGCCATGAGTAATGTATAGAGTACAGGGGCCATGAGTAATGTATAGAGTACAGGAGCCATGAGTAATGTATAGAGTACAGGGGCCATGAGTAATGTATGGAGTACAGGGCCCATGAGTAATGCATAGAGTACAGGGGCCATGAGTATTGTATAGAGTACAGGGGCCATGAGTAATGTATAGAGTACAGGGGCCATGAGTAATGTATAGAGTATAGGGGCCATGATTAATGTATAGAGTACAGGGGCCATGAGTAATGTATAGAGTACAGGGGCCATGAGTAATGTATAGAGTATAGGGGCCATGATTAATGTATAGAGTACAGGGGCCATAAGTAATGTATAGAGTACAGGAGCCATGAGTAATGTATAGAGTACAGGGGCCATGAGTAATGTATAGAGTACAGGGGCCATGAGTAATGTATAGAGTATAGGGGCCATGATTAATGTATAGAGTACAGGGGCCATGAGTAATGTATAGAGTACAGGGGCCATGAGTAATGTATAGAGTACAGGAGCCATGAGTAATGTATAGAGTACAGGGGCCATGAGTAATGTATGGAGTACAGGGGCCATGAGTAATGTATAGAGTATAGGGGCCATGAGTAATGTATAGAGCAGGGATTCTCAAACTACGGCCCTCCAGCTGTTGCGGAACTACACATCCCTTGAGGCATTGTCAAACTCGGACACTCACAACACATGACTAGGCATGATGGGAATTGTAGTTTCTGAACAACTGGAGGGCCATAGTTTGAAGATCCCCGGTATAGAGTACAGGGGCCATGAGTAATGTATAGAGTATTAGGGCCATGAGTAATGTATAGAGTACAGGGGCCATGAGTAATGTATAGAGTACAGGGGCCATGAGTAATGTATAGAGTACAGGGGCCATGAGAGAGTGGAATTCGCAAAGATGTGGATTATGCCACAGCAAAAATTGGGAGACACAGTGTTAGCGTCACCGGTCGGCATTAAATGAGCGGCCTTAAGGACCCGTAGCATCAGATCAAGAACTTTAGTTCCCTCGTGCCTTTGTGTAGACTGGTGATCAATAAGGTTCTGCAAGGACTCATATGAAGTGGGAATCTGCACCTCTAGGGCAGTAGCTGCATTATTTATATCTGGATAAAACCACCAGTGTGCATAAGTCAGTTGGGATGCAAAATATGTTTGAAGGTTGGGCATAGCCAGTCCTCCATCAGATAGGGCAGCTGTAGTGTATCCCTAGGCTGCCAATATGAACGATGTGATAAAAGAGTCAAGATTTCAAAACTACTGTTTAGGGATGTAGACCGGTGAGTTGCCGAGAACATAGAGGAAGTGTGGCAAAAAGATAATTTTAAAAACATTGATTCTGCCTAATAAGATAAGGGGTAGCTTAGTCCAAGCCGTGAATGTGGTTTTTAATCTATGAATGAGAGGAAGCAAGTTATTTTTAATGTATTTATAAATAGGCTTTAGGATAATGATGCCGAAACATCTGAACTTAGTGGTGACCTGAAAGTGGAGTTCCACCCTGTTTTACAACTTACTAGTTTTAGTTCCAGCAGTCAATTCTAAACAACAATTGGGCTTTTTTTTTTTTTTTTTTGGGTGTTTCTTACCTTCTTTTTAGGGCATTTTAATATGCACTTCCTCCTTCCTCCCCCCTCCTCGGCCGTGGCCGCCGTTGTCACTTCCTGTTCTGCATTGCTTCATTAGAGCTGTTTGTTATCACTCCCAGGAGGCAATGGGCAGTGACGTGGGCGGCCGGCCTCTCCTCACATCGCGTTATTTCCAAACCGGAAATGACGCATCAGAGGCGGAGTCAAGCGCGTCCGGCGCCATCTTTAAGAAGGGTAACACTGCTATTTTTGCCAATAGTGACGAAATATCGTGTGATTTCCAGTTCTCAGGGATGTATTGCATTCAGTCTGTGCTCCGCCCCGCCTCTGCCCTGCCTCCTCTCAGTGACTGAAAGCATTACATCCCATAGAGCTCACTGAGAGGAGGCAGGGTGGGGCGGGGGCGGGCAGTTTGTGGGATGCATTATCCGATGATAGACAGAGAGCGGAGGGGAAAGAATCCAATGCCAGATTCTGCCTCGCTCTCTGTACTATCTGCACTATCGCTGTACGGATTATTCTTATGTGAGATTCATAGTGAGAAATGGCGGAATATTATCTGATTACAGAACAGTCACACAGCTCGGGGCACATTAAAGGGGCACTCTCACCACACGGGGACACTGACGTAAAAGAGAACTCTCACGGGGACACAGATGTAATATGTGAATATTAAAGGGGAACTCTGACTGGAAAATTAAAGTGGAACGCTGACTGGAAAATTAAAGGGGAACGCTGACTGGAACATTAAAGGGGAACTCTGACTGGAATATTAAAGGGGAACTCTGACTGGAACAATAAAGGGGAACTCTGACTGGAACATTAAAGGGGAACACTGACTGGAACATTAAAGGGGAACACTAACTAGAATATTAAAGGGGAACTCTGGCCAGAAAAAATAAAGGGGAACTCTGACTGAAATAATAAAGGGGAACTCTGAGTGGGACACTGATGTAAAGGGGTACTCTGACGGGGACACTGATGTAAAGGAGGACTCTGATGGGGACACATCAGAGTGCTCCTTTATATCTAGTGTGTCCCTGTCAAAGTCCTCCTTTACATCCATGTCCCCATCAGAGTGCCCCTTTACATCTAGTGTGTCCCTATCAGAGTCCTCCTTTACATCTGTGTCCCCACCAGAGTCCTCCTTTCCATCCAGTGTCCCAGTCAGAGTACCCCTTTATGTGTTCTGGCCAGAGTTCCCCTTTATTATTCCAGTCAGAGTATCCCTTTATTTTTTCTGGTCAGAGTTCCCCTTTATTATTCCGGTCAGAGTTCCCCTTTAATATTCTGGTCAGAGTTCCCCTTTAATATTCCGGTCAGATTTCCCCTTTAATATTCTGGTCAGAGCTCCCCTTTATTACTCCGGTCAGAGCTCCCCTTTATTATTCCGATCAGAGCTCCCCTTTATTATTCCGGTCAGAGCTCCCCTTTATTATTCCGGTCAGAGTTCCCCTTTAACTGCTTGCCAACCGCCGCAAGTACATATACTGCGGCGGTCAGCCCCGTGCAGGCAAAGTGAGGTATGCAAGCCAATAGGGGGCGAGCGCACCGCCGGAGGCTCACTGTGATCCCCGCGTGTGTGACTGGCGGACCCGATGTCCACCGGTCACTCGCGATCGTCCATTACAGAGGGAGAAAGGCAGGCGGCTAATGTAAACAAATCCGACTGTCATTCTCCCTTGTGTAAGTACACTGCTATGTAGGATCATATATCTCTGTAGTTACACAAACAGCCACATCCCTGCCCAGTTAGAATCACGCCCCTAGGGACACACTTAACCCCTCCTTCTCCAATAAAGTTATCCCCCTTCCCTGCCAGTGTCATTTTTACAGTAACAGTGCATATGTATAGCACTGATTACTGTAGTAATGTCACTGGTACCCCCAAAAGTGTCAAAAATGTCAGTCAAGGGTCCGATCTGTCCGCCGCAATGTCGCAGTCCCGCAAAAAAAAAAACGCAGATCGCCGCCATTACTCGTTAAAGAAGAAACAATAAAAATGACAAAAATCTTTCCCTTTGTTATTAAATGCAATAACTTTTGCGCAAACCAATCAAAATAGGCTTATTGCGATTTTTTTTACCAAACATATGTAGCAGAAAACAAATTGGAGTAAAATGTTAAAAAATTTTGATTTTTACATTTTTTTGGGGAATTTCATATAAAAAAATGTGAAAAATATTGTTATTTTTGCAAAATTGTCGCTCTTTTTTTGTTTATAGCGCATGATCAAAAAATCGCACAGGTGATCAAATACCACCAAAAGAAAGCTCTGTTTGTGGGAAAAAAAGGACGTCAAATTCGTTTAGGTACAGCGTCGCAGGACCGCACAATTGTCCGTTAAAATCATGCAGTGCCGAATCGCAAAATACCCCCTGGTCTTTTAGCAGCCAAATCCTCCGGGCTTAAGTGGTTAATGGGGCTTCCAGCGCAGAAACCTGAGCGGGGGAAAGCTTAGGTACATGTAGCAATTTTTCCAGGCATTGGGCCTGATGTGGGTCTGCCATTACACTCCCAGCACTTTTGAGCTGTAACCCCAGGTGTGAGAACTGAGACAAAGACAATTCCAGCATCTTGGTTTGTTTTTATTTATTGAGTTTAGGGGATGGGAGAAGGGAATGAGTGGAATACTCTTCTGGCTCAACTAGGTACAATTTTGGGACTTTGTAGAAAAATGCCTGTTAGCGCTCTCTTGACGCCAGCGGAATGCCAGCCAACACTTCCTGACGCTTGAAGATATTGTAACAGAAAACTGTGCTGGAACCTTGACTTTAATTCAGAAGATCCAGGACTGTAGCATACTTGACTTCTGACACTGCTTTGCTCAAAAGTCACTAAACGGCTCCCTCCAGCCTTGCGCCGTCTTGAGGTAGCTCTGAGTAAAATCCTGTGCTGCTGCAACTCTCAACCTGTACACTAACTCTACAGGGCCCAAACTGCAAGCACCCCCTTTACACTTCAGGGTCCTCAACCTAGGTACCCCCTCTAATACTTCAGGGTCCTCTGACCAGTCACCCCCTTTACAGCTAGCGGACTCTTGGATGCCAGAACCTTCTCCAGAGTGGTCCCCTCTGACTCTAGGTAGACCCCCAGGGGCAATCCACAGTACTCACAACCTTTGTAGGCTTTCCTGGGTCTGGACCCCTCTCTCTCTCTCTCTCTCTCTGCTGGTTCTCGGCACACCGGATCCCCTTCAGCTCAACTCAGCACCCTCTAAATTCTCAGGCAGCACCCAGAGACATCCGCTTCCTCTGACAGGAGGAGAGACAGCCATACTCTCCCTCCTGGGACTCTGCTTCCCGCCAAAGACCATGAGTCATGTGCTCCCCTCAAACTTATACCCACTCCCAGAATCCTCTGCAGCAGAATCTGCCTTCTGGGGTAGTTACAAGCCTAAATGTGTCTCTGATTGGGTTTCCTCCACTGCTCAATGAAAAGCCTCTCACAGGGTCAGTGGGGAGACTCCCCTCTCAGCAGACACAAGTGGGAGCCATGACAACCTACCTGACCAAAAGAAATCATAGCTCTGCTGTTAGGCAGACAAAGCACACTATATTTTACCTAGCACCTACCTGTAGGGTGCTACATACAGATAGATAGATATATCCACGCTATAAATAATCAACAATATGTGATAACATGCAAAATGTGCATAGACCTGCTGCCCTCCTTTAGACTGCTACCAAAGTAGTGCCTGTTGTTTAACCGAAGTAGAAAATGGGTTTTGGCGCTGCTCTGTGTGCAATACAACGCTAATATATCCGTTCAATTTATCATAAACCAAATATAAAAAAAAAATACAAGTCAAAAGTATAGATAGAAAATTTTGTGCAACATATGCAAACTTATGTGCAAAAATTAAAATTATTAATAAAAGTGCCTAAGTGATGTCAACATCTAATTCCACTAGAACCATTAGTCAATTTAATACATAAACCGTAAGCTAATACAGAGTGATCTGTGTCTAAAGTGAACAGTCCATAAGTATTATGCAGTATCTCATTAGTTAGTCCAGCACTCCAGCTCTCCATGCTGGTCCTTGTGGTGGTATCAGAAAAAGGAGCGATACTTGGTGGTGTTACAAGCAGAGGGTTGTGCAACAGCATGCAGTGTGCACGGTGTCTCCACTCATGCCCCTTTTCTGCTATTTCACTCACCAGAAGTCTCTCCTCTTGCAACAGGGGTATCGAGCATTTACAGCGCTGTCACCAATCTCTGGGCCAAGTTGTCACTTCTAATTTCCCCCACATATCTTTATACAACCTCTCCATACACCTAACCCAGCATGGAGGGGCTCAGTGAAGGTGGTGGTGAAGGTGTGGAGGGGTCGGATCGGGACACACAGATCATAAAAGGAGATCCGCCCGGCCTCATAATCCAGATATATCCTGACTCTGTTACTGGAGATATTGGGGGGTAAGAAGATTGAGTCACTGCCATGTGTCACCCAATACTGATTAGCATCCCTGTACAATCCCCAGGACTTGTTGTTATATCCAATCACTGACTGCTCCCCTCTTCTGCCCATACTGGGGGTAACTGATCGCCCAACATCCACTTCCCAGTAATGTCTCCCTGAAGAGAAATTCAGACTGCTTATCACCTGAGGATAATCCTGAAATCTCTTTAGTGTGTTTGGACGATTCTTTTTTCTGTCTGACCAGAAAGTAATAGGCCAGGAGCTGAGGCGCAGCCTGGGCAGAGGGCCCTCATGACTGGGGTTTGGACATACAAGCTACAAAGAGCTAAAGGGTTAAGTAGATGAAGGTTTATATAAATATAGGACTTACCTTATTGGTGAAGGTCAGGGTAGGGCAGGGTGTGGTCTCAGGGGGGTCTTCTGGGGGACGTGCTGCTTGGGGCTTCATTCCAGCAAAGGGACAGCGCAAGAATAGATTCTCCCGCCCTCCCGCCCTGTTGGGTTGTCTTGTTTGGGTTGGGGTTTTTCTTTGGTGAGGATTTATGGGTACAGGTATTGTCAGGGCAGCAGGCAGAGGACGCTGGGTTTTTGAAGGCAGGGGATGGTTACGCTCTTTGGAGAGCGAGGGTCTGGGCCCATCTTCGGTATGGGTGGTGGATTTAATATTGAAGTGTTGTAAGCTGGATGTATCGGTTGGAGGAGTTATAAACGTTTGTCCCCAAGTCGGTGTAATTGCATCTGGGGGCCTCTGGTGACACTAATGGGGTGCCAGATACAGCTGGTTGGTCATTTAAGGGTGCCTTCAAAAATCTTAAGACCTATTAGAAGAGCAGGTAGATATATCAGGCTGGTTATGTGGCACTTTTCCACTGCAAGTACCGGCTCGGCTCTACTTGGCCCTGCTTTGCCCGGTTTGCTTTTCCACTGCTGGTACCGCATGGTACGGTGTTGGAACGGTTCGGTACGGTACGGTATAGGTTTGCTTTCCCACTAAAGTAGTACTAAAGTTAAGTGGGTGGGATAACAACAAGGTGGGTGGGATTCTCTGACCAATCAGTGGCTAGAAGTGACTGCATGCAAAGGATTGTGGGATATGGTACCAGTTATGGTACCTGTTGGAACCACAATCGAGTAGGTACTGTTTTTTTAGAGCCGAACCGCACCGTACCGTTCGGTTCCATGCAGTGGAAAAGCGCCGCCGTACCGTACCGAACCGTTCCGACACTATACCATGCGGTACCAGCAGTGGAAAAGCACAAAAGCGTGCCAAACCGTTCGGTTCCATGCAGTGGAAAAGCGCCATATGTTATGTTTTCAAAAGAATGTGATATGGTGTAATGAAGAAAATGGTGAATTATGTTTTGTTAATAAAGAGGCTGCTTTGGCCATTTTAAACCCAAATAAAGAGGTGGTGTGAAGTCATTTTTTGGGGTACAGGGAAGGTATGTGGTGGTGGTTGGGTAGGCTCTGGCAGCCGTAATATTGTGCAATACCCCCAGTCATGCTATTTCCCTGTCATTTGATATACGGAGATAATTATGGGCTGTGTTTACATAAGGGGTGGATCCAGAGTCTAGTCTCGGTTGGGGCACTGCCAGAAAATAAGTTGTTGCTTGCAGAACTGTATTGCAAAATGAGCTGCACTCCAGTGATTCATAGAAGTACAGCCAAACAAGCTTTCCCCGTACTTCTCATTAAGTGTGTACCCAGCTAAAAGTGGAAAGGGCTTAAAGGGGGGCGATAAAACAGAATCTGTGCCGACTCGCTGTATACAATGCACACACATACCCCAATCCTTCTACCACAAAATAATCCTAATCACAGCTAACCGTTTTATAGACACATATAAACCTCAGAATAAATGATCATTTTTTAAAAAATTAAATGTTTCCATGACATATTCTTTACTTCGCACAGAAACTGATCACTGAGCCTACCTTGAAGAAGATCTTCATTACAACCTGCAACTGTTGGGACAATAAACACCTTGGTCAGGGCTATGTAATGTACAACATACTGTATAGAGTTCAGGGGTCAGGAGGAGTGAGAAACATACAAAACAACATAATGTATAGAGTACAGGGGCCATGAGTAATGTATAGAGTACAGGGGCCATGAGTAATGTATAGAGTACAGGGGCCATGAGTAATGTATAGAGTACAGGGGCCATGAGTAATGTATAGAGTACAGGGGCCATGAGTAATTGTATAGAGTACAGGGGCCATGAGTAATGTATAGAGTACAGGGGCCATGAGTAATGTATAGAGTATAGGGGCCATGAGTAATGTATAGAGTACAGGGGCCATGAGTAATGTATAGAGTACGGGGGGCCATGAGTAATTTATAGAGTACAGGGGCCATGAGTAATTGTATAGAGTACAGGGGCCATGAGTAATGTATAGAGTACAGGGGCCATGAGTAATGTATAGAGTATAGGGGCCATGAGTAATGTATAGAGTACAGGGGCCATGAGTAATGTATAGAGTACGGGGGGCCATGAGTAATGTATAGAGTACAGGGGCCATGAGTAATGTATAGAGTACAGGGGCCATGAGTAATGTATAGAGTACAGGGGCCATGAGTAATGTATAGAGTACAGGGGCCATGAGTAATGTATAGAGTACAGGGGCCATGAGTAATGTGTAGAGCACAGGGGCCATGAGTAATGTATAGAGTACAGGGGCCATGAGTAATGTATAGAGCACAGGGGCCATGAGTAATGTATAGAGTATAGGGGCCATGAGTAATGTATAGAGTACAGGGGCCATGAGTAATGTATAGAGTACAGGGGCCATGAGTAATTGTATAGAGTACAGGGGCCATGAGTAATGTATAGAGTACAGGGGCCATGAGTAATGTATAGAGTACAGGGGCCATGTGTAATGTATAGAGTACAGGGGCCATGTGTAATGTGTAGAGCACAGGGGCCATGAGTAATGTATAGAGTACAGGGGCCATGAGTAATGTATAGAGCACAGGGGCCATGAGTAATGTATAGAGTATAGGGGCCATGAGTAATGTATAGAGTACAGGGGCCATGAGTAATGTATAGAGTACAGGGGCCATGAGTAATTGTATATAGTACAGGGGTCATGAGTAATGTATAGAGTACAGGGGCCATGAGTAATTTATAGAGTACAGGGGCCATGAGTAATTTATAGAGTACAGGGGCCATGAGTAATTGTATAGAGTACAGGGGGCCATGAGTAATGTATAGAGTACAGGGGCCATGAGTAATGTATAGAGTACAGGGGCCATGAGTAATTGTATATAGTACAGGGGCCATGAGTAATGTATAGAGTACAGGGGCCATGAGTAATGTATAGAGTACAGGGGCCATGAGTAATGTATAGAGTACAGGGGCCATGTGTAATGTATAGAGTACAGGGGCCATGTGTAATGTGTAGAGCACAGGGGCCATGAGTAATGTATAGAGTACAGGGGCCATGAGTAATGTATAGAACACAGGGGCCATGAGTAATGTATAGAGTATAGGGGCCATGAGTAATGTATAGAGTACAGGGGCCATGAGTAATGTATAGAGTACAGGGGCCATGAGTAATTGTATATAGTACAGGGGCCATGAGTAATGTATAGAGTACAGGGGCCATGAGTAATTTATAGAGTACAGGGGCCATGAGAAATTTATAGAGTACAGGGGCCATGAGTAATTGTATAGAGTACAGGGGGCCATGAGTAATGTATAGAGTAGAGGGGCCATGAGTAATGTATAGAATAGAGGGGCCAGGAGTAATGTATAGAGTACAGGGGCCATGAGAAATGTATAGAGTACAGGGGGCCATTAATGTATAGAGTACAGGGGCCCATTAATGTATAGAGTACAGGGGGCCATGAGTAATGTATAGAGTACAGGGGGCCATGAGTAATGTATAGAGTACAGGGGCCATGAGTAATGTATAGAGTACAGGGGCCATGAGGAAAGCTCGCTATACATGGTTCAGGATTTTTCATTCGGCCAGCTGAACAAAATAAACTGAATACATTTCCATGAATGTCCCCCCTTACATCATAAATCCCCATCCCCCTCTTTATCAGATTTTTAGAGTCCTCCCCTTACGTCGAAGAACCTTCCCCCTTATGTCCCCAGAGTCACCCCCCCTTACATCGGGGTCCCCTGAGCCACCCTCCCATGCATCAGGGCCCCCAGAGCCCTCTCTTTTTCTTCCATCAGGGTCCCCAGAGCCCCCCTCATTGTATCATGGTCCCCAGAGCTCTCCTCTTTACATCAGGGTCCCCAGAGCCCTCCTCCTTACATCAGGGTCCCCAGAGTTGCTCTTTGTTACATCAGGGTCCTTAGAGAGCCCCCCTCCTTACATCAGGAACCCCAGAGCCCTCCTCCTCACATCAGGGTCCCCAGAGAGCCCCCTCCTTACATCAGGGTCCCCAGGGAGCCCCCCTTACACCAGGGTCCCCAGAAAGCCCCCTCTTTACATCAGGGTCCCCAGAGAGCCCCCCCCCTCATATCAGGGTCCCCAGAGAGCCCCCTCCTTACATCAGGGTCCCCAGAGAGCCCCCCTCACATCAAGGTCCCCACAGAGCCCCCCTCACATCAGGGTCCCCCACAGAGGCCCCCTCACATCAGGGTCCCCCACAGAGCCCCCCCTCACACCAGGGTCCCCACAGAGCCCCCTCACATCATGGTCCCCCACAGAGCCCCCCTCACATCAGGGTCCCCCACAGAGCCCCCCCCCTCACATCAGGGTCCCCACAGAGCCCCCCTCCCACATCAGGGTCCCCAAAGAGCCCCCCCCTCACATCAGGGTCCCCAAAGAGCCCCCCCTCACATCAGGGTCCCCACAGAGCCCCCCCTCACATCAGGGTCCCCACAGAGCTCCTCCCACATCAGGGTCCCCACAGAGAAACCCCATCCCACATCAGGGTTCCCACAGAGCCCCCCCCTCCCACATCAGGGTCCCCACAGAGCCCCCCCTCACATCAGGATCCCCACAGAGCAGCCCCCACCCCACATCAAGGTCCCCATAGAGCCCCCCCCACATCAGGGTCCCCACAAAGCCCCCTCATCCCACATCAGGGTCCCCACAGAGCCCCCATCCCACATCAGGGTCCCCAGAACTTCTCATACTCACGTTTTTTTAGGCTGACACTCACTCACTGTGCTGTGCTGTGCTGTGCTGGCCTGGAGTAGCTGGAGGGAGGAGGTGGGTGGAGCCAACACTCCCCTCGGTGCACAGCAGACCTCACTGGTTGCTAGACGCCGGGCAAAGATAGCAACCAATGCACTGCAGTACAGGCCAGCCGCGCGGCAGCTCTGCCGCCGCTGCTGGCCTGGGAGTGAGCTGGGGGACTCACTGGTCTAGTGGTCTGGCTCTGGTGGACTGGAGTAGGAAATATTCTCAATTGACATGTTGACTTAACCACAACCCCCCCCCCCCCTGGATCCGCCACTGGTTTACATCCAGTAATATGTCTGAAGCTTCCTGCATATAGATGTATACATTTACCTCTGTTATTATATCAGATAAACCTGTGTGTAAGACCCCAGCTACATCCAGACCCCCTCCATCATGGAGGAGCTTCTCATGTCTCTCTCTGTCCTCATTATCTCCATCCTCAGTATCACACAAATCACCTGTGTCTGATTCCTGTAGGACAGTCAGTGGATCCGTCACGTTACACAGCTCCTCAATGTGACGCATCTTCCTGGACAGCTCCTCCTTCTTTATTTCCAGATCCTTGATAAAAATCTGACAAGGGAACAGACACCTGCTCTTTCTGCTGGGAAATCTCCCTCAGAACCCTCTTTTCCAGGTCTTACAGACGTCTCCTGAGATCTCTAAACAGGGCTGTGACTCTCTTGATGTCTTGAGCTGCTTTCTCTTCTACTGTCCATCTGTATTCCTGCAGACTCTGGACTTTGCTCCGTTTCCTCTCTCGTTGTCAGAAGTTTATGCAGAACATTCCTCAGTGTCTCCTTCTTCTTCTCAGAAGCCTCATCCAGTGACTCCATCTCATGTCCTTTATGTCCTCCAATCACACATAACATATAGATACAGGTATCATCCTCAGTGCAGTAATACTCCAGGATCTTCTTATGGACAGAGCATTTCCTGCTCTCCATGGACAAGGTGGGGTCACATAAGATGTGTTCTGGGGACTTTTTGTGGACTCTCAGGTGTTTATCACACAGAGAAACCTCACAGAGCAGACAGAATCTAACAGCAGGTACAGGAGAGTCCACACAGTAAGTACAGAAGACCCGGGACTCCCCCTGATCTGGCTGAGCAGACAGGAAATTCTCCTCTATGTTACGCAGTGTTATGTTGCTCTGCAGTGCAGGACGCTTCTTAAACTTCTCTCTGCATTCAGGACAGGAATATCCTCCAGACCCCCCCTGTGTATCCAGCACACGATCAATACAGACCCGGCAGAAGTTGTGTCCACATCTCAGCATTTCAGGATCTGTATAAATGTTCAGACAGACGGAACATTCCAGCTCCGCTCTCAGATTAGCGGATGTCATCGCTGACCGCAGAAGAGAGTAATGAAGTTCTCTGACATTGAGGAAGAATTCAGTTGGGAGGGGCGACATTCTCCTACACAGGGTGAGGCTGGGCTGTGACAACTTGTTTCAGAAAAATTCTCCTTGTGTGCATTTCCACAAAGTGCATATCTAGAAACATGTGCTACATCTAGCACTGGGTTTCCCGGGACGCAACACTGCCCTTGACTGCCCACCATTTCTTCATTTCCACCACCTTTCAGACCCGGAGTCCAGACCCCAGAGAACTGCTCTGAAACCCTTCCTCAGTTTTGTGTTCCAGGTCAGAACGACAGGCCGGGCTTGCAGTGATATCGTGCACAGCCATACACTGAATCTATGGAGGCGGTGACTGAGCCTGAGCCCCAGGTTCGAGTGAGCTGTAAACACAACCTGTACCCTGAACTCTCTTCCTTCCATTTTTGTTAACCTGTTCCCGACCACCCACCGCAGTTTTACTGCGACAGGCTGGCTCTCCTGTGCGAACCGACACAGTTCTATATCGGGGGCGCGCGGGAGTGCGCCCTCCGCCCCCGCGATGGTCGGATTTAGTTCAGAAGCGATCAGTCATCAGGTCCAGGCCAATTATTTTAGGCCTGGACCTGGTGATTGGTCCTGACCAATGCCAGACCATCCGGTACCTGTGTTTTGTAAACACAGGTATAGAAAAATGATGCTCTCTTCCCTCGTGGGGGCCTTTTCAGTTCCAGCTTGAGAGAAGAAAGCATCTGTGAGCACACAATCAATACACTGACACCAGTACACACAGGCACACATTAAACCACTTGATAACCCCCTGATCACCCCCCAGTTAACCCTTTCTCTCCCTGTCACAGTGCACATATTATACAGTATATAGCTTATTTACTAATTACTGTAATAGTGTGACTTGTGACTTCATTTAGCGTTAGAGACCTTTAGTTTCTGTCCCAAATAGGGATCTCTGCTAGCACCAGCAGTTTTTTTTTTCATAGCAATTCAAACAGTCCTCGACAACCAGGTGCTTTTTTACCTGTGAGTCACACTAGATACCTGTAAATGTATTTCCCAAAATGTCATCCAAAAAAGGTAAACTAGTGAAGATGCCTACAGGATACTGAGCATGACCGATAGGAGCGATGGGGAAGCCTCACGGTCAGACTCAGGCTCAGTATAGGAACCTTTAGACAGCAGCGGCAACCTGACAGATAGGTCTGACGACGGAGTAGTGGTCTCTGCTAAAGTCAGGCGTACCCGACCCCGTTCTTCTGTTGTTGAGGTGCAGCATCCGCAGGGTTCTCATATGCAGCAGAGTGTCGTTACTAGTGCCGCTTAACCTTCTGGTGAACTGGCAAGCACCAGCGGCCTGGTATATCCTGGTCATAGTCAAACCAGCTGTGGCAGGCGCAGCACTATGAAGTGCCTTATGCGCCGTGGCATTAGAAGAACTTGATTTCTCTGACTTCAGTCTAACCAGACTGTCTGTTACTCTATAAATTCCTCTAATACCATTCTATGGAAAGCAATAGGTTTAAAGAGCACACCAAATTCTTAAGATATCTTCTTTATTAACTTCAACTTTTCTTCGTATATAACACTTACACTTTTGCAGCAGACAGTCCATGTACAAACATGTGTTGAATGAAGTATAACAAAATGGTGGTTCAACTGTTGAATCTTGTCATTCTACATAAATGATGGATATATTTCTCTCTTCAGTATCTGTACTTTCACTTTAAATTGCTTAAACACTTTATGATCTCTCTGAGAGGTATATATGAAGCTTAATCTATATTCTTTCTTCTCTATTGCTGTTTGCTATAATGTTTGAGGTTTGTTTGCTTGTTTGATCTGGTTTGTTTGAGTTCCTCTTCGATAGTTTGAGTTTGATAGCTTGAGTTTGATAGTTTGTTTGCTTGTTTGATCTGGTTTGTTTGAGTTCCTGTTCGGTGGAACTACAAGTGAACACATAACTAGTTCAGTATACAGTTCTGATCACATTACTAACAATAGGAAGGTATATAACTGTATTAATTACCTATTTTTGGCCACTTGCTTCCATAAAACTGACTCTGTGGATCTGTGTGTTCAGTTCTTCTCTCTCTGGTGGAATGAGAATGCTGGCTGTGTGCATGGAACTTTTAGACCAAAATGAGTGTAAGGCTGTCTGTAATTGGCCAAGACTCTTGCTGAGTGTGAGACCTATAATTCTGTTCTCTATAGTAGGATTTGAACATGAATTTGGGGAATTTTCTATCAGGTTCTCAACTCCCAAGTGTCTTTTATCACTCTCAAGTAGAACTACTAACTGCTGTATAGGACGTTCCAACTTGAGTGGAGTAGTGAGACGTTTTCCCTTTTTGTCAAGTTTTGAGTCTCCTATTTGTAACAACGCTCTTCTTACTAGTCTGTCTTTATCCTTTTGAACTTCTAGAACTTTAGCCAATTTCCATTGACTTCTAGGTAAATCTTCTTCTTTCACTAATACTATGTCACCAACTTGGACATTTCTTCTGGGTGTTTACCATTTACTTCTTAGCTTAAGATTGGCTAAGTACTCTTTCCTCCATCTATTCCAAAACTGTTCTGATAGATATTGAACTCTTCGCCATCTCTTTTTGGCATATAAATCCTCTTTGGTGAACTTGCCAGGTGGTGGTTGTATGTAAACGGACTTAAGGTGAAGTAGATGGTTGGGAGTTAAAGGTTCCAAACTTGTTGGATCATTGATGTTGTCGACTATAAGTGGACAACTGTTAACAATAGACATTACTTCATAGAAAAGGGTTCTAAGTGAAGCATCATCCATTCTTCCAGAGTTCTTTTACAACATTGAACTTAACACATTTCTTACAGTTCTGATTTGTCTTTCCCAAACTCCTCCTGTGTGGCTTGCATGTGGTGCATTCATATGAAAATTACATTGATTCTGTGACAAATACTCAGTTACTTTTTCTTTATCGATCTCTTTTAGAGCTTTCTTCAATTCATTCCTTGCTCCGACAAAATTAGATCCTTGGTCAGATCGAAGCTCTCTGACAGTACCTCTAATGGCCTTTGAAACATCTCAAGGCATTGATGAATGCGTCAGTTGACATATCTTCTAGCATTTCCAGATGAATTGCTCTGGAGCTTAGACATGTAAATATTAGTCCATATCTCTTGTACTCCTTTTGGTTTTGCTTGGTAATGAATGAGCCGAAACAATCCATTCCACTATAAAGAAATGGTGGTGATGGGTTTACACGATCTATTGGTAAATCTGCCATTCTTTGTTCTTCGGTAGGTCTACGTGCCTTTCTACAGGTTACGCATTTACTGATATACTTTGCAATAACTTTGCTTCCTTTCACTATCCAGTAACCACCTTTTCTCAAACAGTTCTGGGTAAAGCTTCTTCCTTGATGCAAGGATTTGTTGTGATAGTGATCAATGATCAATCTTTGAAGGTAGAATTGCTGGATGCTTCACTCTGCTGGGTAACGATGCATTTTCCAGTCTCCCTCCCACCTTCAGTATACCATCCTGTAGAACAAGATTAAGCTTGTACAATGGGTGGTTGTTGGGAAGCCTTTTAGGTTCTTGACTAAGTCTCTTCAACTCTTCACTATAGAATCTCTGTTGAATGAGTCTTATGACTGTTTTTTCAGCTTTCATTCTTTCCTCTACATTCAATGATTCCTTCTTTCTGATTCCCTTTGCCAAACGTTGAATTTGAGCTACTACGTTTATGACTGTATTCCATTTTGAACATCTGGCTAGTCTTTCAAGTATGTCATCTTGACACTTGGCAGCAGTGCTCAATGTTTGTACAACCTTTACTTCTGGATCACCCATAGACAATTCTGTGTAACCTTCACTGGGTATGATTTCCTTTTCCCAAAGGAACTCTGGACCGGTGAACCAATTTAAATGTTTCAATTCTGTTACACTCAGGCCTCTTTAAGCATGGTCTTCTGGGTTATGCTTTGTATCAATGTGATGACAATGTTCCGGATTTGTTATTTCCCAAATTTTCTGAACTCTGTTGGCGACAAAGACATGGAATCTTCGAGCTTCGTTATTTATATATCCTAGGACAACTTTTGAGTCTGTCCAAAAATATTCTTCATCTATTTTTAACTCTAATTCTTCTCTCAGAAACTTGCTTACTGATGCTGAAACAACAGCTGCTGTCAGTTCAAGTCTTGGTATTGTCTGAATACTGGTAGGTGCAACTCTGGTCTTTCCCATAACCAGGGCACAGTGTATTTTTCCTTCTCCTATCACTCTGATGTAGGAGCCCTGACCATAACCATAACTACTGGCGTCTGAAAAGTGATGAAGTTCTATTTTCTTGTACTCTCCGAAATCATGAGGTACAAAACATCTGGGTATCCGAACATCTTTCAAATTTTGCAAGTCTCTAATCCAAGCCTCCCACCTTGGCCTCAAATCTTCAGGTATGGGTTCATCCCATCCCAACTTCCGTCTGCATAATTCTTGTAGTATTTCTCTTGCTTTGAGGATTACTGGGGCCAAGAATCCCTATGGATCATATATAGAAGCCACTGTGGAAAGAATAGTACGTCTAGTTGCAACTTTCTCTTCAAAGATTACTTCAAAGAAGAACTCGTCGTTCTCTACATTTCATCCCAATCCAAGTACAATCTGAACTGGATGATGATCATAATTGAGATCTACATCCTTCATTGATGATGCACGTTCAGAGTCACTGATGGATTCCAGTACCTCTCTGTTGTTTGAGATGAATTTGTGAAGGCGCAGGTTTCCTCTTGCGCATAACTCTTGGCTTTCTTTTACTAGTTTGATTGCAGATTCTGTGGACTCTAGACATATAAGACCATCATCTACGTAAAAGTTTTTCTTAAGAAAATTTGCTGCTGATGGGCAATCATTTTCATTTTTTTTGGCCAGGTACTTCCTACCATAATTGGCGCAACCTGGAGACGATGCTGCTCCAAACAAGTGAACTTTCATTCTGTATTCTGTTGGCTCTGTATCTGTATCTCCGTCCTCCCACCATAGAAACCTCAGGAAGTCTCTATCTTCATTCTTCACATGAAACTGGTGGAACATCTTTTCAACATCACACATGACCGCTATGGGATACTTTCTGAATCTACAGAGTACTCCAGGCAGAGTGTTTGTAAGATCTGGTCCTTTTAGTAGATGGTCGTTCAATGCAACACCATCATACTTTGCTGAGCAATCAAATACTACTCTAATCTTATCTGGTTTCTTTGGGTGGTAAACACCTTGATGTGGGATGTACCACACTTCTCCTTCTTTAGGTTGGTTATTGACCTTTTCTGCATGTCCTTCTTCAAGGATGCCTTCCATGAATTTCAAATAATCCTGCTTGAATTTGGGATCTATTCCCATCTTTTTCTTCAAACATTTCTTGCTAGGGCAAGATTTCTGTTATTTGGCAGACAAGGTCGTTCTCTGAAGGGTAAGGGCATTTCAAGATTACCTTGTTGATTCTGCTGAATACTTTCTTCTAGAGTGTGTACGAACTTTATGTCTTCTTGAGACACACTCTTTTCTTCAGAACTTATGTCTGCAAAGTCTGATTCAAGGATCTCTTGATTACTTTTGCTGAACTTACAGTTGGTAACTCTTGGACGAATATTCGATGACACAACCCTGTCACCTGTCTTGAGTTTGCAATCTGCTGTTTTACTCCAACAACACCCCATCCAAGATCAGTTCGAACAGCGTAGGGTTCACCCTTTCCTCCTGTGATTACCTCTCAAGGTACCAAAGCTTCGGGACAATCGTAGCCTATCAACAGTCCAACACCAAATTCCTTCAGCGGGGACATTTCATGAAATATGACAGATAGGTGCTCCCATTTATTGGCTGTTTCACATGTAGGTATGCGATCTCGATCTAGAGGTATATCGTCTTTCGTATAGGCTGGAGGTAGATTTAATGTGAGGTTTGAATGAAGTCCTCTAACTCTCAATCCTTTGACTCTTTGACTGTTCACTAATGTATCTCTCCCCGCCATTGTGGTGAGTTTGAGCTTCACTGGTTCTGTAGTTACTTGTAATTTCTTGCAGATTTCTTGATCAATGAAGGTAACATCGCTTTGGGCATCCAATAGTGCATAGGCAATACCTTCTTATTCCTCCTTTTAGGATTTGAAATGCACACTGGTATAACCATTGATGTGCCGTTGCTTTCTCCTTCCCTTACTCTGCAAGGGAATACCGATACTTTCTTTTCTTCCTCAGTATCTTTAGGTATTGAGGATTCATCCTTCTTTGAACGTTCTTCATGTAGTTGTGTAGGATGGCGTCCTTTGCAAACACTGCATGCGGCCCTTTTTTTACTCTCCTTAGTAATATGGCCTTTCCTTAGGCATCCAAAACACAGTTGGTTATCAAGTACAAATTTTTTCTTTTCATTTGAGGACTTCTCTTTCAATTGTTGGCACTTGTGTATGGAGTGTTTTTTTCCACAGAACATACACTTAAAGGTAGTCTGAGGATTTGCTGGTTCTGTCTCTCTACTGATCCCAGTAGTGACTTTGAACTTGCTCTCGTAGGTATCTAGACCTTTAGCTGCTGTGTTGGTTGCAAAGCTAGTTGCTCTTGCATGTCTTATATCTCTCGCAGGCCTTTCTTCTAAGGATTTTAAGGCATAAGATGCTGTTACTGGATTACATGCTATCCGTGCTTCCTTATTGACAAACTCAGAGAACTTGTCAAAACTTGGGAATTCCTTATTTAGATCTAACTGTTCAGTCACATAGCGATTCCACCTAGAAGCCACTCCTTCAGGTAGATTTGCTAGCATCCTGTGGTTTTCCAGATAGTCGTTCAGTACTTCTAGTCCTCGTACATGTGGGATGGCATTGCTGCATGCTTGCAGGAAGTTACCATACTCTTGGAGTTTGAAATGTTCTTTAGGACCTATCTTAGGCCAGTTATTCAATTTCTCCCTAAAGGCTCTTTGTACTAAGAAGGGATGACCATATCTTGCATTTAACTTTTCCCAAGCTTGCTTGTAGGCTTCTTCGTCTATTCTATAGAAGTTACCTTCAAGAGCTTTCTTTGCTTCTCCACCAACATATTTCTGAAGGTAGAATAACTTGTCAACTGGCCTGGAGCAATAGTGCTCAGTGATCATTTCAAAACTTACCTTCCACATGAACTTCAGTATGTTTCCTGAAAATACAGCAGGTTCTGGAACGGGAAGTCTTGCTGGGACTGTTCTCTGTCGTCTTGCTGGGACAATAGTTGCAACATTTTCCTGATCATTGCAGTGACATCTAGGAATAGGATCATCCGGTTTTATTTTCTCACCTAGTTCTGAATTAGGTAAGTCTCTCTCTTCTTCTTTCTGAGCAGGGATGGAAGGGCAATGACTTTTTTCTTCACTATATACCAGAGATTTCCTTTCATTCTCCTGGGCATATGAACGGAAGTAGGAGTCTGCATCTTCACTTAGTACAGATTTGGACTTATGATTACTATTCATGTCCTCTTCGTGTACTCTTAGTCTGGCTTCTATAATCTTAACTTCTTTCAGCCTTTCCATTTGATGGCGCTGTGCCTCCATTTTAGCTTCCATTTGATGGCGCTGTACCTCCATTTTAGCTTCCATTTGATGGCTCTATGCCTCCATTTTAGCTTCCATTTCAGCTTTTCGTATGCATTGCGTCCAGTGGCGGCTGGTGCTCAAAATTTTTGGGGGGGGGCGCAAAAAGAAAAATGTAATAGGTATTGCTTCGCGCCAAAAAACGCAGTAAAAAATTGCGTGACTTTAAAGTCAGGGTACAGGCATGGCACAGGTGATGGTACAGGAGATGGTATAGGCATGGCACAGATATGGTATAGGCATGGCACAGGTCATGGTACAGGAGATGGTACATGCCCCCTTTCAATGCAGAGACCAGCGTGCGTGCCCCCTTTAATGCAGAGATCAGCGTGCGTGCCCCCTTCAATGCAATGAACACTGTGCTGTGCCCCCTTTCAATGCCGAGACCAGCGTGCGTGCCCCCTTCAATGCAATGAACACTGTGCTGTGCCCCCTTCAATGCAATGAACACTGTGCTGTGCCCCCTTCAATGCAATAAACACTGTGCTGTGCCCCCTTCAATGCAATAAACACTGTGCTGTGCCCCCTTCAATGCAACAAACACTGTGCTGTGACCCCTTCAATGCAACGAACAATGTGCTGTGCCCCCTTCAATGCAATAAACACTGTGCTGTACCCCCTTCAATGCAATAAACACTGTGCTGTGCCCCCTCCAATGCAATAAACACTGTGCTGTGCCCCCCTTCAATGCAATAAACACTGTGCTGTGCCCCCCTTCAATGCAATAAACACTGTGCTGTGACCCCTTCAATGCAATGAACAATGTGCTGTGACCCCTTCAATGCAATGAACACTGTGCTGTGCCCCCTTCAATGCAATAAACACTGTGCTGTGCCCCCTTCAATGCAATAAACACTGTGCTGTGCCCCCTTCAATGCAATAAACACTGTGCTGTGCCCCCTTCAATGCAATAAACACTGTGCTGTGCCCCCTTCAATGCAATAAACACTGTGTTGTGACCCCTTCAATGCAATAAACACTGTGCTGTGACCCCTTCAATGCAATGAACAATGTGCTGTGACCCCTTCAATGCAATAAACACTGTGCTGTGCCCCCTTCAATGCAGTAAACACTGTGCTGTGCCCCCTTCAATGCAATAAACACTGTGCTGTGACCCCTTCAATGCAATGAACAATGTGCTGTGCCCCCTTCAATGCAATAAACACTGTGCTGTGCCCCCTTCAATGCAATAAACACTGTGCTGTGCCCCCCTTCAATGCAATAAACACTGTGTTGTGACCCCTTCAATGCAATGAACAATGTGCTGTGCCCCCTTCAATGCAATAAACACTGTGCTGTGCCCCCTTCAATGCAATAAACACTGTGATGTGCCCCCTTCAATGCAATAAACACTGTGCTGTGCCCTCTTCAATGCAATAAACACTGTGCTGTGCCCCCTTCAATGCAATAAACACTGTGCTGTGCCCCCTTCAATGCAATAAACACTGTGCTGTGACCCCTTCAATGCAATGAACACTGTGCTGTGCCCCCCTTCAATGCAATAAACACTGTGCTGTGCCCCCTTCAATGCAATAAACACTGTGCTGTGACCCCTTCAATGCAATGAACAATGTGCTGTGACCCCTTCAATGCAATGAACACTGTGCTGTGACCCCTTCAATGCAATAAACACTGTGATGTGCCCCCTTCAATGCAATAAACACTGTGCTGTGCCCTCTTCAATGCAATAAACACTGTGCTGTGCCCCCTTCAATGCAATAAACACTGTGCTGTGCCCCCATTCAATGCAATAAACACTGTGCTGTGACCCCTTCAATGCAATGAACACTGTGCTGTGCCCCCTTCAATGCAATAAACACTGTGCTGTGCCCCCTTCAATGCAATAAACACTGTGCTGTGCCCCCTTCAATGCAATAAACACTGTGCTGTGCCCCCTTCAATGCAATAAACACTGTGCTGTGCCCCCCTTCAATGCAATAAACACTGTGCTGTGACCCCTTAAATGCAATGATCAATGTGCTGTGACCCCTTCAATGCAATGAACACTGTGCTGTGCCCCCTTCAATGCAATAAACATTGTGCTGTGCCCCCACAATGCAGAGTTCAGCGTGCGTGCCCCCTTCAATGCAACTGTGCTGTGCCCCCTTCAATGCAATGAACAATGTGCTGTGCCCCCATCAATGCAGAGTTCAGCGTGCGTGCCCCCTTCAATGCAGAGCGCCACAGCATTGTCCCCAATGATTGCAGAGTGCCCACAGCATTGAACCCCAATGATTGCAGAGTGCCCACAGCATTGTACCCCAATGATTGCAGAGTGCCACAGAATTGTACCCCAATGATTGCAGAGTGCCACAGAATTGTCCCCCAATTATTGCAGAGTGCCCACAGAATTGTACCCCAATGATTGCAGAGTGCCCACAGCATTGTACCCCAATGATTACAGAGTGCCACAGAATTGTACCCCAATGATTGCAGAGTGCCCACAGCATTGTACCCCAATGATTGCAGAGTGCCACAGCATTGTACCCCAATGATTACAGAGTGCCACAGAATTGTACCCCAATGATTGCAGAGTGCCCACAGCATTGTACCCCAATGATTGCAGAGTGCCACAGCATTGTACCCCAATGATTGCAGAGTGCCCACAGCATTGTACCCCAATGATTGCAGAGTGCCACAGCATCGTACCCCAATGATTGCAGAGTGCCCACAGCATTGTCCCCCCAATCAATGCAAAGACCAGCGTGCGTGCTCCCTTCGATTTACACTTACCTGGCGGCGGCAGGTTCTCCCCTCCTCGATCCAGTTCGTCCTCTTCTGCGGCGGCGGCGGCGGTCCTCCGAGCGGCGGTGACGGTGAGTGACGGACGCACGCACCGGCACCGCCCCCATTGTGACGTCACGATCGGATGTCCTGGATGATGATTGGTCCAGGCTGGAGACTGGACCAATCACAGCCAGGATATCACGAAGGTGGGGGTGGCCAAGCGCTCTTTCCTGCGCCCAGGTTACGCCCCCAGAAGGCAGCCAATCGCCCCCCCTTTAGCCACCACATAGGCCGGCGAACCCTTTTTTTTTTTTTTTAGAACTTTATTGTTCTTTTTTGTCTTTTTTTTTTTTTCCTTCTTTTAAGGGGGGCGGCGCCCTGGCGCCCCCTATGCACGGGCCGCCATTGGCTGCGTCTCAATGGCAGATTCCATCTCAATTTCTGCTTTCTTCACAGCAAGTTGTTGGACCAGTTCCTTTCTTTTGGCTATTAAGGTACTTGAGGACTCTGATATGTTACTGGCACTTCTGCTAGTGAAGGAAGTCCCACTTGAGATTATGATTCCCCCTAAGGACATAGCATAGTCTCTCATAAAGAGCTTGTTCATTCTCTTTCTTGCCTTAACTTCATCATAGTTCGCTTCAGATGATAGTTCTCTCATGAGCTTTACTAAATCTTTAGTGACTGCAGTGCATGTGTCCATGTTCCTTACAATATCCTGGGAAGGTGTCGTGGATTAGGGATGATCGAACTTTTCAAAAGTTCGGTTCGGCCAGAACATCCGAACTACCCGAAAGTTCGGCCCGGATTTCAGAACCCCATTGAAATCAATGGGACCCGAACTTCGGTAATCAAAAAACACCATTTTGAAGCCCTAAAACCCAATAAATGCCCATAAAAAGTGCCTAGGGTTCTGGGTCATGCCTCAGGGACTATTAATCACACAAAAAAAAGTTCTTAAAAATTGTCATTTTTGATAGAGAGACAATTATTGGAAAAATTAAAATAAATAAAAAAATAAACAAAAATAAAAATGTTTTAATTTTTATTTTTTTTTATTTTTTCAATAATTGGCTCTCTATCAAAAATTACAATTTTTAAGAACTGTTTTTTGTGTGATTTTGTGTCTGGGGGGTCTAAAAAGTGTACCTGTGAAGTTTCAGCTCTGTAGCATGTCCAGAACCCCAAAAAAAAAGATCATATAAGTGTAAAAGGAGGGTCCCACCATCCCTGCTCTACTGAAAAATGATCTTTTTTTCTGGTTCTGGACATGTTACAGAGCTGAAACTTCACAGGTACACTTTTTAGACCCCACAGATACTAAATCCAAAGATTTGTTATTTTTTTTATTATTTTTTTTTAATTTTTCCAATAATTGGCTCTCTATCAAAAATGACAATTTTTAAGAACTTTTTTTGTGTGATATACCGTGTCTGGGGGGTCTAAAAGGTGTACCTGTGAAGTTTCAGCTCTGTAGCATGTCCAGAACCCCCAAAAAAGATCATTTGTATTAGAACACTTTCAGCACAGGATGTTGGCTTCTCGCTTTTCACACCTTGCCGGTTTAATAGCAGGCGTTTTTTTGGGCATTTTTTTTTGGTTCTTTAGAGGCAGGCAAACCATATATACCACTATACACAAGTTCAGATGTTTTGCCTGCCTCCAAAAAACCCAAAAAATGCCTGCAACAACACACCTGGGCGGTTTTTTTTTTTGACGCTAGCGTTTTTTTGGGCATTTTTTTGGGTTCTTTGGAGGCAGGCAAAACATCTGAACTTGTGTATAGTGGTGTATATACACACCTACTTATATGTATATACACACCTAGACATATATAGGTGTGAAAGGAGCGTAACTATATTGGTGTTAATTATTTAATTAGCGCAAGTAGTTTTTTCTGCTCCTTTCACACCTATATATGTGCAGGTGTATATATACATACATGGGTGTGTATATATACCCCATATACACATGTTCAGATGTCATGCCTGACTCCAAACATGTGCTCAAAAAATAACTATAGACGCCAGCAGCCAAAAAGAATGCTGGTGGCGGCGAAGCCATATTACAGAAGCGAAAGTGACTTGAGAGAAACTAGCTTTTCTCTATAGCGGTCACCCTGATATGGAAGGGTTTGGTCACCCTGCCATAGCAGTCAGTCAGTTAACCCTACACTACATTACAGTCACCCTGACACTTCACAATTTCCCTACAGAAACTAAATTTTTGCAGCTAACTAAAGTGTAAAGGAGCACTCTAACTACACTAGATATCCCTTTCCTCACACTAATAAATGCTAAATGACACTTTTAAAGTAAAATTAGCAGAACTGCTTCCACTCTCTTCCATGTCCTGTATAACAATGCTAGGAATTTGGCGGGGGCTATCTTATATACTGGGGGGCGTATTCACTAATGATTGGACTATGGACCCCCTAGTCACTCCAATCACATTCCTAGCATTCTCCTGCCCCCTAATTGGCTTTTGCTAATGGTTCTGGTCCAATCACGGGCTGTTAAAGCCCATTTCCTGAGCCATTGCATTTTGGTCGGTTCTGGTTGCCGAATTCCGAACTTTTTGGGCAAAAAGTTCTCAATTCGGCCGAACCTCGAACACCCAATGTTCGGGCCGAACCGATGGTCGACCCGAACCGTTCGATCATCCCTATCGCGGATGACCGCAGATTGACATATGCTGCCATGAGCTCTGATTCTGATTATTCTATCATCTCTATAATATCACTCAAGTTTCCTTTTATACTTTCTTGGTTTAGCTTTCTACGAACATCTTTAATGTATAATTTCCACTTATCATACATTCTTGCTCCAAATTTTCCAGCGCCTTTGCGGTCGGTTTTCTGATACGTTCTGAGCGTCTTAGTTCATGTGTTTGGGATATATTTGTTTGGGGCAAGACTAATGCTGCATCTGACTCTTCTACATCAGACAGGTTCACTTGCTCTTCACTTTCTATCTGATCTATCTTTGTATCCTCTAACAGTGGCATAGCAATACTAGACTTAGACATTTTTTACTCTAAATGCTATAACACTCAATACGAATTTTAAGAAGACTTTCACTTTAAATGCGTATAGGTACAAGCAATAGGTACAGGCAATAAAAATGACTTTCACTTTAAATGCAATAGGTGCAGGCAGTGAAAATGACATTCACATTAAATACTTTAGAGTCTGCATACTACAACTGCCTCTTGTTTTTTACTTACAGTCTCTTTTATTTCTAAACACGAAAATGTCTCTTTTCTTGTCAAGCCTATTGCAATAAGTAATAAAGGAAAGTTCTGACCTTATTCTGAAGAGCAGGATACTGTGATCTGTAAGTTGCTGGAACAAATATCAGTCTTAAAGGAGACTTGTCTTTTCTTGATCTGATGCTCTATTCTGACTTGCGATGCTTTGCACTGACTTGCGATGCTTTGTGCTGACTTGCAATGCTTTGCACTGACTTGCGATGCTCTGCTGTAGGCTTTGGGCCTAGTGGCGGGAAACAAGCTGGCTGTAGTACGTGGTCTCTCCGTGGGTAGCGGTGCAGGCGCTCTAGCTCTGGACTTTGGCCTCCTACCATGCGTCTTTCTCTCTCTCTAGGAATCGCAGGAGGGTTGGCACTCTTTCTGTGACTATCTTGCCTTTGCCGTTCTGCCACTTTAAGAGTCGGCTGCAGTTTGACATGTTCTATGGCCTCTATGGTAGCTCCGCTGCTAAATTGTGCTCTTTACTGTGCAAGTTGAGGAGCACTATCACTTTGCCCTCAAAGGGCTAAATAGTTCCACTGTGGCAGGCGCAGCACTATGAAGTGCCTTATGCGCTGTGGCATTAGAAGAACTTGATCTCTCTGACTTCAGTCTAACCAGACTGTCTGTTACTCTATAAATTCCTCTAATACCATTCTATGGAAAGCAGTAGGTTTAAAGAGCACACCAAACGCTTAAGATATCTTCTTTATTAACTTCAACTTTTCTTCATATACAACACTGACACTTTTGCAGCAGACAGTCCATGTACAACATGTGTTCAATGAAGTATAACAAAATGGTGGTTGAACTGTTCAATCTTGTCATTCTACATAAACGGTGGATATATTTCTCTCTTCAGTATCTGTACTTTCACTTTAAATTGTTTAAACACTTTATGATCTCTCTGAGAGGTATATATGATGCTTAATCTATATTCTTTCTTCTCTATTGCTGTTTGCTATAATTTTTGAAGTTTGTTTGCTTGTTTTATCTGGTTTGTTTGAGTTTCTGTTCGGTGGAACTACAAGTGAACACATAACTAGTTCAGTATACAGCTCTGATCACATTACTAACAATAGGAAGGTATATAACTGTATTAATTACCTATTTTTGGCCACTTGCTTCCATAAAACTGACTCTGTGGATCTGTGTCTCTTCAGATCTCCTCTCTCTGGTGGAATGAGAATGCTGGCTGTGAGCATGGAACTTTTAGACCAAAATGAGTGTAAGGCTGGCTGTGATTGGCCAAGACTCTTGCTGAGTGTAAGATTGGCTGTGATTGGCCAAAAACTCCTGATGGGTAATAAAGTTTAACTCTGTGCTTTCTGGTTCCAATTCTGCTGTGTCTGAGCTTACCTTACAGGCATATAAATGAATCTTAAAGACATATTTTCTTTTTTGCTTCTGTGAATACAATATACAACTGTTAAATGACATCCAGGCATGAAATCACAGTAAATAACTGCTTTTGTCTCTCACATATAAACATATGCACTGTATTGAGGTTATTAGCAGGTCTAGCTGTATATGCATGTAGATCATATTAGCAACCTAGGACAGGTTTTAGCTGGCCAGCTACACCAGCACTGCAGTAACACTTGGTGACGTGGCGAGTCCCATAAGTGCAGTTCAAGCTGGTGTGGTGGCTAGCACAAGTAGTGTCCCGCAGCCACCAATAATTCAAAGACAGGTCCATAGAGCCTATAGTGTCCTTCCTGATAAGCTGGCAAATCCTATTTGGGAGCCCACCACTTCTGCAGCGCCCGTACTTCCCCCCATTCACTGGCCAACCCGGAATTCAGGTGGAAACAGCCAATTTTACTCCCCTGACTTTTACAAGCTGTTTTCACGGAAGATCTGTACAGATCTAGTATGGATCTAGTATGGATCAAAGCAATTTATATGCCAATCAATTAATCGTCGCGCATCCAAATTTGAGTCTTCCAGAGAATTTGCATGGAAACTTATCACTGTTTCCGAATTTAAAACCTTTCTGGGCCTATCCCTCCTCAAGGGCATTACTAAAAAAGAGTGAGTTGCGGTCATATTGGTCCACTGACCTAATTCACCATATTCCAGTGTTCTCTGCTGCCGTGTGGTTCATGCACCTCATTGACAATGAACTCTGTCATCCTCGGGGTGACCCTGGATATGACCGGCTCCACAAAATTTTGCCCCTCATAAACCCCTTCAACCAGAAATTTGCAGTCTTGTATTTGTGTTTGGGGTCACATAGATCAGGATGATGTTCTGGTGTTGGAAATACTAACTTGGACCCAGTCATTAGAGCCGTCTGGTCCATATAACCTATGGCCACTTCAGGGGGCAAGAACTCTTCTTACATCAGGTGAGGTAACAACTCCAAAGGTGATTGGCAAATGGGTATAAGTCTGCCCCTCTATAAATTAAGTAGGATAAAAAATGAACAGAGAAATTGCGTGGTCATTTTTTTTATCATTTTGTTCACACAGATAGAGCTTTCTTTTGGTAGTATTTAATCATCAATGGTTTAAAAAAAAAAAAAACGAAAAGAGCTTTTGAAAAAAAAAAAAGTTTTTCTTAGTTTCTGTTATAAAATGTTGTAAAGGTAGCACTCTCCTAGTTAGGTTCTAGGTAAAGGCATTTGTTTGCTCTTCTGCTTATCAGGGAGCAGGATTTCTAGTTTTACCTGTTACATGTGTCCAGGTGTGATTCACTTGTTCTGAGGGAGTGTCCCCCACTGTATCCAATAGGGGAGCCTGTTGGACAGTGGAGGAAACCCAGCCAGTGACACACAGGCTTTTGTGACAGTCCCAGTGGGAGAGCACAACCGCAGTGCATCCTGGGATTGATCATAAAAGCCGGGGACACATGTGACAGGGTGTCTTTGGGCAGGAAGCCAGGTCCCAGGAGGAGGGTGACAGCTGTCTCTCCTCCTGTCTGATGTGGAAGGTGGTCACAGGCAGTCGGCCTAGTAAGCCAGAGTGTGGTGCTGAGCCAGGAGGTCCAGGATACTGACAGTGGAGTTGAAGGCAGAGTGACCGGAGGAAAAACAGTGTCCATGAGTACCCGGGAGCTTGCCAGAAGTCTGTCCAGGAAGGGGACCACTCCAGTGGGGTCAGTGGACAGAAGCTAGCACACATGGCACGTGAGAAAGGGGGTGCCAAGTTAGACCCTGAAGCGTAATTCAAAGTATAGTTCACCTTTCAAATCTTCACTTCAGTGGCAAGGTGAAGCAGCGGCCTTGCCGCACTCAATACAGTTAGAAGTCCTCAAGATTTGTGCATAGTTGTCAAGTTGGAGTATCCCTCTCATCCCTTCTCCCATCCAAGTTCCAAATAAAAAACAAAATCCAAATCCCCTGGACTGTTCATTGACTGAGCTAAGTATAAAGCGATAAGATTATATAAACTGTTGCTATGGGTAACCCAGGGGAATCCACTTCCAGCAGCTCCCTAGGGGGCAGTGCTACATTAATAATACATTTTCTCCTTCGCTGTTGTGCACTGAAGAGGCTACACTGATGGACACTGATAGTCTGCACTGATGGGAACTGATGGGTGGTAATGATGGGCACTGATAAGTGGCACTGGTGGACACTGATAGGCTGAACTGATGGGTGGCAATGATGGGCACTGATAGGTGGCACTGATAGGCATCTTTGATAGGCACTGACAGGCTTCACTGATGGGCACTGATAGGCCGCACTGGTGGGCACTGATAGGCTGAACTCATGGGAACAGATGGGTGGCAATGATGGGCACTGATAAGTGGCACTGGTGGACACTGATAGGCTGAACTGATGGGTGGCAATGATGGGCACTGATAGGTGGCACTGATAGGCATCTTTGATAGGCACTGACAGGCTTTACTGATGGGCACTGATAGGCCGCACTGGTGGGCACTGATAGGCTGAACTGATGGGCACTGATGGGTGGCAATGATGGGCACTGATAGGTGGCACTGATAGGCATCCTTGATAGGCACTGACAGGCTGCACTGGTGGGCACTGATAGGCTGAACTGATGGGCACTGATGGGTGGCAATGCTAGGTACTAGTAGGTGGCACTGATAGGCATCTTTGATAGGCACTGACAGGCTGCACTGATGGGCACTGATTGGCAGCACTTGTGGGCACTGTTGGGACTGCACTGATCATCAGTGCCCTGATTACCAGAGAAGATGTCCCCTGTGTGGATTTTCTGGTTATCAGCTCTCCTCATGGGCTGTTATCGTGAGGAGAGGATTGCCGATAACCGGCAAATCCTGTCTACTCTGTGATCAGCTGTGACCTGCACTTTTTCCCATCTGTGACCAGCTGTGTCCCAAGGACACAGAGATCACAGATCACCACCTATGCATGCAGCAGGGGATGAACGATCACGGGAGGACAACGTATGACGTCCTTTCGCGGGGGAGGACTGGGTCAGGGGGCAGGGGGGCAATTGCCCCCTGGGCCTCTCTGATGCCTCCTAAAACGGCTGTACTGCTTCTGCCACAGACATGCCTAAAAGATTCCTGGTAAAGAGAAGTAAAATGTCCCCACTGCTGACCTACTGAGTGTGGGATGAAGACAAGGACAGAGCTCAGGACTACCCACCCCCCCAGCATGGATGGTGTAAACTTTGTCTAAGCAGAGACTGGTTCCATGCCCCACTGCAGACTCTCCTTCCCCAGGCAGCCCCAATCGAATTGTCCCAGCTCCCCCCAACTGTCCGCTGCTGGTCAGGTCAGGATCCCGGTTTCGGCCGGTCAGTAGAGAATACCCAGAGCTTCAGCCTGGAATTGGAAGTCAGGAGGAGGTAGAGTGGGAGGGGAGGCGAGTCGCTGCACCATGGGCCTCTGGTTTGTACTTGCCCCCTGGGCCAAAAGAGCTCAGTTGGGGCTGGCAGGTGGAGGAAAGTCTCCAGTAGGCCATGGAACCGGCCTCTGCTCAGACACAGTTTACACCATCCATGCTGGGGGGGAGGGGGGCCTGCGCTCTGTCCTTGTCTTCGACCCGCAGTCAGTAGGTCAGTGGCAGGAACTTTTTACTTCTCTTTACCAGGAATCCTTTAGGCATCTCTGTGGCAGAAGCGGTGCAGCCTTTTTTACAGGACAATAGAGTGGCCCAGGGGGCAATTTCCCCCCTGCCCCCTGGCCCAGGCCTCCCCTGCAGGTCCCTGTGTTGATGTCACAAGCCCATCCCCCCCACAGTTAGAAAACACCTCCTAGGCTCATATTTAACCCTTTGATCGCCCCTGGGTTAACCCCTACCCTGCCAGTGTCATTAGTACAGTGACAGTGCCTATTTATAGCACTGATTACTGTAGTAATGTCACTGGTCCCCCCAAAAATGTCAGTTAGGGGTCCGATCTGTCCGCCACAATGTCGCAGTCCTGCTAAAAATCGCAGATCGCCGCCATTACTAGTAAAAAAATAAATAAATAAACAACAGTGACATAAATCTTTCCCCTAGTTAGTAGATGCAATAACTTTTGCGCAAACCTATCAAAGTTCGCTTATTGGGATTTTTTTTGTTTTACCAGAAATATGTAGCAAAATACAAATTGGCCTAAAATGATGAAAAAATTTGATTTTTACATTTTCTTTGGGAGGGGGAATGTTATATAGCAGAATGTGAAAAATATTGTTTTCTTTTTTCTTCAGAATTGTCGCTCTATTTTGTTTATAGCGTAAAAAATAAAAATCGCACAGGTGATCAAATACCACCAAAATAAAGCTCTATTTGTGGGGGGAAAAAATGACATCAGTTTTATTTGGGTACAGCGTCACATGACTGCGCAATTGTCCATTAAAATGGCAGAAAAATGGCCTGGTCATTAAGGGGGAAAATCTTCCGGTCCAGAAGTGGTTAAGAAAGTGATCGGATGGAACTCAAGTCTTTGCTACGATGTTTTTGCCATAATAATTAAAATTCTCTTGTGACCCAATATCAGCAGCATGTATACCTTTGTTAAAGCAGAGCTCAACCCAAAAGGGGAAGCTCCGCTTGTATGCACCCTGTTGACATTAAATCACTCCCAGTGATGTATAGGCTTGCTGACCTGCCCCGGTTGCACCACAAGTCCCAGCGGGCCCGGAGATTACTCTTAACAAAAATACACCTGCACAGCATTAATTGCTCAAAGCCATCTGACGTTTAGTTTATTTCATACAGTTTATATGATAAAATGTCCCATAGGAGAACAATGAGAATACAGTTACGCCCCCCTTGGTTACTTGTCCACAATTATACATTGGTTCATTTATGACCTTCTGTAGAGAGAAAAAACATTAGCTCGGCTGGGTTTCCCACCAAAATCCAGATGCGTCTGGAATCTGTAGAGCCATTGTCTTGGGAACAACCAAGATAAGAAAGAAATGAAGGACACTGAGACTTAACTAAGTTTTGTTCTCAGCAAAATATAAATCTCATGCATGACACATTAATATCTCAATGTTCACAAAATGTCTTCTAAAACTAAAATGGAAGAACTCTTGCTCAATTCTCTCTCAATCCCCTCTTAAAATCATTAATTTATATACGATGATTTTCTCTTATTATGCTTACGGTGTCATCAAGGGACAAACAGTCTCCTTGGTAATTAAAATAGAGGTGGGCGACATTAGTCCTTGGGCTCCTTGTTGTACAAAAAGGACCCACCCTGCCCACCTAAATGATAAGATTCTTTCTTCTATCCTTATATTGCTTTACATAATCTTTATAGTCTGAGGAAGGGGGTGAAGTGTGCTGTAAGAGGGTGGTTTGATCAAGTCCTGCAACATTACCATTATACATGGATAAATTGTCTATACTTTTGCTAAGTATTTTCTTAAAGCAGGGTACCACACAAAGCATGATGATACCGATTATAATAAGTATAAATACAATAATAATTCCTAGTTGTACCAAAGCTTGCTTCCAACTATTAAATCACCCGAAATACTGATCCCAAGGGCTGTCAATGCCAAAATTCTTCTTTAGTTTCACAGAATGGCCAGAGTGACCTTACCTTTGGGGCCTGCATTATCAGAAATGTAAGTACAACATACATCTACTTTATCAATATATACATAGGTATCACCTTTTTCTACAAGGATCATATCCAGAGCCATTCTATTCTGGAATGTCATCTGGGAGGTAGCTTCTAGTTGTTCTGCCCTTTAGGGCATTCCTTGTATAGTTAACAAATCTCTGCTGATTAAAATAGATATAATTTATCCAATCTACATTCTTATTGACTGTAACTATGGGGAACAACGATTCAAATCCAGCCGCAACCTGATCTCGGGCCCTAAACTCATTTTGGACCCCTCTTGGAACGCCTATGGCATCTATATAAACATGTGGGTCAAAACTACCCATGGAGACCTCTCTCTTTTGTTTCTCTGTAGTTCTAGTGTTCCCCTTTAACTGATGTGTGTTTTCGTCATTTTCAGTGAATATGTGTAGGGGCATTATTGCTTTAGGAAGGGCACACTCTCCTGTCCACTTCAAGACGACCTAGTCCTTATTTTCATATCTCCACATATCCAATATATGTCTCCCAAAGACATTGTTTGATTCTCTATAACAGTAGACCTGTAGGTGGAGCAATAACCATCTGTAAAATTTCCTAAAAATCAACCCCCACCACTGTGTCTGGAATAACATGTGTAGCTACCTGGGTAAATGGTGATAGATCCAGTGGGCCTAGATTTTTTAGTTATAATGGGATATTCCTTTTTCCATGTTTCACAGTTAGAATGGCTACTAGAGGTATTGGTAAAACAAGTTTCTACATTCTCAAGGATGTTAAGGGGCACTTTTCCCTAGGTGCGGCCTAGCTTCTCCACAGACATAACAATCTGACATGTTATGTGAGATAGCACTATACCTCATCCATTCTAACCATAAGTTTACATCAGAGAACCCTGTCTCTATGGCCATAGTATCCTCAAAAGTGGGATCTACTATAGCTACTGTTTCTCCCAAAGTCTGCACACGGGGCCTTAAAGGATTCGTCTCTTGTTGAAGAGCCATACATATCTCTTAGCTGAAAAGGCTTTCTGAAGATAGTCTAACCTGATCTCCACCAGATACCCAAAACGTAAGTTCCACTATCTTCTGGACTAGGATTTTCTATGGTCAGTCTAAATTGCTCGGGAACTTGTTTAACAATTGTCATTCTACTTATAAGTGTCTTCCCATTTTTATCCTTGTTAGTAGTAAGTGTGTACTCCCAATCGTCTCCCGTGTTCCAACCCACTGATCCCCAATAGTCACAATTGTCTCCCCAATATTTGTCCGTGACACATATAAATACAGTTCCTGGGCCTAATCTCCCATCATTATACCAAAGTTGTGTCATGGGAGGGTGAACTGTGGGACAGGGCTCTTTTATTCCTTAACTGAGGCGTCTCTTATTCTATGTCTGGGTTGGCGGCGACGAAGTCTTTTGATGACGAAACGTTGGCAACTCCAGACGCAACATCCACACGCCCCCTTACGGAGTCGGCTGCTTTACATTGCTTGATGCTGCTTTGGACATTTGCGGGACGCCGCTACCTGGTCCTGGAAACAGCACGTTCTATGTACCTGTTTTTTACCTTCTCATTGTGAGTAGTACTCTTTTAATAAATTGGATTTTATATGTTACGGAATTACGCTATGGGCTCTTATTCTTTTTATATACTCATGCTTATATGATGGAGTGATTATGAAGCATTGGAGCTTGACAACCTCTGGTGACATTGGTATAACATCTTGCTGGGAGAGGCTGTCTCATTAATTTGAGTAGCCAAGGAGTTCTGGTAAGCTGCTTGTGATACTTGAGCACAGAGGTGTCCCCATCCTTCACTTTTCCCTGGGTGTTACTGAAAAGGATTGTTCTTCTCAACACTTTGCATGTGGATTCATTTTCATTTGCATCTTTGTTTTGGGACTTTATTCAGTATTTTGGACACTATTTTGCTTATATTGTATAAATTTTTTTTGTGGTTTTCCACTTGTCAGATATATACAGTTACTTATGATCCAGGTTGGGATGAACACTAAAATACTAGTGCCACCAACAAAATCCACAGCTTGCCAAAGTTCTTTGCTATGAATACAGTCATTTTGGTAATTTTCAGAGACTATAACACCTGTTTCACCCACTCTTCGAGGATTTCCAACACCTGTTTCTCCTCCTTTATCTGTGTCTTTATCTTTGCCTTGCTTCGCACAATCCACCTTAACCTTTTTACTCGACTGGCATGGATCCGGGCTTGTTGGTTTTCCACAAGGACAGCGATTCTGGTCACTGCGACTACCTTTGTCTTGTGATGTGATGTGGCGACAGCTTGATCACTACTTCATCTCCTTCCTTCAAGGTATGGGTTGGTACTTGTGAAGAGATAGGAAAGGTGCGAGCAACTTTTTCGTTCCACTTGATTCAAAATTTCAATTACTTTTTTCTTTTCCTCGACTTGTCTTTGATTGTCCTATTCATCCTTTCCACTATACCTAAACTCTGTGGATGATAATCTTCAAAGCAGGCATCCCCATCCAGGAATAATCTCCCGATTGAGAATGCGTGCCACCGTGTGGGCATCTCCCTTTTGTGGTCCTACAAGCTTCTACTCATCTGCTGAACATGTTCACTATTAACTCTTGTTTCTTCCCTGTGTTGGGCTTATGTGTGAAATCTATTTGCAGATGCTCATGTTTGGCCTTATGTGTTTGTTTGTTTGTATTGCTCCTAATACAGGTGATGCACCTAGCAACATATGATTTCACTAATTTAGGCCTGTAAATGCAAAAAAACTTCAGTAATACTTCATGTTATTTCCCACCCCCTGTGTCCTATTCCATGATACTAGGCAATAGACAGTGGGGCGCTAGCTGCGGGCGGGTATACAAGATCTCCCCTCTTTTAGAAAAAGGCTATTCTCAACTTTTTCTAAATCATCACTTAATTCCTTAATTCCTGTTCTGTAGCATGCGTTTGTAGCTCTAACAATGTGTGATCTTTTGGCCTGGAGCAGGAACCATCTACAAAAACATCCTCTGCTCCCTCTATGGCTGTCTATAGAATCATGTTGTGGTTTAACACACCCTTTAATCCCAGTAACTCATTTAAAACTGGGGCCTACCTAGGGCAAATGATGTGGCCATCCCCATTACCATCTCACAAGATGCAATGCTTGGAGTCACTTCAGGCATGCTTTTAGACCTGGACTGCGACCATCTTTGGACAAAAACTATAGGGCAAAGTTTACCACCACACTCCTGGGCAAGTACACTTGCCATGGTCTTACAATTGTCCCTTGCATAAACACAAAACATTTTTCCATAATTTGGGAGGCCCAGTGCAGGCGCTACAACCATAGCATTTTCCATATACATAAACGCATTCAACATTTCATGTGACATTTCTGGACCTGTGGCTTTTCTCAAAATGTTATCATAAATAGGAGCAGTCAGATCCATTGCAATCAATGATCCTGGTTTGTGGGCGGGCAAGACCCACTGTGGGCTGGCAAGACCCACTAGAGCCGCAGCTCTTTTGTGACTGACTCTCCTTTCCCCCTCTGTGAGAACAAAACCAAGGTAAACAACACTTTCCTGACACCATTGTCATTTTCCTGTGACACTTTGTGTCCACATACATGTACATTTCTCAATAAACTCACTCGCTCTGACTGGCCTCCATAGAGTGACTAGACTACATATGTCATCCACATATTGTAGCGGGACTGACGCATGAGCAGGTGTCCATCCCGTCTTGCGTGGTCTGGAGAACTATAGAGCAGACAACTGAACTGTCCACTTAGCCCTGAGACATTTCTACACCAGGTCAGTTACCTGGGCTGAAAAACAAGAAACAAAGATGGCTGTGTCTCCTCACAGCCATCTTTGTTGAAAAAAACGCATTACTTCAACCAATCACTGTAAAGTGGGTAGCATCGGATGGTATGGCTGTCAGTAGAGATGGCACATCAGATACCACTTGCATGCTACAATCAGATAAAACTAAAAACTTTTTGGCTCCGTGCCAATCTTACTAAAAACTTTTGGCCTCGTGCCAATCTTACAAAAACCTGACCAGAGGTTCTGCTCCTTCAATAGAGGATACCCCTAAAATTTCACTCAAAGACTATAATCAGATAAAAAGTTAATCTGATTTGAAACTTTTGGCTCGGTGCCAATAGGGTCCAATGGTCACATTAATTGCGGTAACCCTTTCTGTCCAAAAATAAATTCCATAACTATAACAGGAACAAAGATATTTACATTTGAACCCTTTCTTGGCAAGTAGCCAATTTTCAAAATTTTGCACCAGAGCTCCCTTTTACATAGGGATCCATTTGCAAAATGTAATTTCTCATTATCTATAATTCTATAAAAAAATAACCTCAAAGTATCCTGCCGACTACGGCAAATTATGTTTTGCCTGATAAAAACAGTTTTTATTCACTATTATTACTCTTCCCAGTGGTTCCTATGCTTTATACACAAATGTATAAATGGCAAAACTCCAAAAATTCCATAAAAAAATAATTGCATATGTGTGGAAATGCTGGGACCCATAGTCCTACAAGCTCCACGCAAGAAGTGACCCCCTCCCTAGGAATGTACCAACTTCAAGGTCTTGCAGTTTCAAACAATTATGTATGTCTAGCTTGGAAAATGAATATTCATAACAACAAAAAAAACGGGGCGCAGTGGGGTACAGGGGCTTTGTGAGGTAATACGATTTCTTTAAATATACCTTCGGCCAAGAATCTGTCTAATATATACCTGACTCAATCCTCCCTCCAAGGGGGCATGAAATCAATCCTGCATCCAGGGGACTTATGGCCCATACCCCTGAATCCCGATGTCACTGTAAATCCACTCACTGTTGTGATGTTGTTGTGAGGCTGTTGTGAGGTTGTTCAATTGTGAGGGGACCTAATTTGAAAATGTCCTACCCTGCCTCTGAATCCCCTCTTTTTTCTGCCTCTCTGATAACGCCCTTGGAAATGCGCGCTGACAGGCTGTTTTCCTTTCAGCAGATCAAAAACAGCCAGCCGCATCTTTTTCTATTATGGCTTTTTGAAAACCATCCATGTCTTTATTAGCCCAGTATGAAACCTGCTGTTTCACAATTAGCATGTACTGGGACTTTAAAATTACTGATAAATGTCTAAATCAATAGGCTGTGCCACTTCTGGGTGACACTTAAACTGGCCTTATAAGTCCATACATTTCTAAACCTTGTCTAAAACTCCAGGACAGTTTCACCTAACTTCTGCTTATAAGCATTTGCTGTGGGTAATGAGGACTTATTCCTAAAAGGCCTAGTTAACTCTTTCTCAACATCTTCAGTGCCTGTAGCGATGGGGGGAACGGGGACATACGGGGGTGGATGTCCTGGATGTCCCAGATGTGATTTTTCTGCATTTGAGCAGAACCTCCATTTCTCCACTGGAGCCTCTTTAGTATTCTTATTACTTTTTGGCCTTCTAGCCTTTTCAACTGTTTTATTATTCTATAAGGGGGCATAAGTTAACCAGTTTTCACCTGCCCTTTACATATATTTCTTATCCCATTGTGGATTCCCTAGGAAATATGGGAAAGCTTGTCTATCTTCTAAGCATAATCCTTTAATCATAATACATCATTATCTCCTTCCCGGGAAAACGGATTACTACTTCTCATTGTAGGGAAAACCCTTCTGTTACATAGACAGAGCCTCTTAGACTTAAAACCTTCAGTATAATTGACATATACAATATACATTAATTCTTATCACTTTAACTTTAGGTAGACCGTTCTTCTACCTTAATTTACTTCCAGGAATATTACTCACCAAATATTCCCGGCCATTTCCATTACAAAACAATACACAAATACCAATATTCTCTCACTCAATAAAACATGTCTCTAGGATTTACACATTCACATAATCACTTGTTACCTAGCACTCCTTTATGGTTTCAAAACCCTCCTTCAAGCCACTGATGTATATAAATTAAACCCTTATACTTTTGGACTCGGGGTGTCCCTTCTGGGACAAAAAAAAAAAAAACCCTTTCCGAGTCTTGACCAATACCTCCCAGGTATAGTGGCTATCAAGAAGGTTTTCCTACCATTATAGACAAACAATACACATATTATCTTATACTTCTATGCGACAGAAAGAATAGGCAAAGGAAAGAAAAAGATTTGAGTCTCGTGGATTACAACCGGTCAGTCAATTTTCACAGTACTGTATATATTTCATAGATCAATATTTCATAGATCCTATCTATGTCTATAGGTTTCCGTCACTCAGGACCTGGGACCCTCCAAGGGCCTCTTTAGTGTTCCCCAAACACTTATCAAGTCTATACAGCCAACAGGTATTACTCTAGACTATATGGTCGTTGACCCAGAGGTCACGGCAAGGCAGAGGAAAATTTCAACACTTACCGGACATGGGCGTTGTTGACCATCTCGTGTGGGACCTCCAGAACTGTTGACATTAAATCACTCCCAGTGATGTATAGGCTTGCTGACCTGCCCCGGTTGCACCACAAGTCCCAGCGGGCCCGGAGATTACTCTGAACAAAAAGACACCTGCACAGCGTTAATTGCTCAAAGCCATCTGACGTTTAGTTTATTTCATACAGTTTATATGATAAAATGTCCCCATAGGAGAACAATGATAATACAGTTACGCCCCCCTTGGTTACTTGTCCACAATTATACATTGTTTCATATATGACCTTCTGTAAAAATGCTGTTTATTATTTTTACTTGCATGCAGGGCTTTTTTTCTCAGAGAAAAGGAGCATGTACTCCCCCCCAGGGCTCGACAAACGCATTTGCGACTAGAATAAGCGACCTGGCACCTGGGGTGCCCTGCAGGAGGCGTCCTGTCCCTTTTGCGCCCCCCACCTCCTCCTCGAGTGCACGGACTTCCGCGCCGTCCAAAAATTGAGGCCCCGGCTTTTCGGCCTTCTTCTGTGAGATGAGAGGCTAGGGGAACTGGCGCCCTCTTGTGGTGGCCGGGAGTAATGCATGTTCTCAATGCCTTCCCATCTCCTTCCAAAGAGGAGAGGAGAGGGAAGTTTTTTAAGGCTTCATCTCTCTGTCCAGTTGCCTTTGCTTAAAGGTAAGTGGACAGGGAGTGTGGTTATTATTATTAATTTATTTTTTAAATGTAAAAAAAATGAATTATTAAAAAAAATAAAAAAAAAATTCTTTTTTTTTTCCAATTCTTATTATTTAAAAAAAAAAAAATATATATATATATATATATATATATATATATATATATATATATATATAATCTTTTTTTTTTTTTTTTCTCATCGCCGTGCCACAGCTGAAGGCCCCTTTCACATGGGCTGTCTGATCAGGTCCGCCTGTCAGTTTTTCAGGCATACCTGATCGGACCCTTCATTCTCCTCTATGGAGCAGTAATCTGCCGCCATCTGATCCTGTCTGCCAAAAACAGACGGATGGTGGTTCTATTTTCTATCCATCCCGTGCATTGGATCAGATGGCATCGGATGGAAAGAGACAGACAGTCTGTTTCCATCCAATTGTGCTATAGAGGAGAGTGGAGTTCTAGTCGTATTTATGTGTAAATTTAGTATCCGTTTTATTAAATAAAGCTTGGTTGTTAGTTTAAAAAAAAAAAACTGGCTCCTAACTTTTTTAGCTGGCTCCTAGATTTCAGACAAATTTGTCAAGCCCTGCTCCCCCCATCTGAGTCACCCCTTGTCTCTGTCCCCTACCCACCTCTGAGTACGATCCTCTGCAGCCAGGAATAATAAATCCCCCCAGCAACAATACAGTAGATCCCCCACAGGAACAATAGATTCTCCCCAAGCACCAATATACCACCCCAATAACAATAGACCCCCAATGTAACAATACAGTAGACCTTCCTGAAACAAGCATAAATAGACCATCCAGCAGCCAGCAACAATAGACCCCCTCCCTCAACAGAAGGTCGCTCCTAGCAAAAATTAATTCCCCTAGCAGTAGTAACATAAGATACCCCCAACAAAAAAAATCCCCCACCAGCAACAATAGACCTACCTAGCATCAAAATACCCCCCCCCCCAGTGACAATAGATCCCCCAGCAACCAGAATCAATAAACCCTCCAGCATACCCCAGCACCCTGTTCAGTGCTGGAGGTGCCGGAACTACGTTCCCCCACGTTCCCACATAAAAAAAAGCCCTGCTTGCATGTTCCCCTCAGGTCTATAGCAACTGCACTTCCAAGTGCACTTGCAGTGCACGTGTAGTGCAATGTGGATTTGCCTTTAGTAAATAAACCCCAATATCTAGTAACTGGCCATCACCTTTTCCCCAAAAGGTGACATGTGATATCTTCTATCTCTACAGGGAATACAATGCAGTCACTGTGACACAATAGTATGTGGTCACTTCTCCGCTCTGGTATATATATCTGCTCCCTATTACAGTGTTGCCAGCACCAACACCGGCACCGTTCCTCAGTGGAGATGGAGTAGGAGAAAAGATAGAGAAGGGAGCTGGCCACAGGGACCTCACTGGCCCTCTGGCTTTACAGAGTGCCCACATGTGGAGGAGGGACCAAACATAGGAGGAGGGCCAGAGAAAAGGGGGAGGGGCAGGATAAGGAAGATTAAATAATATTCTTTTGTAACTAAAGCTACCCGTGCACCAGTAGAGTTTGGTTAAAAAAAAAAAAAATTCAGAATGTACATTTGATTTTCTATTGGTTAGTTGGGTCAATTGAACATTCGTCATTGACCATAGTGACAAAAAAATTCAAAGTAACAGGTCGGAAAATTTTTCTTGAATAAACAAAATTCTTATTGTGAATGTGTATTTTTTTGTTCAGAAAAATCCCATATTATAAAGGAACCTGTTTAATACATATGAGTGTCCATTCAAATAGCAGGCCTGGAAGAAATTTAGTGGCTTTAAGAAGAACAAGAAAGAATGTTATGACAACTTATTTTTCTATTGACATTAGAGGAGAAGTACAGCCAAAGCTCGTTTGTCTGTACTTCTCCTGTGGCTCACAGAAGTACAGTTCGATTTGTACTCCTGTGACCCGTTTTTAGCACACAGCCAGCTGAAGTCTACTTTCTGCTGATGTCACAGAGACGGTCTAGGCTCAGGCAAGATCGCAACACTGGGGTTGGGATCTGCCTACATGCCTAGACCGGCACCAGGCTCAGCCTCTCATTGAGCCACTGAGAGCCTGAGCCGGCTGCTCCCACCCCCTCCACAGCTTCTCAGTGAGCCAATGAGAGCTTGAGCCGGCTGCTCCTTCCCCTCAACAGCTTCTCAGTGAGCCGCTGGGAGCCTGAGTCGGCTGCTCCTGCCCCTCCACAGCCTTTCAGTGAGACGCTGAGAGCCTGAGCTGGCTGCTCCCACCCCCTCCACAGCCTCTCAGTGAGCCGCTGAGAGCTTGAGCCGGCTGCTCCTGCCCCTCCACAGCCTTTCAGTGAGACGCTGAGAGCCTGAGCTGGCTGCTCCCACCCCCTCCACAGCCTCTCAGTGAGCCGCTGAGAGCTTGAGCCGGCTGCTCCCTCCCCTCCACAGCTTCTCAGTGAGCCGCTGGGAGCCTGAGCCGGCTGCTCCTGCCCCTCCACAGCCTTTCAGTGAGATGCTGAGAGCCTGAGCTGGCTGCTCCAGCCCCCTCCACAGCCTCTCAGTGAGCCATTGAGAGCCTAAGCTAGCTGCTCCCCACCCCTCCCCCCACAGCCCAGCGCTCCAGTGAGCGAAGGAGGGCGGGGCAGAGCAGAGAGCCGGTGACTAACAGACACCAGCTCTCTGCTCTCGGAGCTGTGAGAACCAAGCGATCTACGGTGTTTGATCTCCTGGTTCTCAATGTTAGAGCCAGCTGGGGACAGATGCTGAATCCACCTAGGTATAAATCTGCAAAAACCCCAAACCTCATACTTCTCTTTTAAGTTTACTGACATACAGAAAGAGCCCTCTCTGCCTGAAGCCCTACCCACTGGCTTATCATATTGGCTGTATATTCCACCAATCCCATATTTCCTCTCCCTGTGATGTCACCAGCATTTGAGCCGATTTCTGTCATCTGTGGATTCCCCCCACGGATCTTTAAAGAGCCTCTCCATACCCATAACCCAGCATGGAGGGGCTCAGTGAAGGTGGTGGTGAAGGTGTGGAGGTGTCGGATTGGGTCACACAGATCATAAAAGGAGATCCGCCCGGCCTCATAATCCAGATATATTCTGACTCTGTTACTGGAGATATTGGCAGGAAAAAGAATCCCTATACTGTCATGTACCACCCCATACTTATTATCAATTTTGACCAAACCCCAGGACTTGTTATTATATCCAATCAGAGATTGCCATCCGCTTCTGTCTATACTGGGGTAACACATCCCAATTCTCCATCCATCTGATCCCCCGACATCCACTTCCCAGTAATGTCTCCCTGAGGAGAAACTCCGACTGCTCAACACCTGGGGCCAATCCTGAAATCTCTCTGGTGAATCTGGGCTATTCTGGTCTATATCTGACCAGGATGCATTTTTTTTATCATCTGATATATGTAGAAGATTATGAGCTGTATTTACATCCAGTAATATATCTGCAGCTTTCTGCATATAGAAGTATACGTTTACTTCGGTTATTATATCAGATAAACCTGTGTGTATAATCCCAGCCACATCCAGACCTCCTCCAACATGGAGGAGCTTCTCATGTCTCTCTCTGTCCTCATTATCTCCATCCTCAGTATCACACAAGTCACCTGTGTCTGATTCCTGTAAGACAGTCAGTGGATCCGTCACGTTACACAGCTCCTCAATGTGACGCATCTTCCTGGACAGCTCCTCCTTCTTTATTTCCAGATCCCTGATAAAATCCACCACAGAGACAGAGACCTGCTCTGCTTCCCTGGACATCTCCTTCAGGATTCTCTTCTCCAGGTCTTCCAGACGTCTCCGGAGATCTCTAAACAGGGCAGTGACTCTCTCGGTGTCACCAGCTACTTTTTCTTCTACTTTCCTCCTGTGTTCCTGCAGACTGTGAATGGTTTCCTCCATCTCCTCTCTCTTTGTCAGAAGTTTCTGTACAGCGTTCCTCATTTTGTTTTTTTTATTTTCAGAGGCCTCATCGAGCAACTCAATTTCATGTCCTTTATGTCCTCCAATTAGACAACAGGCTACGCAAATACATGTATCATCCTCAGTGCAGTAATACTCCAGGATCTTCTTATGGACGGAGCATTTCCTGCTCTCCATGGACAAGGTGGGGTCAGTTAAGATGTGTTCTGGGGACTTTTTGTGGACTTTCAGGTGTTTATCACACAAATAAACCTCACAGAGCAGACAGGATCTAACAGCAGGTACAGGATAATCCACACAATAAGTACAGAAGACCCCAGAGTCCTCCTGATCAGGCTGAGCAGACAGGAAATTCCCCACTATGTTACGCAGTGTTATGTTCCTCTGCAGTGCAGGCCGATCCCAAAACTTTGCTCTGCATTGAGGACAGGAATATCCTCCAGACCCCTCCTGTGTATCCAGCACACGACCAATACAGACCTGGCAGAAGTTGTGACCACATCTCAGGTTTACAGGATCTGTATAAATGTTCAGACAGACGGAACATTCCAGCTCAGCTCTCAGATCTGCAGACGCCATCGCTGACAGCAGAAGAGAGAAATGAAACTGAAAGCCCTGAGAATTGGAAAGAATACAGCTGGGAGGGGTTGCATACTCCTACCCAGGACAAGGCTGAGCCGCGACTTGTACTGAACACATGTGCTTGTTTCTGGAAAATAAAGGTCATTTTTGGAAACGTATACACTGAATATGGAAATGTGTTTACTTCCTATTAAACTTCTTTTGCTAATGCAAGTAAAAAATAAAATTGTGGTCATAGAAGGGAAGGTGTCTCCCCAAGAATGAAAATCAATGAGATATCTGCTCATTCTTCGTAGTGTATCCGAAGAGCCCATACCCAGCACAAAAATCAACTGACGTGAGATTGTTGGGTCCATGTTCTCACCCTCCTAGCCCTCTTCACTGAAGAGAGAAGACTTGGTATTTGCTCATCTAAAATTTTCCAACTAGATAGAAATTCCACACCATAATCCCCCTAGACCAAATGATTTGGACCAGTGCACAAAGCAAGGTCCATAAAGACAAGGATGAGTTAGTTTGGGGTGGAAGAACTTGACTGGCCTGCCTCAACCCGATAGAATGCATTTGGGATGAATTAGAGCAGAGACTGCGAGCCAGGCCGTCTCGCCCAACATCAGTGCCTGACCTCACAAATGCACTTCTGGAAGAATGGTCAAACATTCCCATAGACACACTCCTAAACGTTGTGGACATCCTTCCCAGAAGAGTTGAAGCTGTTATAGCAGCAAAGGGTGGGCCGACTCAATATTGAACCCTACGGACTAAGACTGGGATGCCAAGGCAGGCGTCCCAATACTTATGGTAATGAAGTGTATGTTTGTCCCATGCATGTTTTAAGCCATTGACTGTCTCACTACCTCTGCTGGAAGTTTACTCCAAGCATCAACTACCCTTTCAGTAAAATAATACTTTCTAAGATTAGTTTTGAACTTTCCTCCAATTTGTTAGAGATCATGTCCCCATGTTGTTGATTTTTTTTTTTTTTTCATATTGAAAATACTGCCTCCTGAACCTTATTCATCCCTTTGATGTATTTAAAGGTTTCAATCATGTCCCCCCTTTCCCTTCTTTCCTCCAGAATGTACATATTACGTTTCTGAAGTCGCTTTCGATATGTTTTATCCCCCCAAACCTTTCACCATTTTTGTTGCCCGTTTCTGGACTTGTTCTGTCTTATCAATATCTTTTTGTAAGTGAGGTCTTCAGAACTGGACGCCGTATTCCAAAGAAGGTTTTACAACGAGCCATGCAAGAACCGGGTCGGGAGTACAACTTGATATGCAAAAAGAAAGATGCAAAGATGATACATTCATTGGTTCCATGAGGTGCAGGGAAATTAATGTTCATGATCACAGCTTAGGGCTGCATGGTATGCAGTTGTATGTAGTAATCATCCAGCATTCATGCAGGAGGATTATTCAATGGCAAAGCGTGGGGGGTGGGGGGCAGGGGGCAGGGGGCTTTGGCCCTGGGCGAAATATCTGGGGGGGCCCATCCCATGCCAGTGTCACTCCATCCTAATCCTTATAATTTATAGTGCGTGTCACTCTCTGCACTCTGGCCGCCATGTACAGGCTCAGCAATGGGCAGCGGGCACCCTGTGATTGGCTGAACGGGATCATATGCAGTGGCAGGGCTGGCCTGTCTGAGATCATGGGAGGTGCATGCTTGCTCCTGGAGTCCCGCCTCGCTGTCTAAGCTGCCATCTTCCCCTCATCCGCTCTGGACCGGATCTCTAATTTCCCCAGCATTGTGGCAGCCAGCCTGTCTGCCAGAGCAGATGGAAAATAAAAAAAGGAGGTCAGAGTTGCTGGCCCGGGGGAGTGGACACAGTCTGGGGAGGGCAGCCCTGGAGCAGCAGAGAATGAGGCACCAGCATGCCATGTATTGCCGGCTTGCAGCTTGCCTGCAAGCAAACATGCCTGAGACGGTGGTCAGGTAGGTCAGGCTAGTTGTCAGGTAGGTCAGTGTAGTGGTCAGGTAGGTCAGGCTAATGGTCATATAGGTCAGGCTAGTGGTCAGGTAGGTCAGTGTAGGGGTCAGGTGGATCAGTGTAGTGTTAAGGTGGGTCAGTGTAGTGGTCAGGTAGGTCAGGGTAGTGGTCAGGTAGGTCAGGGTAGTGGTCAAGTAGGTCAGTTACATAGTTAGTCAGGTTGAAAAAAGACACAAGTCCATCTGGCTTAACCAATAAAAAAAATAAAAAAAACAGTAAAGAAAACCCAACCAAACAATTCCATATACACAATCTTATACCTGCAGTTGATCCAGAGGAAGGTGAAAAAAAAAAAACAGCAAAGCATGATCCAATTTACGACAGCAGAGGAAAAAAATTCCTTCCTGATCCCCGAGAGGCAATCGGATATTCCCTGGATCAACTTTACCTATAACTATTAGTAGCCATTTATATTAGGTACACCCAGGAAAGAATCCAGGCCTTTTTTTAAAACAATCTAGTGAGCCGGCCAGAACCACCTCTAGAGGGAGTCTATTCAACATTTTCACAGTTCTTACAGTGAAGAAACCTTTCCGTATTTGGAGATGAAATCTATTTTCCTCTAGATGTAAAGAGTGCCCCCTTGTCCTCTGTATTGACCTTAAAGTGAATAACTCAACACCAAGTTCACTATATGGACCCCTTTTGTATTTATACATGGTGATCATTTCCCCCCTTAATCTCCTCTTCTCAAGAATAAATTCAGTTCCTCTAATCTTTTCTCATAGCTGAGGTCCTCCATGCCTCGTATCAGTTTGGTTGCCCTTCTCTGCACTTTCTTTAGTTCCCCGATATTCTTTTTAAGAACTAGTGCCCAAAACTGAACTGCATATTCCAGATGAGGTCTTACTAATGATTTGTACAGGGGCAAAATGATATCTCTCTCTCTCTGGAGTCCATGCCTCTTCTAATACAAAGAAGGACTTTGCTTGCTTTGGAAACAGCAGCTTGGCATTGCATGCTATTATTAAGCTTATGATCTACCAGAACACCCAGATCCTTCTCCGCTATGGATTGCCCCAGTTCTACTCCCCCTAGTATGTATGATGCATGCATATTCTTAGCCTCCAAGTGCATAACTTTACATTTATCAACATTAAACCTCATTTGCCACATAGTTGCCCAATGAAACAGTGCATTGAGGTCAGTTTGTAAATTGGAGACATCCTGTAAAGAAGTTATTCCACTGCAAAGCTTGGTGTCATCTGCAAAGACTGAAATGGTACTTTTAATCCCAAACCCTATATCATTTATAAAGCTATAAAAAAGTAAGGGTCCCAACACTGAACCTTGGGGTACACCACTGATAACTTTAGACCATTCAGAGAAAGAATCATTAACTACTACTCTCTGAATTCAACCTTTTAGCCAATTTTCTATCCATTTGCAAACTGATCTTTCCAAGCCTGTAGACTTTACCTTACACATTAGCCGTGTGTGGGGAACTTTGCCAAACGCTTTTGCAAAATCCAAGTATACCACATCCACAGCCACCCCTCTGTCCAAGGTTTTACTTACCTCCTGATAAAAAGAAATCAGGTTTGTTTGACAACTTCTGTCTTTCATGAATCCATGCTGTCTGTTGCTTAAAATATTTTTTTCCAGCAGGAACTCATCTATGTGGTCTTTTATTAAATTCACCAATATCTTCCTGACTATAGAAGTTAAACTAACAGGTCTATGGTTACTTGGCAAAGACTTTGATCCCTTTTTAAATATAGGCACCACATTGGCTCTACGCTAATCCAGTGGTACTATTCCAGTCCTTAACGAGTCCCTAAAAATTAGAAACAAAGGCTTAGAAATTACAGCGCTCAATTCTTTTAGGATGCGTGGGTGGATGCCATCTGGTCCAGGCACTTTATCCACCCTGATTCTGTCTAAATATTTCTGGACCAGATCACTTTTGAGCCATTGTGGATCATTTGGGGCTGTGTCACTACCATCCTCATTATGGTCATGAGTAGAGTTGAGCGGACACCTGGATGTCCGTGTCCGTGTCCCGGACTTCTGCCGAACTTTTCCCGGACACCGAACCCCATTGAAGTCAATAGGGACCCAAACTTTCAGGCACTAAAATGGCTCTAAAACACCAATGGAAAGGGCTAGAGTGCTGCAAATGGCAGCAAAACGTAGTTAAGAGCATGGCAAGTGCTCTGCAAACAAATGTGGATAGGGAAATAACTTAAAGCGGAGTTCCACCCTGGATTTTTTTTTTTTAATACCCCCGGAACAGTCAGGGCAAGTGCATTCCACAATGGCTAGCCTCTGATCTGTCCCGGGTTGCACTTACCTGCAAGACGAAATACTTACCTTGCAAACGTCTTGTCCAGCGCTGCCATCTCAGATGTGGGCAGCTTGAAGCCAGCGCGTCCTCTTCTGCGTCTTCTTCCGCCTTCTGTGGTCCCACGATGCTCTGCGCCGGCCCCGACGTCACTTCCGGGTCGCGCGCGTCACCCCTCCACAGCTTCTGGGCATGCCCAGAAGCTGTTTAGAAGGGGATGACGCGCGCGACCCGGAACTGACGTCGGGGCCGGTGCAATGATTCCTGGGAGCTATGACGTCCAGCTCCCAGGAATCATTGCAGAGCCAGGAAGTGACGACGGGCCGCGGCCGAGGAAGGAGGAAGAAGGAAGTAAGGTAAGTATATTTTCTTCGCTACGAGGTAAGTAAAAAAAAAAAAATATGCGAGTATCCATTTCTTTTTCAGGTGACCCGGAGCGAGAAGATGGAGGTAAGTATAAAAATAGGGTGGAACTCCACTTTAAAACAACAAAAAAAAAACAGAAAAATAAAACAATGTTCTTCATCTCTGAAGGACGAGGCCCATATGGAGTAGGAGGGAGGTTGAGGTGGTGGTGGATGTGGCGGTGTCATAGGCGTGCGCACAGGGTGTGCCAGGTGTACCTGGGCACACCCTAATCACCTAGGCAACATTAGCATTATCGCTCTGTTTGCCAGTGAGGAGATGGGAAAGATCTCCCTCGGACCTGCTCTGCTCTATTTTACTTTGCCAGCAGGGAGAGTAATGTATCGGGGCCATGTACATGTAGGCAAACACATGCATGTGTATTTCAACTTTGGGGTGTACACCCTAATGCAATAGGCTGCGCACACCTATGGGCGGTGTAGGTGGAAGCGGCGGTGGAGGAGGACCAGGGCCGGATTAAGAGCATCATGGGCTTGGTGCTGAGGATTTTGAAGGGCCTTAAGGGCCGTGCCTTGGCATGCACCCAGAGGAGGAAGGGTGCAGCCATGCATGCCTAATTCAACATGGGATGCTGTCTCTGAAGCCCATAAACACATCCATGCAACGGCAACTGTCCCTCCTTGTCCGGCCTTCGTGCTGTGTGGGGAGGTTCTGAGGGAGCTGCCTGGGGAAGCGAGCATAGAAGCCAGACTTCTGTGTTTACAAGTGACAGAAGAGTGGTAACAGTGAATATGGCCAACCCGGGGCCTATATTAAGGTAGGGGCCTGGAGCTGCAGCTCCAATAGCCCCTACGTTAATCTGGCCCTGAGGAGGACGAGGTAGCCAACACTGCTTTTTTTCAGAAATTTTAAATGAGGGTACACCCCAAAAGAGTGAGAAAGAGCAAAAATAGAACAATGGCCGGGTAAGGTCGGTATCCATCGCTATTCTGCACAGTACGGAAAAGTCCAGTGGGATCCATGCCTGGTTCATTTTAATGAAAGTGAGCTTGTCCACATTGTCTCTGGACAGGCGGCTGCGCTTGTCTGTGATAACGCCCCCAGCCGTGCTAAATACCCGTTCAGATAATACACTGGCTGCAGGGCACGCCAGCACCTCCAAGGCGTAAAGGGCAAGCTCAGGCCATGTGCCCAACTTGGAGACCCAGAAGTTGAAGGGGGCAGACCCGTCATTCAGTACGTCTAGGCGTGTGCACACATACTGCTCCACCATGTTGGTGAAATGCTGCCTCGGCCATGCTAACCCTGCCTTCTGAGGTGCTGGCAGTGCCCTGGTTGCGTTGGCGACCTCTTCCTCCTCCTCCTCCTCTGCCTTGTGCTTCCACTGTGGCCCCGCTGTCAGGTGGGAATGCCAGCAGCATCGCGTCTACCAGCGTGCGCTTGTACTCGCGCATCTTGCGATCGCGCTCCAGTGAGTGAATTAAGGACGGTACGTTGTCCTTGTAACGGGGATCCAGCAGCGTGGCCACCCAGTAATCAGCACAAGTTAGAATGTGGGCAACTCGGCGGGTTCTTGTGGAGACACTGCAGCATGTAATCGCTCATGTGTGCCAGGCTGCCCAGAGGCAACGAAAGGCTGTCCTCTGTGGGAGGTGTATCGTCTGTGTCCTCTGTATCCCCCCAGCCACGCACCAGTGATGGCCATGAGCTGGCCTGGGTGCCACCCTGCTGTGAACATGATTCCATCTCCTCCTCCATCTCCTCCTCCTCATCCTCCAGAACTGTGCCCCTGCTGGACAATTGTGTCCCTGGTATGTGCAGGAACCCACCCTCGGAGCCCCTTGCGAATGACTGCCCTGAAAGCCTTGGAAATGTTACCTCTTCATCCTCCTCCTTCTCCTCCTCATCCTGTGCCACATCCTCTTCCATCATCGCCCGAATAGTTTTTTCAAGGAGGCATAGAAGTGGGATAGTTAAGCTGACAACGGCGTCATCGGCACTGGCCATGTTGGTGGAGTACTCAAAACAGCGCAACAAGGCACACAGGTCTCGCATGGAGGCCCAGTTATTGGTGGTGAAGTGGTGCTGTTCCGCAGAGCGACTCACGCGTGCGTGCTGCAGCTGAAGCTCCACTATGGCCTGCTGCTGCTCGCACAGTCTTTCCAGCATGTGCAAGGTGGAGTTCCACCTTGTGGGCACGTCACATATGAGGCGGTGAGCAGGAAGGCCGAAGTTACGCTGCAGCGCTGACAGGCGAGCAGCAGCAGGGTGAGAACACCGAAAGTGCGCACAGACGGCCCGCACTTTCTGCAGCAGCTCTGACATATCGGGGTAGTTTTTAAGGAACCTCTGCACCACCAAATTCAGCACATGCGCCAAGCAAGGGATGTGCGTCAAACCGGCTAGGCCCAGAGCTGCTATGAGATTTCGCCCGTTATCGCACACCACCAGGCCGGGCTTGAGGCTCGCTGGCAGCAACCACTCATTTGTCTGCTGTTCCATGCTCCTCCAGAACTCCTGCGCGGTGTGTGTGTTTTTCCCCCAAACAGGCAAGTTTTAAAACTGCCTGCTGTCGTTTACCCCTGGCCGTGCTGAAGTTGGTGGTGAAGGTGTTACGCTGACCAGATGAGGAGGCGGTAGAGGATGAGGAAGCGGAGTAGGAGGAGTTAGGAACAGGAGGCAAACTGAAGCGCCCTGCAATCCTCGGTGGTGGAAGGACATGCGCCAAATTGCTATCCGCCTCAGGCCCATCTGTCACTGCATTTACCCAGTGTGCCGTTAAGGAGATATAACGCCCCTGACCGTGCTTACTGGTCCACGTATCGGTAGTTAGGTGGACCTTGGCACAGATGGCGTTGCGCAGTGCACACCTGATTTTTTCCCCCACTTGGTTGTGCAGGGAAGGGATGGCTTGCCTGGAAAAGTAGTGGCGGCTGGGCACGACGTACTGTGGGACAGCCACCGACATAAGGTTTTTAAAACTGTGCGTCTCCACCAGACGGAATGACAGCATTTCAAAGGCCAAGAATTTTTAAATGCTGGCATTCAGGGCCAGGGATCGCGGGTGGGTAGGGGGGTACTTCCTCTTCCTCTCAAGTGTTTGGGAGATGGAAAGCTGAACGCTTCCACGGGACATTGTGGAGATGGTTGGTGACCCAGGTGGTGGTGTTGCTGACAGATCGTCTGTTTGCGGGGTGGCAGGTGCCGGTATCACTACAGATGTGGATGGAGCGGCCGAGACTGCAGCAGAAGAGGAAGCAGGATGAGCCAGAGACGTTTCTTGGTTTTGAAGGTGTCTACTCCACTGCAGCTCGTGCTTTGCACTTAGATGCCTGATCATGCAGGTTGTGCTCAGGTTGAGAAGGTTTATGCCTCGCTTCAGGCTTTTGTGTCCTGTCATCAGCAAATTTTCTAAAGAACTTCCACGCTAGAGAACTCCTTTGAGCTGGCTTTGGTGCGCTCGTTCCCTTGCTGCGTTGGGCAGTACCAGGCGTAGTGTCTAGGGCACGGCCGCTCCGCTTCTGCACCCTGCTCCCTCTTCTGCTGTGCTGGTGGCTCTGTGCGACCTCCGCCTCTTTCTCCAAACTACTCAGGTCACCTGCATGACCTTCATTCCATGTGGGGTCGAGGACCTCATCGTCCTCCACATCATCTTCCACCCAGTCTTCACCCCTGCCCTCCTTGTCTTTCTCCACAATTCTGAACGCTGCAGCAGTTGGCACCTGCGTTTCGTCATCATCGGAGACGTGCTGCGATGGTCCTTGCATGTACTCATCTTGAGAAATAAGTGGTTGGGCATCGCTGCACTCAATCTCTTCCACTTTTGGGGCAGGGCTAGGTGGATGGCCCTGGGAAACCCTGCTGACAGAGTCATCAAAAAGAAGAAGAGACTGCTGTATGGCTTGGGGCTCAGACTGCTTGCCTGATTTGCAAGGGGGTGAGGTGAAAGACGGTTGGACATTGGCTGCAGGTGCCAACTCTGACCTTTCTGCAGTAGACTGGGTGGGAGACAATGTGAAGGAACTGGAGGCACTGTCAGCAGCAAACCAATCTACTATCGCCTCTACTTCTTCTGGCCTCATCACTTCTAGAGGCGCATGATGCCCTACCAAATACTGATGCAGGTTCTGTCGCCTACTCACACTTGAGGAAGGTGTTTCACTTGTGCGTGTAGCTGGCACAGATCGACCACGTCCTCTCTTTGCAACAGGAGCTCTACCAGCAGCACCACGACCCAGGCCACAGCCCCAATTTGACGGTCTCCTCATATTTCTGTAATTTATGATCTTGCCCTAGAAAGGTGTTTATTGAATAGCGGAAAAAAACAACAACAGTATCGCACGGGTGTATCTCACAGTCAAGTATGCAAACTATGCCGCAATTTAATGTTTTTTACCCCAAAAGGGTGTATATTGAATAGTGGAATAGGAAAAAGGATAAAAAACTGTGTATCTCACACGTACAAACACAGACTAGGCCCCGATTAAAATTTTTTGTACCCTAAAGGGAGGATGAGGAAGAGGAGTAGGAGGAGTTGGGAACAGGAGGCAAACTGAAGCGCCCTGCAATCCTTGGCGGTGGAAGGAGATGCACCAAACAAATTTAAAAGGTGTATCTCCCACGTACCGATACAGACTATGCCGTAATTTAATTTTTTACACTCCAAAAGGGTGTATATTGAATAGCGGAATAGGAAAAATTTTATAATACGATGTATCTCACACGTACAAACACAGACTAGGCCCCGATTACAATTTTTTGTACCCTAAAGGCAGGATGAGGAAGAGGAGTAGGAGGAGTTGGGAACAGGAGGCAAACTGAAGCGCCCTGCAATCCTCGGCGGTAGAAGGAGATGCGCCAAACAAATTTAAAAATGTGTATCTCACATGTACCGATACAGACTATCCCGCAATTTAATTTTTTACACTCAAACAGGGTGTATATTGAATAGCGGAATAGGACAAATTTTACAAAACGGTGTATCTCACACGTACAAACACAAACTAGGCCCCGATTACAATTTTTTGTACCCTAAAGGCAGGATGAGGAGTAGGAGGAGTTCGGAACAGGCAGGAGGCAGACTGAAGCACCCTCAAATCCTCGGCCGTATGAGATGCGCCCCAAAAATTGGAAAGGTGTATCTCACACGTACCGACACAGACTATCCCGCAATTTAATTGTTTTTACCCAAAGGTGTAGATTGAATAGCGGAATAGAAAATATGATATCAAAAGGTGTATGTATCTCACACGTACCGACACAGACTATCCCGCAATTTAATTGTTTATACCCAAAGGTTTTTATTGAATAGCGGAATAGAAAATATTATCAAAAAAAGGTGTATGTATCTCACACGTACAGAACCAGACTAGGCCCCAATTACTTTTTTTTTGTACCCCCCAAAGGCAGGATGAGGAGTAGGAGGAGTTCGGAACAGGCAGCACCCTCAAATCTTCGGTAGTATGAGATGCACCCCAAAAATTGGAAAGGTGTATCTCACACGTACCAACACAGACTATCCCGCAATTTAATTGTTTATACCCAAAGCTTTTTATTGAATAGCGGAATAGAAAATATTATCAAAAAAAGGTGTATGTATCTCACACGTACAGAACCAGACTAGGCCCCAATTACTATTTTTTGTACCCCCAAAGGCAGGATGAGGAGTAGGAGGAGTTCGGAACAGGCAGCACCCTCAAATCTTCGGAAGTATGAGATGCACCCCAAAAATTGGAAAGGTGTATCTCACACGTACCAACACAGACTATCCCGCAATTTAATTGTTTATACCCAAAGGTTTTCATTGAATAGCGGAATAGAAAATATTATCAAAAAAAGGTGTATGTATCTCACACGTACAGAACCAGACTAGGCCCCAATTACTATTTTTTGTACCCCCAAAGGCAGGATGAGGAGTAGGAGGAGTTCGGAACAGGCAGCACCCTCAAATCTTCGAAAGTATGAGATGCACCCCAAAAATTGGAAAGGTGTATCTCACACGTACCAACACAGACTATCCCGCAATTTAATTGTTTATACCCAAAGGTTTTTATTGAATAGCGGAATAGAAAATATTATCAAAAAAAGGTGTATGTATCTCACACGTACAGAACCAAACTAGGCCCCAATTACTATTTTTTGTACCCCCAAAGGCAGGATTAAGAGTAGGAGGAGTTCGGAACAGGCAGCACCCTCAAATCCTCGGAAGTATGAGATGCACCCCAAAAATTGGAAAGGTGTATCTCACACGTACCAACACAGACTATCCTGCAATTTAATTGTTTATACCCAAAGGTTTTTATTGAATAGCGGAATAGAAAATATTATCAAAAAAAGGTGTATGTATCTCACACGTACAGAACCAGACTAGGCCCCAATTACTATTTTTTGTACCCCCAAAGGCAGGATGAGGAGTAGGAGGAGTTCAGAACAGGCAGCACCCTCAAATCTTCGGAAGTATGAGATGCACCCCAAAAATTGGAAAGTTGTATCTCACACGTACCAACACAGACTATCCCGCAATTTAATTGTTTATACCCAAAGGTTTTTTTTTTTAAATACATTTTATTGAAGTTTTTCACATTACAAAATGCCGAATACAACCATGGTTAACCCAAAGGTTTTTATTGAATAGCGGAATAGAAAATATTATCAAAAAAAGGTGTATGTATCTCACATGTACAGAACCAGACTAGGCCCCAATTACTATTTTTTGTACCCCCAAAGGCAGGATGAGGAGTAGGAGGAGTTCGGAACAGGCAGCACCCTCAAATCTTTGGAACTATGAGATGCACCCCAAAAATTGGAAAGGTGTATCTCACACGTACCAACACAGACTATCCCGCAATTTAATTGTTTATACCCAAAGGTTTTTATTGAATAGCGGAATAGAAAATATTATCAAAAAAAGGTGTATGTATCTCACACGTACAGAACCAGACTAGGCCCCAATTACTATTTTTTGTACCCCCAAAGGCAGGATGAGGAGTAGGAGGAGTTCGGAACAGGCAGCACCCTCAAATCTTCGGAAGTATGAGATGCACCCCAAAAATTGGAAAGGTGTATCTCACACGTACCAACACAGACTATCCCGCGATTTAATTGTTTATACCCAAAGGTTTTTATTGAATAGCGGAATAGAAAATATTATCAAAAAAGGTGTATGTATCTCACACGTACAGAACCAGACTAGGCCCCAATTACTATTTTTCGTACCCCCAAAGGCAGGATGAGGAGTAGGAGGAGTTCGGAACAGGCAGCACCCTCAAATCTTCGGAAGTATGAGATGCACCCCAAAAATTGGAAAGGTGTATCTCACACGTACCAACACAGACATTCCTGCAATTTAATTGTTTATACCCAAAGGTTTTTATTGAATAGCGGAATAGAAAATATTATCAAAAAAAGGTGTATGTATCTCACACGTACAGAACGGAATAGAAAATATGATATAAAATTGGTGTGATTTATTAATAGCACATGTGAACAGCAGTGTTTTATATCAGTCAGCTCTGCTGCAGGCTATGGAGGGGAAAAAAAAAAAAATTCCCCTTTTAAGTTTGTAATTTTTAACTAGATTAGTACAGACTATGCCACAATTTAATTTTTTTAACCCAAGGGTGTATATTGAATAGTGGAATAGAAAAAAGTGTATAATTTTTGAAATCACTCAATATTAGCACATGTGAACACAGCAGTGTATTATCACAGTCAGCACAGCAGCACTGAAGGAAAAACGTTGCACACAGTGACTGATAGAAAAAGACTTTTCTCCCTCCTCCTCAGTGGGCAAAAAAGATTGTTTTCACTGCACCCCACACACAGCAAAATCGATGTGGACCAGCTCTGCTGCAGGCTATGGAGGGAAAAAAAAAATTCCCCTTTTAAGTTTGTAATTTTTAACTAGATTAGTACAGACTATGCCACAATTTAATTTTTTTAACCCAAGGGTGTATATTGAATAGTGGAATAGAAAAAAGTGTATAACTTTTGAAATCACTCAATAATAGCACATGTGAACACAGCAGTGTATTATCACAGTCAGCACAGCAGCACTGAAGGAAAAACGCTGCACACAGTGACTGATAGAAAAAGACTTTTCTCCCTCCTCCTCAGTGGGCAAAAAAGATTGTGTTCACTGCACCCCACACACAGCAAAATCGATGTGGACCACTGACACCTGCCTATCTCCAGCCTCTCCCTAAAAGGATTGATAAGATCGGTCACTGCAAACCCGCCCCACACAGCAAAATCGATTGTAGAACACTGACCCTAAAAATCAGCAGCCTCGCCCTAAAATGCCCTACAACTCGCCCTGCCTAAAACACTCCGACCTGTCCCTCAATTCTATCCGGACACAAATGATTTTTGCCTGTCTGTCCCTAATCAGCAGCCAGCACGATGTGTGCTCTGTCCCTGAACTACAGCATAATGACGCAGCGGCGCTGGCTCGAACTTATAAAGACTTGGTCACATGCTTCAGATGGCCAATCACAGCTACTAATACATTTGTAGGCATGGCTGGGATGGCTTAAGGCACACCAGTTAAACGCTTGTTGATTGGCTGTTGAAAGCCCGCCATGAAAAGCGCTCCAATGCATACAAAACCCGGAAATAAAATGACCGAACACAGATTTTTACCCGAATATACAGTAAAGTTTTCGGGTCCGTGTTCGGGTAACAAAAATCCAATTATTCGGTACGAACACGAATAATACAGTCCGTGTTCGCTCAACTCTAGTCATGAGCTCCCGCATGCTCACTGTTTTTTTCAGTGGTATAATTTAGTGGTGAAAATTATGAGTGCCCCCCCCCCCAGTTTTGACTGTGGTATTGTATGTGCCCCCCCCCCCATAATATTGTTCCTAGAGTCGCCACTGTAGTAATGCCCACCAAATGCAAACATTTAAGTGAATTGGGCTGTCCTGATACCATGCAACCGGAGAGTCTGTTCCCGACTCCCTCCAATAGCAGCCTGCTAAGGACAGGGGAGAGGGGGCGCCCACTGGAAGCAAACCTTAGTCTCAGCATGGTGCCCCTGGGGGGGGGGGGAGGTGAGAGCAGATTGCTCGTCTTCCTGTCTCCCCTTGTCATGTACATATCACATGACCCAAGATGGGACGAAGGAGAAACTGCCGTGCCGTGCTGAGACTGAGGTGTGATCTGTTAGCACACATTAGGGGGGCGTAATGTACCATCTTCCCCCTGGGCACTGCATGACCTTGTTCCAGCACTGAGTGGAGCTATACTAAAGGACCAATCATCATAAGATTTCAATGAGTATGGGTTAAAAAATGTTCTCATTGCAGTTTATCAGTGACAGTGATCAGGCGAACTGTATCTTGCTCTTCCCTTCAGGCACAAGTCATATCTGTACAATCTAACAATGTGTCCCCACCGCATTCTTCTCACTGAAAGCAACTTCCTCCTCCAATGTGTCCCACCTTCCTTCATATATATGTGTATTGTGTATGTGATCCAAACATAGGGTTCAACTCAGCATTCCCAGCAGTGCAGATTATTTCAGGAGAGAAGAGATAGATAGAGGAAGGAGCAGAGTCCTCCAGCAGTGCAGAGTATTTCAGGAGAAGAGAGTCATAGAAGAAGAAGCAGAGTCCTCCAGCAGAGCAGAGTATTTTAGGAGAAGAGAGTCATAGAGGAAGGAGCAGAGTCCTCCAGCAGTGCAGAGTATTTCAGGAGAGGAGAGTTATAGAGAAAGGAGCAGGGTCCTCCAGCAGAGCAGAGTATTTCAGGAGAGGAGAGTTATAGAGGAGTCCTCCAGCCCCTCCAGGTGTGTCAGGAGAGAGGAGTCTCTCTCGCTGAGAGTCTGAAGCTGCTCCAGGTGATCTGTGTGAGAGGGGAGTGTGGTGAAATCTATCCCAGCCCTCCTGGCTTCTTCCTGGGGAAGCCATGGCGGCCAGCAGGGCCTCTCCTGCTGGCAGCTCACAGCCATCCCCTGGGCTGATTGGTGACATGCCTGCTCCTGTACAAGTCATGGCTGGTGACCTCTCTGCCCCTGGTGAGGATGAAGGTGCAGAGTCCATTCGGGAGCAAGTGGTGGCCGGGATTAAGGTCCTGAATAAGGAGAGAGACATGCTCTACAAACTTAGAGCGGAGTCTGCGAAAGCAGCGTGAGGGCTTGTATAGCTGGAACCATGGATCCATGGATTCGGAAATCCAATTGGCTAAAGTTCGGGTGGAACACCAGGAAACCATTGTGGCCATCATGGAAGGTTGAGATGGGCCTTTCGAGGAGAAGTTTTGTAATGACTGGAGATTTACGAGGATGGCAAAGATGGAGGTGGAGGAGGACACCCCCAGTTCTGACCCCCTGCCCCCTCAGGGTGAGGTAAGCAGCCACAGTGGTGGAACTACTAGGGTTGTAGAAGTCGCCATTGCGACTGGGCCCTGTAGTTCCACCACTGTGGGGGGGCTCCATCCATTCTGGCTGTACTACTGTGAGGGGCTGGCTGGCCGGCCAGCCGCCCACCCCTCCGTTCGTTCCGTCGCACAGGGGGTGCAGCCACCCACTGAGAAAGGCTGAGCACTGGAGTCTCTGGAGTGTGGAGCCCTGCCTATCCTCTCCAGAGAGAGAAGTCGCTGCCACTAATCCCACCCCCCTCACCACCGCTGTTCCTAATTCCACCACCCTCACCATCACCACTGCTTCCACTAATCCCACCCCCTCTCACCACTACTGCTGCCACTGATCCACCTCTCCTCACCACCACCCCTGCCACTGATACCACCCTCCTCACCACCATCACTGCTGCCACTAATCCCACCCCCCACACCACCACCGATACCACTGATCCCACCCCCCTCACCACCAATGCCACTGATCCCACCCCCCTTCACCGCTGCCACTGATCCCACCCTCCTCACCACCACTGCTGCCACTAATACCACCCCCCTCACCACCACTGCCACTGATCCCACCCTCCTCACCACCACTGCCACTGATCTCACCCCCCCTCAACACCACTGCTGCCACTGATCCCACCCTTTTTACTAACACCACCGCTGCCACCGATCCCAACCCCGCTGCCACTTATTCCACCCCCTTTACCACCACCGCTGTCACTTATTCCACTCCCTTTACCCCCACCACTGCCACTCATCCCATCCCACCACAGCTGCCACTCATCCCATCCCCCGACCACAGCTGCCATTGATCCCATCCAATTACCACCACCGCTGCCACTGATCTCATCCCATTACCACCACCGCTGCCACTGATCCCATCCTATTACCACTACCACTGCCACTCATCCCATCCCATTACCACCACTGCTGCCACTGATCCCCTCCCACTACCACCACTGCCACTCATGCCATACCACCACCGCTGCCACTCATGCCATCCTACCACTGCTGCCACTCATGCCATCCCACCACCGCTGCCACTGATCCCATCCTATTCCCCACCCCTACCACCACCACTCATCCCATCCCCCCCCACCACTACCACCACCACTGCCTCTCATCCCATCTACCCCATCACCACTGATGCCACTAATCCCATTCCCCCCACCGCTGCCACTCATGTGATCCCATCACCGCTGCCACTGATTCCATCCCCCCACCAATGCTGGCGCTCATCCCATTCTTTCCCCCCATCACTACCACCACCGCTGTGGCTCATTCCAACCCCATGCTCCAGGGGGCCCATGCCTCACCCCTGTACACCTGGATAGGTGGGGCGGGGGGTGGCATATAGAGGAACCCTTTCCCTCTCTACTGCAGGAAGAAAATGGAGGGGATCAGTTCCTCTATATGCCGCCCCTTCCAGTACAGGGGTGATGGACCATCCCACCAATATGTGTGTAATGGACAATCGTACCCATACAGGTGTAATGGACAATCCTGCTGGCTCAGTCCAAGCAGTTAATAATAATAATAGTAATATACAGGCTAAAGTTACATCAGTGTGGGGCCTTGGCCTTGATAAGCCTACATTTGCTCAGGTGGTACACTGTAATATCAAACCAGAGCTACAGCCAAAGAGGAACTCCGCTTCCAAGCAGGGTTTTCCACCACAAGCCGCCACTTTGAGCACCCCTGGATCTGGTCTTGGGTCGCTGGCTTCTGCTGGGGGTCCAAGGCGAAATGTAGTCATTCCTAAATAGGAAGGAGGTGCAATCCCTCCAGCATGGTGTATGGTGGTAGACATGATTTTGGAGATTGTTTTTTTTTGGGCAAACGACCACTATGCCCTAATACACGTAGCCGGGAGCTGGGAGTACACAATTAGCTTCACCAGGCCAGAGGGTCTTGACTTGTTCTGGGAACGATATGAGGCTCTGTGCAGGTCAAGATCCGAATGTGCAGGTCAACTGTAAAAAAGACTATCATCCTCACTAATGAGAGTGTTCCTGCTCAGTTAGTCGTGCAGGTCCTTTGCAACGCAGAATAATGCAAAGCTTGAGAAAGAGTTGCAGGAATTGAAAGAGATGTTGGTTATGACTAAAGAATATATGCAAAGTAAAGCATGTCAAGTAGTTGCCTTAGAGGAGAATTGTAAAGTGAGAGCAATGATTGTAGATCCCACATGGAATCCCGAAGACACGCTCCAGTTTTCAGATGATGAGTATGTGTACTATTCTGATGATAGTGATGATCTGGATGAGTGTCAGGCACGTGTAATAATCACACAACAGAGAAAAAGAAAAAAAAACTTGTGAGCATGGTGGAGAGAATGGTTTGCGGGATAGTGATTGTGATGAACTGAATGGTAAGTAGTAAAGGGGTATACCCAAACTGAGCTGAAGGAGCAGCTTTCAGTGGCGACCGAGTGTTTGGAAGACACTGTAAGCAAGGCAAATGATTTAGGAAATAGGGCACTCAAAGTTAAACCTGCAGTGGCTTCAAAGTGTGTTCACACCCCTGTAGGCAGAGCTAAAGATTTGAATGAGCGGTGTGCAGCCCTCATAAACAAGTCTAATAATGTCCTAGCAAAGGATAAAGGCCATAAACCTGTGAGCAAAAGTAGGACATGTGGCACTGTTACTTCCCTGAAGCGGGAAGCTGAGGATATGATCAGCTATGGCTAAATTGAGTCGGATACAAGGAAGGCAAGGCCTTTGGTCTCCAGGAGACATATGTGGACTGATTTACTTAAGGTGGGGATTTCTAGAGAGGAAATAGATGGGATTCCTACATCAGTTTTGTTTAAGAGGTGGATGCAAGTGGTTGGAAATAGTAGATTCAGTCACATTAAGTGTTTTTGTTGTCATCGAATGAGGCATTTTTCTAGATACTGCCATGCTGTGAAGATTGGACTACAGCAGGCTAGTGTTTGCAGGACAGCACGGAGAGACATTCAGGTTTATTCTTTGTGTTGGATGTCAATGCCTTTCCGTGAAGGCAACAGTGGGCACCCTACAATAGTTTTGCAGTTAAAAGTGTACAGATTAAGAAATGTGAGGAGTGAGCTATTTTTTTTTGGCACAGGTGGAAGGAACATATAATCTGCTTCGTCTCTTACTCTTTTAAGGTACTGGGTATCGAGAGGTGGAGCAAGCAGAGCAGATGACCAAGCCAGATGGGATGAGGCAGACCAGAAGATCGGATGAGAGCCTGAGGAAGATGCGGATGATTTTCTAATGGTGGCTGAATTGGAGCAGACTTTCATCTGAGCATTTCCTTATGACCTGGAGGAAATGGAAGGAGGACAAGGGACTTTCTTCATCTGGAATTTTCTTTCCACAGACTGCCAAGGACATTGCTAACCCTGCTCAAAGGAATGTTGGAGTTTTCCAGGTACTTTGTCTGATTGCCCAGAACATACGGGAGTCGAAAGGGAATTTTTTCCTCCCATTTACAATACTGGGGATTTATTCCATCCTTTCCTGGAGAAAGACTTTAAGAGCTATGAGAATTCTATAAAAATCAAGAGGTGGAATGTGTTGGTATGGATATTTGATGATTTTATAGCAAATTTATTTTTCAGTTAGATTCTGTGTTAAGTAGCTCAGCTTAACTCCAAATCCTTGATTAATACATCTTTGATAGAAGCTAATTATAAATATTTTTGCAATGGTATATGGTCCTGGTCGGATTGGCTGCCGCGGTTCGGGAAGCTTCTTCTAGCTGCTTTAGGGGATGTGGATAAGAGGGCACAGTCTTACATACCTGGTGGACTTGCACGAAAGTCTGGCAGTTTTACCTATTCCCTTACTCAAATTAACCTAGTGAAATCTCCTCATCAAATGCTTCTGGGCAAACCTGTTGAGGGGACACCGAGATATACCAAACCTCTAATGGCGTTCATATTCACGGCAGCTAAAATACAGGTAGCTATAGCCCGCTCCTGGCGATCACCCGTGGTGCCGTTCGGGTTGCTGAAGGCTAAGCTGACCTGGACCATGATAAATGAGAGGATGGTGGCCATGCTTCAAGATAAAATTAATCTTTTCAAGAAAACATGGGACCCCTGGGTGGAGTACCTAGCTGGACCTCTCTGATTGGAGGCGGAGCCTCTACCTAATGGGGTCACATTGTTTGCTTTTAACTCCTAACCCAAGGGTTCTTTGATCTAGACACCGACACTTTATTATTCACTTCTTTTCCTTCTTTCTTCTATTCTTCCTTCTTTTTCCATACTTTTTTCCTATATCTTCCTCTTCTCTCTCGTAAGCTTTATTACTAACATTGGTTGTTAATGGACCAATGCTGGCCCTCGGCCACCACATCTTGCAGTCATTGCTTATATCTGGCAAACAAGCAGTACCCCTGCTTGGACTGAAGACAGTGAACACCTCCACAGTATGTTATGGCATTATGGACTGGGGGTCGGGCGGGTCGCTCTCTCCCTAGTGGCACAGCATGTTCCCACTGGGGCATTGGGGGGAGTGGCGGGGCCCGGACCAGCCAGCACAGATACAGTCTACACTGAGGAGTTCCACCAATTGCAGATGTTTATGTTACTGTTTTATTAATTTGAGAACCATGGCAAATGTTTTGAAAGGATTTTGATTTCTTGTTCTACAGCCATGGACTGTTTGTACCTTTTGTATATCCTTTATTCTGAAACCAATACACATTTTTGAAATATAGATTCTGTGTTAGGAAGCTAGGTTGCCCCTGCCAATCATATGCAAATAAACTAGTCTGATTGGTTTAGGAGCTAAACAGAGGAACAAGAAGTATGGGGAGGTGGTGTTTAGGACTTTTGAAACAAGCATGTGTTCAAAGGGGAGTTGTTTTTGGAACACAAAAGGAACAACGTGTCTGCTTTAGACTTGATCTGAGGGATTTTGGAGAAAACAGTCCATCTCCATAATAAGAAGTTGAGTACCTGTTTAGGATATTTATTGCATACACATTGTACAAGCTTAGGATAACTAGCTTGTGCATGTTGAAAAATAACAGAGGGTCTCTCACCTATACGGCTATCTAAATAAAATTAATTGGAGCAAAAAGGGGTGGGGGAATTAATTGCCCCCTAAAAATGCTCTCGGTACCACCTCTTTGCCCTAATAAAGTCCGTTGACCATGAAATACTAATTGTGCAAAAATAGACGAGACAAACGGTTCCCCTCAGACAGAGGTCAACTATGGACACAAAATTAATCATAAAAATTACTTTATTAAATTGAAAAATGTGGCATACATAGACTCCCAGAAACATGCATAATCTCAAGAGTAAAAAACATGTACATAAAGACAAAACAAAAAACTTTGGGATGGCTGCAGCGACCAACCCAGACCTGTGAATGGACCAAATTAGTGAAGTTAGTGATGAGAGGAGGTCCACTTGTATGATAGGACACAGTCCCTGATGATTAGTAAATTCCACAAGGCTGGGTGGTTGGGAAAAAAGGGATCCACGGCATTCAGAGAGTCAGTTCAGTGTATAGACCCATATTCCAGTTAGATTACACAGAGAATATTCCCTAAAGTAGAATTTGGGCTCTTTCACACGGGCTTTCCGTATGTCCGCAAATCATCCTATTTTTTTGCGGATGATTTGCGGACATAATGTAAGTCTATGGCATTGCGGATGTCAGCGGAATACCATCCGCTGACATCCGATTTCCTTCCTTTCAGTTCTGTTCCCGTTTTTTCGAACGGAACAGAACCCTATTTTTGTTCCGTTCAAAAAACGGAAAGGAAGGAAAATCGGATGTCAGCGGTGTCATCCGCTGACATCCGCAATCCCCATAGACTTACATTAGGTCCGCATATCATCCGCAAACGGATGGGATGATATGCGGACCTACGGAGCGGATGACAGAAATGTCATCCGCTCCGTGAAAAAAAAAAAAGGACCGCAGCGGACCTTTCACACGGAAAGCCCGTGTGAAAGAGCCCTTAGGCAATATGAACTGAAGGCTTGAAAAACACAGTCAGGCGGTAGTGGAGTAATTAGCATAGACCGGTAGAATGGAGGTTAAATTGCGCGGCTGTTAAGTGTAGTAACAGAGTTCTCTGTGTAATCCATGTATAAAGCACCGTACCTCTTAAGAATAAACCGGTCTGTTACATCCTCCTGGACCTGTGATCATGGGATCCGGGTGTTCAGCGTAGGTCTGCAGAGCTGCAGCGTCCTTGCCTCGCTTGGAGGCTTCCAGCTACCTCCTGTGCTTCTACTGAGCATGTGCAGGAGGGCCGAGCGGCAAGCCGTCACTTCAGCATGACTTCCTTGACGATTCTCCTACCCAAGCAGATAGGCTTAGTGACGCCGGAATCCCTGGTTGGTGCGGTGAAGATGACGCGTTTCACCAGCCAATAAACGCTGGTTTCATCAAGATCTGATGAAACCAGCGTTTATTGGCTGGTGAAACGTGTCAGTATATATACAAGTTATAGAAAAATAGTGACACCAAATATTATTTATAAATGAGGAAATATTCCCAAAACCTTTTAATCATAAAGTTGATCTAAATACATTATTGTTAATTTTAGGCATTTTGTATTTCAGTAAAATTAAAATTGAAAAAAAAAAAATGCAACAAAAGACTTCCATGCTGAGACTTTAAAGGAAACCTATACTGAGGGGACTATGGAGAAGACAATGCTGGACCCCTTCTGAAAATGCTGTTTGCCTGACTGTCTCTGGTTTTTGTCTCAGTACTTTAAGACACTGATCTGGAACAATCATGCAGATGAAGAAATCCAAAGTTCATTCAAAACCACCAATCTGAATACTTGTTCTGGGTCAATTACCTAGAGCAGTGATGGCGAAACTAGGCACCCCAGATGTTTTGGAATTACATTTCCCATGATGCTCATGCACTCTGCAGTGTAGTTGAGCATCATGGGAAATGTAGTTCAAAAACATCTGGGGTGCCAAGGTTCGCCATCACTGGCCAAGAGTGTATGGAAGCCATTGGATCAGCATGACAGCCGGGGAACTAGTATTTTTAGAAGAAGTAGTTCCCAAGGGTTGCTGCTATACTTCCTCCCTACATGTCCCCTATAATACAATTGTGTAGGGTGCAGACAGGTTAGTGTGTGATGATATATTAGCAGTATGTGTCTCCTTTTTATGTCCTGTATATCCCGGGGAAGGTGAGAGCTCTATGCTGCTCTGTACAGACACACACCGGGTTATACCGCTCCTCTTCCTCTGCCCCCCAACCTGCTCTACAGTATTGTCACCCTTCACCCCTCTGCAGACCTTCTCCCCTTCCCTCCCCCAATTTCCATGAGTCCTCCAAATATAGATGGAGCTCATCACCCACCACCATCTACCAGACCTCACTTCTGTCCTTCCCAGTCCCCTCCCACCAGATGGGGTCATGTGACCTCTCCTAGATGTACAGAGGATGCAGTGTGGTCACAGTGATGGGATAGGATGTGGTCACCTCTCCTCTATTTCCTCCTCCTATTCCATGTACACCGAGGAGTGGGAAAAAAAGGAGGAAAGGTTCCCATTGTCACTCACTGTGATAATTTCCTGTTTGGAAAATTAGAGGAGATAGAATCACAAGTGACTGTCCAATAGCAGTGACCCCTGTAGTTGGTTAGTCATTCCAGCCAATCACAGTGATCTGTGAGGGAGGGAGAAATCTCACTTAAGCACATAACGACCGCCCGTCACAGCCGCTCCTGTGCAAAGCGACGTTATATTACGTCGCTCGCTCAGGAGACTCTAGGGGATGAGCGCACGCCACCGGTGGCGTGCTCCCACCCCCACTCGTTACCTGGGGAGCCAGCGCGTGTGACCGGCGGCTCCGATGGCCGCCGGCCGCTCGTGATCTCCCGCAGCTGAGAAAGAAGGACGGACGGCTGACGTAAACACAGCTGTCTGTCCTTCTCCCTGAAGTGATCATAGAGGCTATGTGATCCTGCTATATAGGATCACATGTCTCTGTGATTACTTCACAAGCCACGCCCCTTGACAGTTAGAATCACACCTCTAGGGACACATTTAACCCACTGATCACCAGTAATGTTAACCCCTTCCCTGCCAGTGTGATTATTACAGTAACAGTGCAAATTTTTAGCACTGATTACTGTAGTAATGTCACTGGTACCCCCAAAAGTGTCAAAAATGCCAGTCAGGGGTCCGATCTGTCCGCTGCAATGTCGCAGTCCTGCAAAAAATCGCAGATCGCTGTCATTACTAGTAAAAAAAAAAAACAATAAAAATTACATAAATCTTTCCTGTAGTAAGTAGACGCGCAAAACAATCAAAATACACTTATTGCAATTTTTTTTTTTTACCAAAGATATGTAGCAGAAAAAAAATTGGCCTAAAATGTTAAAAAATGTAGATTTTTTAAATTTTTTGGGGGAATGTTATATAGCAGAATGCTCCTTTTTTGTATATAGCGCAAAAAATAAAAATCGCACAGCTGATCAAATACCACCTAAAGAAATCTCTATTTGTGGGGGAAAAAATGATGTAAATTTGGTTTGGGTACAGCGTCCGTGTAATTGTCCGTTAAAGTAACGCAGTGCCGAATCGCAAAATATGGCCTGGTCATTAAGGGGGGAAATCCTTCCGATCTTAAAGTGGTTAAAATGGAATTAAACACAAAACTAAAAATGAAATATTCTGCAGCTCACCGATCATTAGATGTTAGTTTGTTTAGGCTATTTTCCCTCTTTTCACCTGGTGATCTGGCCAGTAACACACCTCCTGTATTAGGGAGTCCCCACTCTGGATGAAGTAGCAATGGAAACACCTTTTGGACAGCAGCATTATCAGTGTGAGGGGGAGATGAGATGTACTATGAGATTTAGGTACACTAACAAATTGAAGCCAAACTCCAGCTCACACTTTAGCAACATTTTTGTTTTTTACTTTTAGGATGAAACTTTACCATAAATAAATAAAAGCTGATCATTGTAAACACCCCTGTCAGTGGCAAATGTTTCATCCCTGTAAACTGATACAGAGGACCTTGTTCTTTTGAAAAACAGCAGACTTACTGGCCAGATCACTAGATGAAAATAGAAGTAAGAAAGCCTAAAAAAGAAAATGATTGTAGATATCACATTTAGGAATTGGTAAACTGCAATATAATAATTGTTTGCTTGTGAGGTTAATACCACTTTAGGTGTCCCCAATAATGTATCTTTCCAACCCATCCCTCTCTGCACCGAGTTCTCACATCTCCCAATCCCCCCCACACATCTTTATACAACCTCCCTCTACACATATCCCAGCATGGAGGGGCTCAGTGAAGGTGGTGGTGAAGGTGTGGAGGAGTCGGATCGGGTCACACAGATCATAAAAGGAGATCCACCCGGCCTCATAATCCAGATATATCCTGACTCTGTTACTGGAGATATTGGTGAGTAAGGGGATTCCGTTACTGTCATGTACCACCACATACTGATTACCATTCCTGTACAATCCCCAGGACTTGTTATTACATCCAATCGCTGCCTGCTCTCCTCTCCTGTCTATACTGGGGTAACACATCCCGACTCCCCACCAATCTGATCCCCCGACATCCACTTCCCAGTAATGTCTCCCTGAGGAGAAACTCTGACTGCTCAACACCTGAGGACGAATCTGGAATCTCTCTGGTGTTTTTGGACGATTCTGGTTTCTATCTGACCAGGATACAGTTTTCCTGTCATCTGATATATGTAGCTTATTATGGGCTGTGTTTACATCCAGTAATATGTCTGCAGCTTCCTGTATATAGAATTCTACATTTACCTCTGTTATTATATCAGATAATGTGTGTAATGTGTGTGATATCCCAGCCGTATCCAGACCCCCTCCATCATGGAGGAGCTTCTCATGTCTCTCTCTGTCCTCATTATCTCCATCCTCAGTATCACACAAGTCACCTGTGTCTGATTCCTGTAGGACAGTCAGTGGATCCGTCACGTTACACAGCTCCTCAATGTGACGCATCTTCCTGGACAGTTCCTCCTTCTTTATTTCCAGATCCCGGATGGAGATGGAGATCCGCTCTGCCCGCCTGGAGATCTCCCTCAGGATTCTCTTCTCCAGGTCTTTCAGACGTCTCCTGAGATCTCTAAACAGGGCAGTGACTCTCTCGGTGTCACCAGCTGCTTTTTCTTCTACTTTCCTCCTATGTTCCTGCAGACTCTGGACTCTTTCCTCCATCTCCTCTCTCTTTGTCAGAAGTTTCTGTAGAACATTCCTCAGTGTCCGCTTCTTCTTCTTAGAAGCCTCATCCAGTGACTCCATCTCATGTCCTTTATGTTCTCCAATCATACAACAAGACACACAGATACAGGTATCATCCTCAGTGCAGTAATACTCCAGGATCTTCTTATGGACGGAGCATTTCCTGCTCTCCATGGACAAGGTGGGGTCACATAAGATGTGTTCTGGGGACTTTTTGTGGACTCTCAGGTGTTTATCACACAGAGAAACCTCACAGAGCAGACAGGATCTAACAGCAGGTACAGGAGAGTCCACACAGTGAGTACAGAAGACCCCAGAGTCCTCCTGATCTGGCTGAACAGACAGGAAATTCTCCACTATGTTACGCAGTGTTATGTTCCTGTGCAGTGCAGGCCGATCCGGAAACTTCTCTCTGCATTCAGGACAGGAATATCCTCCAGACCCCTCCTGTGTATCCAGCACACGATCAATACAGACCCGGCAGAAGTTGTGTCCACATCTCAGCATTACAGGATCTGTATAAATGTTCAGACAGACGGAACATTCCAGCTCAGCTCTCAGATCTGCAGACGCCATTGCTGACAGCAGAAAAGAGAAATGAAACTAAAATTCTCTGACTCCGGGGAAGAATGCAGTTGGGAGGGGTGACCTCCTCCTACACAGGGTGAGGCTGGGCTGTGACTTCTACTTTATTCATAGGATTCGTTATATGGAGGAACAGAGATAATAAGAGGGCCTCATTTAGAACAATGTCCCTGTTCTGTAAAAAAGCTTATCTTGTAGATTGAGGGGGGAAAAGGGAACAGCCATTTTATTTATCAAACATGTATTTATGATTAAGCAGATATATTGGATGTATATGTTAGAAGTCATATTGTATAACCATAGGCGTGCGCACAGGGTGTGCCGAGTGTGCCTGGGCACACCCTAATCACCTAGGGCACATTAGCATTATCACTCTGTTTGCCAGTGAGGAGATGGGAAAGATCTCCCTCTGACTTGCTCTGCCATAAGAGAAGTGCCTACGCACTTCTATTTCACTGTGCCAGAAGGGAGAGTAATATACCGGGGCCATATACATGTAGGCACACACATGCATGTGTGTTGAAACTTTGGGATGCACACCCTAATGCAATAGGCTGCGCACACCTATGTGTATAACAACTGTTCAAAAGTCATTTACACCTCCAGCTGTACAGATTACTATCTCGATCTTTGAAGACCTGTTCAGCCAACGAGTTTTAGAAGTGACAAGCCATGTGAATGACCATCTGCATATCAAAGAATGTCACCAAAGACTCAGCTCACTCCATCAGTCTCCCCATGCATCACCAGCTTACTAACAGACATATCAGCCTGGATGTCACATCAATTCCTCAAACTCAACTCATCCAAAACCGAGCTCATATTTTCTCCCCCGCGTTCCTCTTCCCCTGATTTCTCTGTCAACATCAACGGCACAACTATCAACCCTGTCCACCCATGCCAAGGTCCTAGGTATAATCCTGGACTCTGAGCTATCCTTTCGGATACACATCCAGTCACTGTCCAAAGCTTGCCACCTCAAACTCTGCAACAACTCCAAGATACGTCCCTTTCTAACCAATGATACCACAAAGCTTCTAATCCACTCCCTGGTCATCTCTCGTCCCGACTACTGCAACTCCCTTCTCATTGGCTTACCTTTAAAAAGGCTATCCCCCCTTCAGTCCATCATGAATGCTGCTGCCAGGCTCATCCACCTTGCAACCGCTCTGTGTCTGCTACCCTTCTTTGCCCATTGGCTGCCACTCAACCAACAAATTAAATTCAAGTTACTAACCATAACTTACAAAGTCATCCATAACTTGGCGCCCAGCTACATCACTAATCTGGTCTCAAAATACCAACTAACTCGTTCTCTCCTGCTCCTGCTCTCTAGCTCCCTTGTAACCACTTCCCATGCTCGCCTCCAGGACTTCTCCAGAGCTTCTCCCATCCTCTGGAATGCTCTACCCCAATCTGATCTGACTATCTCCTGCTTTGTCTACTTTCAGACGATCCCTGAAAACACATCTCTTCAGAGAAACCTATCTGGCATCCACCTAACAACTGTACTCTTATTTTCTCCATCAGCCCATCCCCCACAGTTATTACCTCTTGTATCACTTGACCCTCCCTCTTTGATTGTAAGCTCTAATGAGCAGGGCCCTCTGATTCCTCCTGTATTAAAGTGTATTGTAGTTGTACTGTCTACCCTCAAGTTGTAAAGCCCTGTGTAAACTGTTGGCGCTATATACTGTAAATCCTATATAATAATAAATGGGACTTCAAAAGAATTTAGATAGATAGGTCCCTTTGTAAAAATATAAATTGTAATACAAGTCCTTTGCCAGATAGAGCATTGTAAATTGTTTTTAAACCAACACAATGTAATGTGACTGTATTGCTCTCCAAATATGTCTTTCTACCTACATGTTTGTAAAATAAATATATTTTTCAATCTGGCTTCAACAGTCAAAACGTTACTGAAACCCATGAGTTTTAGGGTTTCCCCTACAATAGCATACCCACTGTGTTCATAGCCAGGGGCATATTTGGTGTGTCAGACACACCAAATACATGCCCCACATCTAGCGCTTAGTGCCCTGAGTCCCAGAACTGCCCTGACCACGTACCATTTCCTCTATTGTATCAAATATCAGACCTGCTTTACAGAGCCAACTGAAGTGCTCTGAATCTCCTCCTCAGCTTTGTGCTGCAGGTCTGACAGGTGTTAGGTGGAGACAGGAGCTGGCAGCTGATAGTCAGGCCCGAAGCAAAAAAAAAAAAAAACAGGCGTAGGACCTGATGATAAGGTGTACAGTAGACACTTATCACAGGGTTAATAGCCAGGGGTGGGGAGGATAACTTAGAGGTCAAGTGCCAGGATTGGTCAGGAGGCAGGATAGGTGGGAGTGTGCCATAGGGGGGCAAGGGTGCAGGGCAAAAAGTGTGGAATACCGGGAAGAAGGCTGAAGGAGAAGGAAGCCAGGTATCCCTGTCTGCTCTGTCCCTGCCCTCTGTGCCACTGCCTGTCTTTATGGCGGACCTTGAGACTTTATTTAGTCAGCTCCAGGTGTCTTCCCTCGTGGGGAACACCGAGGAACCTATGGGGGGCGCTTGTCTTTCATTTCCATATCACTTTCTCTATCCCTGCTTCTTCCACTTCACCTCCTTTTCCCATTTTTGTTTCATGGTTTGAACACCTTAGCACCCCCTTTTGGGTCCACGGTTTTCCTCTCCCTGCTTATACTTTCTGCCCTTACTGGCATAGATTCATTCATATTACTATCGCATATGGATTTTCATATCTTTACACGATATTCTGATACTCATACACATATATATTTATATTTTTCCAGTAATTACTATACCATCAAGCAGGATGTGGTACCCATCACTTACGATTTCTCACCTGACCCTCCATTCTGTTGCCGTGCTTCCATGTCCCGTCAGCTCCCGGATCAGACTCGAATTTCCACCCTGGGACAGCGTTCATCCACTATTTTTCATTTTTTACCCAGCCGCATGTAAGTGCGACTCCCCCACTTGGGGTATACATATTTATGTTGTAGTCTCACAACTGCTGGCTAATTCCATGCATATCTACATTAGACTCATTCCAGTTTCTTATTTTTGTACAGGCATACTCTCTCATGCTCCTGATGAGTGGGCAACTAGGACCCACGAAACGCGTCGAGCTTACACTCCAATTATGAGTTTATGCATGCTGTTCACTTTTATTCATGCTATTTATGCCATTACGCTTTTATGCTATGTATTGATGTCTGTTGTTAATATGCATTTTGATATGTAATATATGTACTAAATAAATTTGTTATTGTATACTTATGCTCTTCAATCATCCTTTGCATCCACCTCACTCAAAGTCCCACTGGGCGTTCTTTTTTGCTTTCCTATGAAAATATGGATGGAGGTGGTTTGCAATTGACAGTGCTTTGACCATTTCTCTCTATTTTATGTGTGCTTTGAGGGCCCTTTGGGGGCTCATCTCAATCCAGAAGTGCTGGAGAAGATTTGGAAGGATGAGTATGTAGAAATTTTTGCGTTACTCCCTCTGGAAATGTTTAATTTGGACAGGGTAAAGCAGGGGGACTCCAAGAAGGAGGACGAGGAGAAGCGGCAGTTTCGGTTGATCCCCCGCACGTTTAGTAGCTGGCTGCAGGCCTTCGCCATATTGGCTAGTGTGATAGGGGGAAACGCCCAGAAAATTGTTCAGCGCTTTTTTGCTATTTGGATGCCATCAGTGAGGCCCATAGGGTGTACGGGGGAGTCACATGGCTCCGTTATGACGAGCAGTTCCGTCAATGGAAAGCTATCCGCCCGGCCTTGCATTGGGATCATAAGGACATCGGCCTATGGATGCGTCTTATGACCTCAGCACAGGCTTCTGCTTCCTCCTTTTTTCCGAGCGGGGCTGGTAGTCCAAATGCCCCTGGACAGTCGGCCACAAAGCGCAAGGGGTTCTGCTGGCAACTCAATGAGGTCACGTGCCGCTTTGGTTCCGCATTTCGGTACAAGCACAAGTGTTCCGGATGTGGGGGTAACCACCCCCTCTCCCGTTGCTTTAAGCCGAATAGGGGCCGTTCCGGAGATCCTGCGAGTAAGAGGGAGGACACCAGTGAGAGTGGAAAGGATGCGGCCTTTCCTAAATAGGTATCCGGATCGGGCAGCTGCCCGGTTGTTGGATTCTGGGTTTTCTGACGGTTTTATGATTCCGTGTTCACTGACCCCGCTGGCTGATAATTTGCGTTCCACCAGGTTGAATCTGCAGGTCGTTTCTGACAAACTTGCCAAGAAGGTGGCTTTGGGGCGCATGACGGGCCCCTTTATGCTGCCCCCCTTGGCTGATCTCGTGGTCTCCCCTTTGGGATTGGTCCCCAAGAAGGAGCCTTTCAAGTTCCGTCTTATCCATCATCTGTCCTTCCCGAAGGGTGGTTCGGTCAATGATGCGATTGATCCGGAGGCTTGTGCGGTGTCCTACACATCGTTCGACACGCCATATTTTGGGTTCGGCATTATGGGCGGGGTGCTCTCTTGGCCAAGACGAACATTGAGGCAGCCTTTCGGCTGCTGCCAGTGCACCCTCAGAGTTTTCACCTTTTGGGTTGCAGGTGGTTGGACGCGTTTTACGTTGACCGCTGTTTACCCATGGCATGTTCTATCTCATGTGCTCTTTTCAAAACTTTCAGCTCTTTTGTTGAATGGGTGGTCAGGGAGGTGTCCGGGGTCAATTCTGTCATTCATTATGTGGATGATTTTTTGTACGTGGGCCCCCCTTAGTCCAATTTATGTGGCATTCTCCTGGCCAAGATGCAACACATTTCGGAGCGTTTTGGTATTCCGTTGGCGGCAGACAAGACGGAGGGACCCAAGGAGACCATCAGATTTTTGGGGATTGTCATTGATACTCTGGCAATGGAATGTTGCTTGCCTGAGGACAAATTAGTTTTGCAGTCAGTAAAAGGAAAATTACTCATTCTGCCAATGGGGCGATTTTTAGTCGCCGCCTGTCGGCTGCCACGTCAGGAGTTTCCTCGCCACGTCATATGGTCACCTTGGATAGGGAACTCAGGGAAGACCTGAGGATTTGGTACATTTATTTGGATACATTTAACGGGCGCTCTCTTTGGCAACAGGGCCCTGTCAGTAACTTTGATATTGACCTCTACACGGATGCTGCGGGTTCCGGCAGTTATGGTGCGATGCTTGGAGGGAGGTGGAGTGCGGAGAGATGGCCGGTGGAGTGGCGGGAGACTGGGTTCTTGCGGAACCAAGTTCTTTTGGAACTCTTTCTGGTGCTCGTGGCGGTCGAGCTGTGGGGGGGATTCCTTCTGTAATAGGAAGATTTGTTTACACTGTGACAATATGGGGGTAGTTCAGGTAGTTAATCGACTTTCTGCTGCTTCACCCCCGGTTACTAGGTTGTTGCGTTATCTGGTATTACGTTGCCTGCAGTTGAATGTATTTTTATATGCTGTACATGTGCCCGGGGTAACTAATTGGTCGATTCTTTGTCTTGGTTTCAGCTGGACATGTTCCGAGAGTTGGCACCGGCTGCGGAGCAATGTGGGGAGCCTTGTCCGCCGGACCTGTGGCGAATTGCTTTGGGGTTGCCGCTGGTTGGTTGAGGAACTCCTTGAGTACATCCACTTGGTCCGCATATTGAAAGGTATGGCGGGAGTGGGGGGAATTTTTAGCAGATTGGCCAGTCGATATGGTGTGTATGGATTTTTGTTCTCTGGTGCTTTGCTTCGTTTGCTTGAATTTTGAACAGGGTCTCCGCCCTCAATCGTAAGTTGGTGGGGTTGGCATTCTTGTTCAAATTGACCGGTTTCCAGGATGTTACTAAAGACTTTGTAGTTCGGCAGGCCTTAAAGGGTTACAGGAGGGGTTCTCGCAGGTTGAACGGGTGCCGTCCGCTTTCGTTCGGCATGCTTTGGGAGCTGTGTGATCAGGTGAGTCTCATCTGCAACAATACATAAAGTTTTTGGTGCAAAGCACCAGTTGCCTGCGCTCAGAGTGGTGTAGTCTCTAGTCCACCTTATTAGGGTCTTTCAACTGTTTCTGGAGCTGTGGACACGACAACCCAGGAAGAATGCTACGGCCTTGCTGCCCCTTACATTACCAGGGAAGTCTGGAAACACTGTAAACAACAAACAAACACAGGGGCGCACAGGCCTAGTGCATTATCATTTGGATGGTTTATGTAAAAGTAAGGATTAAAAATACTCACAAACGAGTTCTTGTTAAAAGCATATCACATAAGGAACGCAGTCCTCAGTAAAGGGATCTGAGGGTGAGTTGTCCCTTGATTGCGTAAAGGCTAATGCGTTTCGAGGCTTAGCCTCTTCCTCAGAGCCTAAAAATGCATGTCTAGGCCCTTACTTAAATACTATACAATGACATTTGAAACAAGACACAGATTGGGGTCAGGCCCTCCTCCAGTGGGGCGTGTGCAAGAGGCGCCCGCCCACATCATCAATGGGCAATGTTGAAGTCATATGCATTGTGGAGGGTGCCTCCCCCTAAAAATATTTTGGTCAGAGGGTACAAAACAATAAAACAGTATAGTGATGTTTAAAGTGGTAATATAACAATTAAAAATGGAAGAGGATGCAGAGGGTACTACTAGTTTCATTGGGAGATGTAGATAGATGCAGTCATGGAATATGTGTAGCCATGGAGATTAACGATCTTAAATTTTAGATGCAAATAAATGCAGTCATGAAAAATGTGTAGCTATGGAGATTTGTGATCAGGGATGGTGATGTATAATCTAGGATATACATCTGGTGTTCTGTCCCCACATGAAGGCGATTGAAGGTATAACTGATAATAGCTGTGTGACTTCCTACCTTCGTATCCAAGCAGTGGGGCAGACCGGACCGTCAGATGCTCAGGTTAGATGAATCCAGACTTAGGCATGGAGATGAAATCAAACGTGGGGTTTATTCAATCCAGATACAGCAATAAACCGTGATACAATACTGTCCTGTAGTAGTGGTATCAATACTGTCCTGTTGGTGTCTATGCTGAGGCTAACTGCTGGTCAAAACTGATGCCTTTTCACAAGTCCAAAAATGTGAAGTTTTCAGTCACACAGTCACAAGGAACTGAAGATGGCTGCTGATGTGACAAGACACACAGTCTGAAAAACCACGCCCATGATGTCAAAAAACTTTCCTAACAAGAACAAAGGCATGCGGCATGCAAATTCTGGCCAGCAGATGGCAGCAGTACAACAATGCATAGAAAAAACATTGGGAAAGTAGGATGATAATGCAATGTACAAAATAACTATGAGAACAGCACATGTGGATATATGAACAGAAGGTTTCTCTGTCACAAAACAAATGAGAGAAGTGTGCCTTGCAGGGGGGGGTCTAGGTCAATAAATCAGAGTTGCCAAACTTGAACAGTAAACCTGAGTAACTGACCAGTGTACAGTGTACTTGCTGCTTGGATGGTGAAAAAGGACAGCGAGTATAACACAGCAGTCCCACCTGTAGATCCTTGTCTCAGAGCATAACGGGGTGGGGAGACCACCTCCCAGTGTTTGTTCAAACAGTATGTCCAGTACCTTGTCTCTTGTCCCAGGCAGTTGCAGGTCTCAGAGAAGGGGCCACATTTAACCATTTGCTGACTGCCTAACGACGATTTACGTCGGCAGTCAGCCCCTCACAGGCAAAGTGACGTGCCTGTGAGTCTCTAGGGAGCACGCGCGCGCCGCCAGAGGTCCCCCGCGCGATTGTCCGTTACAGCGGGAGAAAGGCAGGCGGCTAATGTAAACAAAGCCGCCTGTCATTCTCCCCTGTGTAAGAATTGAGATCATACGGTTCTGCTATGTAGGACCGTTGATCTCTGTTCTTACACCTCAAGCCACATCCAATCACAGTTAGAAAAACACCCCTAGGGACACACTTAACCCCTCCCTCTCAAAAAAAAGTTAACCCCTTCACTGCCAGTGTCATTTTTACAGTAACAGTGCATATGTATAGCACTGATTACTGTAGTAATGTCAGTGGTAACCCCAAAAGTGTCAAAAATGTCAGTCAAGGGTCCGATCTGTCCGCCGCAATGTCGCAGTACCGCAAAAAAAAAAAATCACAGATCGCCGCCATTACTCGTTAAAAAAAAACCAACAAAATTTACAAAAATCTTTCCTTAGTTAGTAAACGCAATAACTTTTGCGCAAACCAATCAAAATACACTTTTTGTGATTTTTTTTTTACCAAACATATGTAGCATAAAACAAATTGGCCTAAAATGTTAAAAAACTTTGATTTTTACTTTTTTTTTTTGGGGAATTTCATATAAAAAAAATGTGAAAAATATTGTTATTTTTGCAAAATTTACGCTCTTTTTTCGTTTATAGCGCATGATCAAAAAATCGCACAAGTGATCAAATACCACAAAAAGAAAGCTCTGTTTGTGGGAAAAAAAGGACGTCAAATTTGTTTAGGTACAGCGTCGCACAACCGCGCAATTGTCCGTTAAACTCACGCAGTGCCAAATCGCAAAATAGGCCCTGGTCAGGAAGGGGGTAAAATCTTCCGAGGCTTAAGTGGTTAAGGGTGGATGCGGAGGGGTGCATGATCAGGATGTCAGCGTGCTGTAGGTTGCTAACGGGTGGAACACACGCTATCCACCTCGGAAGCAGGCGTGCGTTCCACCTCTACCCCATAGTGGCCAGTGTATTCATTCCCGGGCCCGCCCACATAGGCGGGGCCGGAGTTTGCTGGCTGTGTGTGGAACGCATCTCCTCATCCGCAGAGTCCTGCATTCCAGCGGCTCTTCCGGCCAGAGGAGTGACTGTTCAGTGTGCTACAATCTGCCCGCCCGGGAGGGGCATGGCCACAGCCTGCTTGTACAAGTGTGGGATGCGAGCATACCAGAGCCCGCCTGCTGCTCATATATGTGTTTCTGATAGAAATTACTGAGAATGTTAAAGCGGTTGTAAACCTAAAAAAAAAAAAAACCCTGCATGACAAAGGCATAATGAGCTAGTATGTATCGCATACTAGCTCATTTTGAATTACTTACCTTAGAACGAAGCCCTGACACGGACCCCGGACACCGCTGTGGGAGCTGACATGATCCCTCTGCGTCTCTTCCGGGTTCGGCGGCTCTAGCGCTGTGATTGGTCCGGAGCCGCGATGACGTCATTCCCACGCATGCGCGCCGGAGTCATTTTCCAGCAAGCTCCCGGAAAGGGAAGCTGAAGGTCCGCCGGACCTTCAAAGAGCATGCGCCGCTCACGTGAACGGCTGCATGCACTGCAAATATCTCCTAAACCGTGCCGGTTTAGGAGATATTAATTGTACCTACAGGTAAACCTTATTATAGGCTTACCTGTAGTTAAAAGTGGAAAAAAGCGGTATACTACCGCTTTAACTAGGGGGGTCTCTGCCTACCCTTGCTTCTAACTCCCATTCTGATGCCAGAAGCAGGGTGGGAGGAAGCGATAGTGTGTAATACAGATCGTGATATGAAAGAGGGTGTCAATTCATGCCATTAGTGTTGCCAAAAATAAATTGGGATAAATAAGGAAAAATTTACAATAAAATTACAATTAGAATGCAATCAGGAGATGAGGAGCCACAATCTGACATTGCTACAGATTCTAATGATGTGCCTTGTGGCAACAGTGGAGACCAGAGTGATGACAGTGACTGGTTTACACCCAGTGGCGTAGCGTGGGGGGTGCAGAGGGGGCCACTCGCACCGGGCGCAACATTTAGGGGGGCGCATTCCACGCCCGTCATCCGCAAGATGTCCCCATCCCTTTATTGTGACAGTGCTCGTCCGGCGCCCGCCCGCTCTTTCCTGCACTTGGCTCCTTTACTGCCTGTTTGTGCAGGACGAGTGGCGGACGCTGAAGGTGTCATGTGCGGCCAGGGGGCGGGGCTGGTCGTGGGTGAAGATGGCAGCCAACACCGGTGGCTCTGTGCATGTGCAGCGCCGCTCTTGGAGTCTCTCCCTGCTGTCTGGACCAGCTGCCTCCACGCTGGCTGCTGCTGCTGACACGCTGTGTCTCTCCTCTGCTCCAGATCGCCTCCTCAAGTCCCCAGTGTGTGGACACAGAAAGAGGTGAGTGATGTGCTGCTCCGGGAGCCCAGGGAAGTGGACATGGGAGGGGGGAGATAGGTCAGTGTAGGGGGGTGTTAGTGTAGGGAAGTGTCAGTGTATGGGGGGGGGGGTCAGTGTAGGTGTCAGTGTAGGGGGGTGTCAGTGTATGGGGGGGTCAGTGTAGGTGTCAGTGTATGGGGGGGGCAGTGTGTAGGGGGTGTCAGTGTATGGGGAGGGGCCAGTGTGTAGGGGGTGTCAGTGTATGGGGGGGTCAGTGTAGGTGTCAGTGTATGGGGGGGGGTAATTGTAGGTGTCAGTGTATAGGGGGGGTCAGTGTAGGGGTCCATGTAGGTGTCAGTGTATGAGGTGTCAGTGTATGGGGGGGGGTTAGTGCAAGGGTCAGTGTATGGGGGTGTCAGTGTATAGGGGGGGTCAGTGTAGGGGTCAGTGTATGGGTGGGGGTCAGTGAAGGGGGTCAGTGTAGTTGTCAGTTTAAGGGGGGTCAGTGTAGGTCTAGTGTAGGGGGGTCAGTGTAGGGGAGTCGGTGTGTGGTGTCAGAGTAAGGGGGGTCAGTGTAGTTCTTAGTGTAGGGGGGTCAGTGTAGGGGAGTCGGTGTGTGGTGTCAGTGTAAGGGGGGTCAGTGTAGGTCTTAGTGTAGGGGGGTCAGTGTAGGGGAGTCGGGGTGTGGTGTCAGTGTAAGGGGGGTCAGTGTAGGTCTTAGTGTAGGGGGGTCAGTGTAGGGGAGTTGGTGTGTGGTGTCAGTGAAAGGGGGGGTCAGTGTAGTTGTCAGTGTAGGTCTCAGTGTATGTGGGAATGTAGGGGTGGTCAGTGAAGGGGGGTTAGTGTAGTTGTCAGTGTAGTTGTCGGTGTAAGGGGGGTCAGTGTAGGGGGGTTAGTGAAGTTGTCAGTGTAAGGGGGGTCAGTGTATGGGGGCAGTGTATGGGGGGTTAGTGTATGTAGGGGTCAGTGTATGGGGGTGTCAGTGTAGGGGGTGTCAGTGTATGGGGGTCAGTGTAGGTCTTGGTGTAGGGGGGTCAGTGTAGGGGAGTCAGTGTGTGGTGTCAGTGTAGGGGGTGTCAGTGTATGAGGGGTCAGTGGGGGTGTCAGTGTATGGGGGGGTTCAGTGTGTGGGTCAGTGTAGGGGGTGTCAGTGTATGGGGGGTCAGTGTAGGTGTCAGTGTAGGGGGTGTCAGTGTATGGGGGGGTCAGTGTAGGGGGTGTCAGTGTATGGGGAGTTCAGTGTGTGGGTCAGTGTAGGGGGTGTCAGTGTATGGGGGGTCAGTGTAGGTGTCAGTGTATGGGGGGGTCAGTGTAGGTGTCAGTGTATGGGTGGGTGTCAGTGTATGCGGGGGTCAGTGTAGGGGGTGTTAGTGTAGGTCTTGGTGTAGGGGGGTCAGTGTAGGGGAGTCAGTGTGTGGTGTCAGTGTTAGGGGGGGGGGTCAGTGTAGGTGTCAGTGTAGTTGTCAGTGTAGGCCTCAGTGTATGTGGGAATGTAGGAGTGGTCAGTGAAGTTGTCAGTGTAAGGGGGGTCAGTGTAGATGGGTCAGTGTAGGTGTCAGTGTATGGGGGGGTCAGTGTAGGTGTCAGTGTATGGGGGGGGGTAATTGTAGGTGTCAGTGTATAGGGGGGGTCAGTGTAGGGGTCCATGTAGGTGTCAGTGTATGAGGTGTCAGTGTATGGGGGGGGGGTTAGTGCAAGGGTCAGTGTATGGGGGTGTCAGTGTATAGGGGGGGTCAGTGTAGGGGTCAGTGTATGGGTGGGGGTCAGTGAAGGGGGTCAGTGTAGTTGTCAGTTTAAGGGGGGTCAGTGTAGGTCTAGTGTAGGGGGGTCAGTGTAGGGGAGTCGGTGTGTGGTGTCAGAGTAAGGGGGGTCAGTGTAGTTCTTAGTGTAGGGGGGTCAGTGTAGGGGAGTCGGTGTGTGGTGTCAGTGTAAGGGGGGTCAGTGTAGGTCTTAGTGTAGGGGGGTCAGTGTAGGGGAGTCGGTGTGTGGTGTCAGTGTAAGGGGGGTCAGTGTAGGTCTTAGTGTAGGGGGGTCAGTGTAGGGGAGTCGGGGTGTGGTGTCAGTGTAAGGGGGGTCAGTGTAGGTCTTAGTGTAGGGGGGTCAGTGTAGGGGAGTTGGTGTGTGGTGTCAGTGAAAGGGGGGGTCAGTGTAGTTGTCAGTGTAGGTCTCAGTGTATGTGGGAATGTAGGGGTGGTCAGTGAAGGGGGGTTAGTGTAGTTGTCAGTGTAGTTGTCGGTGTAAGGGGGGTCAGTGTAGGGGGGTTAGTGAAGTTGTCAGTGTAAGGGGGGTCAGTGTATGGGGGGCAGTGTATGGGGGGTTAGTGTATGTAGGGGTCAGTGTATGGGGGTGTCAGTGTAGGGGGTGTCAGTGTATGGGGGTCAGTGTAGGTCTTGGTGTAGGGGGGTCAGTGTAGGGGAGTCAGTGTGTGGTGTCAGTGTAGGGGGTGTCAGTGTATGAGGGGTCAGTGGGGGTGTCAGTGTATGGGGGGGTTCAGTGTGTGGGTCAGTGTAGGGGGTGTCAGTGTATGGGGGGTCAGTGTAGGTGTCAGTGTAGGGGGTGTCAGTGTATGGGGGGGTCAGTGTAGGGGGTGTCAGTGTATTGGGGGGTCAGTGTATGGGGGGGTCAGTGTAGGGGGTGTCAGTGTATGGGGAGTTCAGTGTGTGGGTCAGTGTAGGGGGTGTCAGTGTATGGGGGGTCAGTGTAGGTGTCAGTGTATGGGGGGGTCAGTGTAGGTGTCAGTGTATGGGTGGGTGTCAGTGTATGCGGGGGTCAGTGTAGGGGGTGTTAGTGTAGGTCTTGGTGTAGGGGGGTCAGTGTAGGGGAGTCAGTGTGTGGTGTCAGTGTTAGGGGGGGGGGTCAGTGTAGGTGTCAGTGTAGTTGTCAGTGTAGGCCTCAGTGTATGTGGGAATGTAGGAGTGGTCAGTGAAGTTGTCAGTGTAAGGGGGGTCAGTGTAGATGGGTCAGTGTAGGTGTCAGTGTATGGGGGGGTCAGTGTAGTTGTCAGTGAAGGTGTCAGTGTGGGGGGGGGGGGTCATTGTAGGTGTCAGTGAAGGTGTCAGTGTAGGTAAAAGGTAGGGCTCTGTAATGGACAGGTAGGTCAGTGTAGGTATAAGGTAGGTCTCTGTAGGTGTCAGTGTAGTGGTCTAGTAGATTTGTGTAGGGGGCGCAAATTACTTACCTTGCCCCGGGCGCTGACAACCCACGCTACGCCACTGTTTACACCGCCACCAGAGTCTCCTGTACAGGTTCCTTCACCTAGTACTGATGGGGGCCTCCCTCAGAGGGGAGGTTTGAACCCAGCTACTCCTGCTTTTGAACCAACAGTCCAAAATTTTGTGCCTACAGTTCCAGGCATGGTTGGAGCACCAAGTTTCTCCACTAATGCTGTCCCAAAGTTCTCTGGATTTATGCCTGAGGGGTTGAGGAGAGGAGATCGTGTTCGACGTCCTCCACCGGTGTTTACTTATGACACTTTGGGAAGACCCTGCTATGCTGTACAGAACTATGTACAACCTCATGTTCTGACAGACATGATTGCAGCTCATTCTAGACTGGTTAGCATGATGCCTATTTGTTACTAACCATACTTTATTTGCAGCTAGCTCTGTAATAGATTGCTTCTGGAGAAATGGTCTGCAGAAGGCTACAACAATGTTAATTTTTGTTGTTATTTTATGTGTATATCCTTGCCGGGTCGGAAGGATTTTCAGCAGGAGGAGAATGTAGTGATGTGATAATTTCTTTGCCCATCTTTCAAGTGTTTATTCCTGTTATGCAGTGTTTGTTTTGCCCTTTGTCAATATGGCTGCTGTGCTCTCTTTCTCTCTCTGCAAGAAGGATGAGGTCATCAACAAGGGCAGAGCAAGGTTTTCTGGGTAAGTCGGGGAAAAAGAGAGACATGAGGAGACACAGACATTTTCCTGCTGAAGAACAGACTGTAAGTGCTGTAACATCCCCTCACTGAGACACACAGAGACACTGCTAATGATTTCATGTTCCTGAGAGGAAAATATCTTATGTTGTATGGTTCACTGAATGTTATTTCTTCAATACATGGACATTTAAACACTCTGCTGTGTGGATTATTGTCTATATGGATATGTTTTCTCAATTGGGATTTCACTTGCTAATCACAAGCCCTGATTGAGTGGAGGCACTGGCGCTTACTATAAATCCTGTCCTGATCACACAGATTATATACTCTGCTCCTAAATACTACACAGGTGGCGTCATCATACCCCAGTAGCCGCCAAGAGTGATTAAAATAGCGCTACAGTAGAAATAGGCAATATGAACCGAAGGCCTGAAAAACACAGTCCAGCGGTAGTGGAGTAATTAGCATAGACCGGTAGAATGGAGGTTAAATTGTGTGGCTGTTAAGTGTAGTAACAGAGTTCTCTGTGTAATCCATGTATAAAGCACCGTACCTCCTAAGAATAAACCGGTCTGTTACGTCCTCCTGGACCTGTGATCATGGGATCCGGGTGTTCGGTGTAGGTCTGCAGAGCTGCGGCGTCCTTGCCTCGCTTGGAGACTTCCAGCTACCTCCTGTGCTTCTACTGAGCATGTGCAGGAGGCCGAGCGGCAAGCCGTCACTTCAGCGTGACTTCCTTGACGATTCTCCTACCCAAGCAGATAGGCTTACCGACGCCAGAATCCCTGGTTGGTGCGGTGAAGATGACGCGTTTCACCAGCCAATAAACGCTGGTTTCATCAAGATCTCATGAAACCAGCGTTTATTGGCTGGTGAAACGCATCATCTTCACCGCACCAATCAGGGATTCTGGCTTCAGTAAGCCTAGTCACTAGGATGGGGGAGAGAGGTTAGTTTTTTCGAGCTGTGGAAGGAAAGCATGGAGCTGTCCTGTTGCAGATATCGAGTACAAGCTGTTGCCAGAGTTAAGTATTATTTGACCTTTCTTTGGGATATTGGGAATAGGAGTGTATGTTTGAGTCTTATTAATGTCTATGGTAACTTTTATGTGTAAGAAGCTTTATGTATTTTGATGTCCAGTAAAGTTTTGTTTTATGCTTTTTATCAAAACTGCTCTTGGTGTGTCTGTTCATTTTACCTATTTACTAGATATTTCAGGGGCTGTCCAGTATACCTTCATTATAAATTTTGTTATTCTCACATTTGATACAACCAGTATATATACAAGTTATAGAAAAATAGTGACACCAAATATTATTTATAAATGAGGAAATATTCCCAAAACCTTTTAATCATAAAGTTGATCTAAATACATTATTGTTCTTTTTAGGCATTTTGTGTTTCAGTAAAATGAAAATTGAAAAAGAAAAAATGCAACAAAAGACTTCCATGCTGAGACTTTAAAGGAAACCTATCCTGAGGGGACTATGGAGAAGACAATGCTGGACCTTCTGAAAATGCTGTTTGCCTGACTGTCTCTGGTTTTTGTCTCAGTACTTTAAGACACTGACCTGGAACAATCATGCAGATGAAGAAATTCAAGTTCATTCAAAACTACCAATCTGGATACTTGTTCTGGGTCAATTACCTAGAGCAGTGATGGCGAAACTTGGCAACCCAGATGTTTTGGAACTACATTTCCCATGATGCTCATGCACTCTGCAGTGTAGTTGAGCATCATGGGAAATGTAGTTCAAAAACATCTGGTGTGCCAAGGTTCGCCATCACTGACCAAGAGTATATGGAAGCAATTGGATCAGCATGACAGCCAGGGAACTAGTATTTTTAGAAGAAGTAGTTCCCAAGGGTTGCTGCTATACTTCCTCACTACATGTCCCCTATAATACAATTGTGTAGGGTGCAGACAGGTTAGTGTGTGATGATATATTAGCAGTATGTGTCTCCTTTTTATGTCCTGTACATCCTGGGGAAGGAGAGAGCTCTATGCTGCTCTGTACAGACACACACCGGGTTATACCGCTCCTCTTCCTCTGCCCGCCAACCTGCTCTATTGTAACCCTTCACCCCTCTGCAGACCCTCTCCCCTCCCCCGATCTCCATGAGTCCTCCCAGTACAGACGGAGCTCATCACCCCCCACCATCTACCAGACCTCAATTCTGTCCTTCCCAGTCCCCTCCCACCAGATGGGGTCATGTGACCTCTCCTAGATGTACATAGGATGCAGTGTGGTCACAGTGATGGGATAGGATGTGGTCACCTCTCCTCTCTTTCCTCCTCCTATTCCATGTACACTGGGGAGTGGGAAAAAAGGAGGAAAGGTTCCCATTGTCACTCACTGTGATAACTTCCTGTTTGGAAAATTAGAGGAGATAGAATCACAAGTGACTGTCCAATAGCAGTGACCCCTGTAGTTGGTTAGTCATTCCAGCCAATCACAGTGATCTGTGAGGGAGGGAGAAATCTCACGTAACCACATAACGACCGCCCGCCGCAGTTTTACTGCGGCAGGCAGCCGTTTCTGGGCAAAGCAACGTTATGTTACGTCGCTCGCTCAGGAGACTCTAGGGGGCAAGCGCACGCCGCCGGTGGCGCGCTCCCACCCCCACTCTTTACCTGGGGAGCCAGCGCGTGTGACCGGCGGCTCCGATGGCCGCCGGCCGCTCGCGATCTCCCGCAGCTGAGAGAGAAGGACAGATGGCTGACGTAAACACAGCTGTCTGTCCTTCTCCCTCAAGTAATCACAGAAGCTATGTGATCCTGCTATATAGAATCACATGTCTCTGTGATTACTTCACAAGCCACGCCCCCTGACAGTTAGAATCACGCCCCTAGGGACACATTTAACCCACTGATCACCAATGTTAACCTCTTCCCTGCCAGTGACATTATTACAGTGACAGTGCATACTTTTTAGCACTGATTACTGTAGTAATGTCACTGGTCCCCCCCAAAAGTGTCAAAAATGTCAGTTAGGGGTCAGATCTGTCCGCCACAATGTTGCAGTCCCGCAAAAAATCACAGGTCGCCGCCATTACTAGTAAAAAAAAAAAAAAAAAACAATAAAAATTACACAAATCTTTCCCGTAGTTTGTAGATGCGATAACTTTTGCGCAAACCAAATCAAAATACGCTTTTTGCGATTTTTTTTACCAAACATATGTAGCATAAAACAAATTGGCCGAAAATGTTAAAAAATTTAGATTTTTACATTTTTTTTGGGGGGGAATTTCATATAAAAAAATTTGAAAAATATTATTTTTGCAAAATTGTCGCTCTTTTTTTGTTTATAGCGCATGATCAAAAAATCGCACAGGTGATCAAATACCACCAAAAGAAAGCTCTGTTTGTGGGATAAAAAGGACGTCAATTTCGTTTGGGTACAGTGTCGCACGACCGCGCAATTGTCCCTTAAAGTAACGCAGTGCCGAATCGCAAAATAGGGCCTGGTCATTAAGGGGGGAAATCCTTCCGATCTTAAAGTGGTTAAAATGGAATTAAACACAAAAATAAAAATGAAATATTCTGCAGCTCACCGATCATTAGATGTTAGTTTGTTTAGGCTATTTTCCCTCTTTTCACCTGGTGATCTGGCCAGTAACACACCTCCTGTATTAGGGAGTCGCCACTCTGGATGAAGTAGCAATGGAAACACCTTTTGGACAGCAGCATTATCAGTGTGAGGGGGAGATGAGATGTACTATGAGATTGAGGTACACTAACAAATTAAGGCCAAATTCCAGCTCACACTTTAGGCCCCTTTCACACTAATGCGACGCAATTTTACCGCGATTTTTGCCGCGATTTTGAGAGCAATGGCAAGTCTATATGCCTCAAAACGCATTAAAATCATAGCAAAGTAGTGCAGGAACTACTTTGAAGTCGGTGCGACTTCAAAACGCACTAATATGAATGGGGCTCATTGAAAATAATGGGAAACGACTTGTCATGCGATTTTGCGGTCCAAAATCGCGGACAAGTCGCACTAGTGTGAATGGGGCCTTAGCAACATTTTTTTATTTTTTTCTTTTAGGATGAAACTTTACCATAAATAAATAAAAGCTGATCATTGTAAACACCCCTGTCAGTGGCAAATGTTTCATCCCTGTAAACTGATACAGAGGACCTTGTTCATTTGAAAAACAGCAGACTTACTGGCCAGATCACTAGATGAAATTAGAAGTAAGAAAGCCTAAAAAAGAAAATGATTGTAGCTATCACATTTAGGAATTGGTAAACTGCAATATAATAATTGTTTGCTTGTGAGGTTAATACCACTTTAGGTGTCCCCAATAATGTATCTTTCCAACCCATCCCCCTCTCCCTGTGATGTCACTGTTCTCTGCACCGAGTTCTCACATCTCCCGATTCCCCCCACATATCTTTATACAACCTTTATATACACATATCCCAGCATGGAGGGGCTCAGTGAAGGTGGTGGTGAAGGTGTGGAGGGGTCGGATCGGGTCACACAGATCATAAAAGGAGATCCGCCCGGCCTCATAATCCAGATATATCCTGACTCTGTTACTGGAGATATTGGTGGATAAGCGGAGCCCTTTACTGTCATGTCTCACATCATACTGATTACCATTCCTGTACAAACACCAGGACTTGTTATTACATCCAATCAGTGACTGCAGTCCTCTCCTGTCTATACTGGGGTAACACATCCCGACTACCCACCCATCTGATCCCCCGACATCCACTTCCCAGTAATGTCTCCCTGAGGAGAAACTCCGACTGCTCAACACCTGAGGACAATTCTGGAATCTCTCTGGTGTTTCTGGATGATTCTGGTTTCTATCTGACCTGGATACAGTTTTCCTGTCATCTGATATATGTAAATTATTATGGGCTGTGTTTACATCCAGTAATATGTCTGCAGCTCCCTGTATATAGAAGTCTACATTTACCTCTGTTATTATATCAGATAATGTGTGTAATGTGTGTGATATCCCAGCCACATCCAGACCCCCTCCATCATGGAGGAGCTTCTCATGTCTCTCTCTGTCCTCATTATCTCCATCCTCAGTATCACACAAGTCACCTGTGTCTGATTCCTGTAAGACAGTCAGTGGATCCGTCATGTTACACAGCTCCTCAATGTGACGCATCTTCCTGGACAGCTCCTCCTTCTTTATTTCCAGATCCCGGATGGAGATGGAGATCCGCTCTGCCTGCCTGGAGATCTTCCTCAGGACTCTCTTCTCCAGGTCTTCCAGACGTCTCCTGAGATCTCAAAACAGGGCAGTGACTCTCTCGGTGTCACCAGCTGCTTTTTCTTCTACTTTCCTCCTGTGTTCCTGCAGACTCTGGACTCTTTCCTCCGTCTCCTCTCTCTTTGTCAGAAGTTTCTGCAGAACATTCACAAGTGTCTCCTTCTTCTTCTCAGAAGCCTCATCCAGTATCTCCACCTGGTGTCCTCGATGTTCTCCAGCCAAAGTGCAGGACACACAGATACAGGTATCATCCTCAGTGCAGTAATACTCCAGGATCTTTTTATGGACGGAGCATTTCCTGCTCTCCATGGACAAGGTGGGGTCACATAAGATGTGTTCTGGGGACTTTTTGTGGACTCTCAGGTGTTTATCACACAGAGAAACCTCACAGTGTAGACAGGATCTAACAGCAGGTACAGGAGAGTCCACACAGTGAGTACAGAAGACCCCGGACTCCTCCTGATCAGGCTGAGCAGACAGGAAATTCTCCACTATGTTACGCAGTGTTATGTTCCTGTGCAGTACAGGCCGATCCGGAAACTTCTCTCTGCATTCAGGACAGGAATATCCTCCAGACCCCTCCTGTGTATCCAGCAGACGATCAATACAGACCCGGCAGAAGTTGTGTCCACATCTCAGCATTACAGGATCTGTATAAATGTTCAGACAGACAGAACATTCTAGCTCAGCTCTCAGATCTGCAGATGCCATCGCTGACAGCAGAAGAGAGAAATAAAACTAAATGTCTCTGACACCGGGGAAGAATACAGTTGGGAGGGGTGACCTCCTCCTACACAGGGTGAGGCTGGGCTGTGACTTCTACTTTATTCATAGGATTCGTTATATGGAGGGACAGAGATAATAAGAGGGCCTCATTTAGAGCAATGTCCCGGTTCTGTAAAAAAGCTTATCTTGTAGATTGAGGGGGAAAAGGGAACAGCCATTTTATTTATCAAACATGTATTTATGATTAAGCAGATATATTGGATGTATATGTTAGAAGTCATATTGTATAACAGCTGTTCAAAAAATATTTACACCTCCAGCTGTACAGATTACTATCTCGATCTTTGAAGACCTGTTCAGCCAACGAGTCTTAGAAGTGACAAGCCATGTGAATGACCATCTGCATATCAAAGAATGTCACCAAAGACTCAGCTCACTCCATCAGTCTCCTCACGCATCACCAGCTTACTGACAGACATATCAGCCTGGACGTCACATCACTTCCTCAAACTCAACTTATCCAAAACCGAGCTCATGATATTTCCTCCCCCACGTTCCTCTTCCCCTGATTTCTCTGTCAACATCAACGGCACAACTATCAACCCGTCCACCCATGCCGAGGTTCCTAGGTATAATCCTGGACTCTGGACTATCCTTTCGTCCACACATCCAGTCACTGTCCAAAGCTTGCTGCCTCAAACTCTGCAACAACTCCAAGATACGTCCCTTCCTAACCAATGATACCACAAAGCTTCTAATCCACTCCCTGGTCATCTCTCGTCTCGACTACTGCAACTCCCTTCTCATTGGCTTACCTTTAAAAAGGCTCCTCCCCCCTTCAGTCCATCATGAATGCTGCTGCCAGGTTCATCCACCTTGCAAACCGCTCTGTGTCTTCTACCCCTCTTTGCCAATCCCTCCATTGGCTGCCACTCAACCAACAAATTAAATTCAAGTTACTAACCATACCTTACAATGTCATCCATAACTTGGCGCCCAGCTACATCACTAATCTGGTCTTAAAATACTAACTAACTTGTTCTCTTTGTTCCTTCCAGGACCTCCTGCTCTCTAGCTCCCTTGTAACCACTTCCCATGCTCGCCTCCAGAACTTCTCCCGAGCTTCTCCCATCCTCTGGAATGCTCTACCCCAATCTGATTTGACTATCTCCTACTTTGTCTACTTTCAGACGATCCCTGATAACACATCTCTTCAGAGAAACCTATCTGGCATCCACCTAACAACTGTACTCTTATTTTCTCCATCAGCCCAGTTATTACCTCTTGTATCACTTGACCCTCCCTCTTAGATTGTAAGCTCTAACGAGCAGGGCCCTCTGATTTCTACTGTATTAAAGTGTATTGTATTTGTACTGTATACCCTCAAGTTGTAAAGCCCTGCGTAAACTGTCGGCGCTATATAAATCCTATATAATAATAATAAATGGGACTTCAAAAGAATTTAGATCGATAGGTCCCACACTTTGTAAAAATATAAATTGTAATACAAGTCCTTAGCCAGATAGAGCAATTGTTTTTAAACCAACACAATGTAATGTGACTGTATTGCTCTCCAAATATGTCTTTCTACCTACATGTTTGTAAACTAAATATATTTTTCAATCTGGCTTCAACAGTCAAAATGTTACTGAAACCCATAAGTTTTGGGGTTTCCCCTACAATAGCATACCCACTGTGTTCATAGCCAGGGGCATAACTAGAGTCAGGCGCACCAGAAACTAGTGATCGACCGATATCGTTTTTTTACTGCCGATACCGATTTTTTGGTCATCGGATATCGGTATCGGCCGATATTGGCTGATATTTTCGGACATTAAGAAATTTTTTTTTTAATGTCTACAGGTACTGTGGTGGAGGGATCTGGGGGTCTAAAGGACCCCAAACCCCTCTTCTGCACTTAAAAGTATTCAAAACGCCAAGCTTTAAATGCTGTAAGTTTTTGAATTTGGCGCCGCCAGTACCCGGAAATGATATCATGTCATGACATCACTTCCGGGTACTCGGCAGCGTTGAATTAAAAGAAATAAAGACAGCGGCAGTGAAGGTAGGATGGCCGGGTCTCCCGGTGAGGGCAGGGACCCGGGCTAGCCGCGGGAGGGGGGGACGTCCCCTCCCGCTCCTTGGAATGACAGCTGAGCGGCTTCTCAGCCACATCGGTTGTCATTACAAGACAGCCAACCGTCGGCTATGGACACCGCGTCAGGTGGAGACAGGAGCTGGCAGCTGATTGTCCACACACACTCCAGCCCCCCCCCCCCCCCATGGGGTTGTGAGGGTGACAGATTTAACCACTTCTGGACCGGAAGGATTTGCCCCCTTAATGACCAGGCCATTTTTTTTGCGCTTCGGCACTGCGTTATTTTAATGGACAATTGCACTATACCCAAATAAAATTGATTTCCTTTTATTCCCCACAAATAGAACTTTCTTTTGGTGGTATTTGATCACCTGTGCGATTTTTATTTCTTGCGCTATAAACAAAAAAAGAGCGACAATTCTGAAAAAAAAAAAACAATATTTTTTTACATTCTGCTATATAACATTTCCAAAAAAAAAAATTTAAAATCTAAATTTTTAATCCTTTTAGGCCAATTTGTTTTCTGCTACATATTTTTGGTAAAAAAAAAAAAAATTGCTATAAGCGTATTTTGATTGGCTTGCGCAAAAGTTATCGTGTCTACAAACTACGGGAAAAATTTATGTCATTTTTATTGTTTTTTTTTTTTTGACTAGTAATGGCGGCGATCTGTGATTTCTAGAGGGACTGCGACATTGCGGTGGACAGATCGGACCCCTAACTGTCATTTTTGACACTTTTGGGGGGACCGGTGACATTACTACAGTAATCAGTGCTAAAAATATGCACTGTCACTGTAATAATGACACTGGCAGTGGATGGGGTTAACACTGTGGGTGATCAAAGGGTTAAATGTGTACCTAGAGTGTTTCTAACTGTATGGGGGATGGGCTTGTGAAATGATCATAGAGACCTGTAATCCTATATAGAAGGATCACATGAGCTCTGTGATCATTGCAGAGAGAAGAACGATCAGCTGTGTTTACAACATCTGACCGTTCTTCTCTGTCAGCGGGGAACGATCGCGGGTGTCAGGCGACAATTGGAGCCGCCTGCCTTGTGCATCGGAGTCCCCCGCTGCCGAATGGGGGCGGGAGCGCGCAGTCGGCGGCGCGCACTCGCCCACCTAGCTGCAGGCGCGCGACCATTGTAGAGCTACGTCGGTTCGTGCAGGAGGGGCTGCCTGCCGCGTAGTTTAAATGGTTGTTTGCTGCTGGACTCTGGAGGGGTTGTGTGGGCACTGGGTACTAGTGGCTGTTTAAATAAATACAGCCTGCAGTTGTCAGCTCAGATGCTGTCTTCTTGCACCTTGTCGTACCATGAGGGAGACCAAGCTTGGTGAGTGAGCCTGAGCCCTCGGGTGAGTGAGCTGTAAACACATTCTGTACTCTAAACTCCCTAATTATTTTTTCACTCCCTCTCCTCCTCTCTCTTTTTCTGTCTCTCTCTTTCTCCCCTCTCTCTCCTTCCTCTCACCCCATCTCTCTTTTTTCTTCCCTCCCTCTCTCTTCCAATTGTTCTCTCTCACTCTCTACACCCTGCTCTTCCTCTACCTCTCTCTTCCCTTATTACTCTGTCTACTAGTCTCCATGCACACTGGCTTAAAACAATGCTCCTGCCAGCAGTGTTTGTATGCCTCTAGAAGCAAATAATGTTATCCTATGTGTCCATGCACACTTTGGAGGCTAGAGGCGTTTTTTTAAGCTCAGCTGTTAAGAGCAGAAAAAAAAACAAACTCTCTGGTTTTCGTTTTTGGAAGTGATATTCCAGGACGATTTTTACTTTTTTTTTAATAAAGGACTTGTCAAAACTGGCTCCTGTTAATATTTATGCTACTCTTTGTGTGTGTGTGTGTGTGTGTGTGTGTGTGTGAATGAGAAGGGTTACTATGTACCCCATACTCATTCACATGGGTGGGGCTGGGATCAGGGGGCCCCCTTGTTAAATCCCCCTGCCCCTAGACCCCCACAACCATCGGCCAAGGTTGTGGGGAAGAAGCCCTTGTCCTTATCATCATAGGAACAAGATGCTTTGGGGGGGGAGCCCACCTACCCCAAAGAGCCCCCCCCCATGTTGAGGGCATGGGGCCTGGTATAGTTTAGAAGGAGGGGGGGCACTCGCTTGTCCGCCCCCGTTTCTCAGCCTGCTGGGCTGCATGATTGGATAAGGGTCTGGTGGGGATTTTGGAGGGACCCAACATATGTTTTATTTATTTATTTATTTTATGCCGACACTCTTCTGTTTACATTAAGACCCCGTTCACACTTGGGCGATCCGACTTGCCGGGACGACCTCACAGGTCGCGGTGTGCAGCTCGCACCGCAACCTCGGAGCAGCCGGCCTGGACTTCATAACATTGAAGTCAATGCAGGTTGCTCCAGGTCGCCCCAAAGAAGCTCCGGACCCTTTTTCTAAGTCGGAGCGACTTTTGTCGCTCCTATTAGAACGGGTCCACAGCTTCTCTATGGCAGATGACCTACGGCGACCCAGTGTGAACGGGGTCTTAGCTGTCAGTGGGGAAACCCACAGACAGCTGATGAGTCATTGGTTGTTAAGGAACGAAGCAGCCGCCCACTTTTTAACAACCTGCTAGTCGCTACTAAACGCCAGTACAAAAATGCTAAATATTAGCATTTTTATACCAGCGTTTTTCTGTCATTTTTAAAAGCTCCTAGTGTGCATGGAGCCTTAAAGATGGCCATAGATGGATCAAAAGTTGGTAAATTCAGCAGGAATTAGTCACATTTTGATCTATTTATGGTCATTCCCATTCCAGAGATTTGGATTTAATGATCAGCTTCTCTCAAAATAGCTTATTGCTTCCGGTTCAAGTGCTGCATGCAATGGCAGTGTGCTGCCTTCGCACTGTATTTCATATGCTTGGCACTCAGCAGTGTCTGTCCCTTTAAGACCCTCCATTTTCTTGTAGCCTAGGGGCGGGTCTCTTCTCTATTGCTTTGGGCAAGTCTGAACTTGTCTATGCATTCCAGCTTTAGCCACCGTAGGGTCCAGACCCTCAGGAATCCTGAAACTAATCTATTGCAAACCTGATGAACACCAAAAGCCTGTAAGTAAAGGATTTGCCAGTTCAGCCTTTATAGAGGGATGTTAGACATTTGTATAGATAATATGTGTTCCAGTATGTAGTAAGCACATGTTAGTTAGTCCCTATCTTCTGTATAACTATGTATAATGTATGATGTTTAGTGTTGAGCGAACACGGACTGTATTATTCGTGTTCGTACCGAATAATTGGATTTTTTGTACCCGAACACGGACACGGACACTTTACTGTATGTTCGGGTAAAAATCCGTGTTCGGTCGTTTTATTTCCGGGTTTTGCATGCTTTGGCGCTCTTTTCATGGCGGGCTTTCAACAGCCAATCAACAATCGTTTAACTGGTGTGCCTTAAGCCATCCCAGCCATGCCTGCAAATGTCTCAGTAGCTGTGATTGGCCGTCTGAAGCATGTGACCAAGTCTTTATAAGTTCGAGGCAGCCGCAGCGGCGTCATTATGCTGCTTAGATTCAGGGACAGAGCACACATCAACGTGCTGGCTGCTGATTAGGGAAAGATAGGCAGGAAAAAACCATTTGTGTCCGGATAGAATTGAGGGACAGGTCGGAGTGTTTAGGCAGGGCGAGTTGTAGGCATTTTAGGGATAGAGTCTGCTGAATTATATAGGGTCAGTGTCTTCTACAAACTACAATCGATATTGCTGTGTGGGGGGTGGGGTCTGCACTCAATCCTGATCTACGATCTCTTCTCAATCCTGTTAGGGACAGAGTCTGCTGAATTTTAGGGAAACTGTGTTCTACAAACTACAATCGATATTGCTGTGTGGTGTGGGATTGGAGATAGGCAGGTGTCAGTGATCCACATCCATTTTTCTGTGTGTGAGCTGCAGTGAACACAATCTTTTTGGGCTGCAGTGAACACAATCTTTTTGGGCTGCAGTGAACACAATCTTTTTGGGCTGCAGTGAACACAATCTTTTTGGGCTGCAGTGAACACAATCTTTTTGGGGTGCAGTGAACAAAATCGGGTGCAGTGAACACAATCCTTTTTGGTGTGCAGTGAACACAATCTTTGTGGGGTGCAGTGAACAAAATCCTTTGTGGGGTGCAGTGAACACAATCTTTTTGGGGTGCAGTGAACAAAATCCTTTTTGGGGTGCAGTGAACAACATCCTTTTTGGGGTGCAGTGAACACAATCTTTTTGGGGTGCAGTGAACAAAATCCTTTGTGGGGTGCAGTGAACACAATCTTTTTGGGGTGCAGTGAACACAATCTTTTTGGGGTGGAGTGAACAACATCCTTTTTGGGGTGCAGTGAACAAAATCCTTTTTGGGGTGCAGTGAACAAAATCATTTTTGGGGTGCAGTGAACACAATCTTTTTGGGGTGCAGTGAACACAATCTTTGTGGGGTGCAGTGAACACAATCTTTTTGGGGTGGAGTGAACAACATCCTTTTTGGGGTGCAGTGAACAACATCCTTTTTGGGGTGCAGTGAACACAATCTTTTTGGGGTGCAGTGAACACAATCTTTGTGGGGTACAGTGAACAGAATCTTTGTGGGGTGCAGTGAACACAATCTTTGGGGGGTACAGTGAACACAATCTTTGTGAGGTGCAGTGAACACAATCTTTGTGGGGTGCAGTGAACACAATCATTGTGGGGTGCAGTGAACTCAATCTTTGTGGGGTACAGTGAACACAATCTCATACTGAAGGTTTGAGGGTGCTGCCTGTTCCATACTCCCCCTACTCCTCATCTAGCCTTTTAGGGGTACAAACAATAGTAATTGGGGCCTAGTGTGGTTGTGTACGTGTGATATACATACACTTTTTTGGGATCATATTTTCTATTCCGCTATTTAATCAAAAACCTTTGGGGATCAGTTAAATTGGGGGATAGTCTGTGTTGGTACGTGTGAGAGAGATCCACCTTTCCAAGTTGTTGGGGTTCATCTCATACTTCTGAAGGTTTGAGGGTGCTGCCTGTTCCATACTCCCCCTACTCCTAGCCTTTTAGGGGTACAAACAATAGTAATTGGGGCCTAGTGTGGTTGTGTACGTGTGATATACATACACTTTTTTGGGATCATATTTTCTATTCCGCTATTTAATCAAAAACCTCTGGGGATCAGTTAAATTGGGGGATAGTCTGTGTTGGTACGTGTGAGAGAGATCCACCTTTCCAAGTTGTTGGGGTTCATCTCATACTTCTGAAGGTTTGAGGGTGCTGCCTGTTCCATACTCCCCCTACTCCTAGCCTTTTAGGGGTACAAACAATAGTAATTGGGGCCTAGTGTGGTTGTGTACGTGTGATATACATACACTTTTTTGGGATCATATTTTCTATTCCGCTATTTAATCAAAAACCTCTGGGGATCAGTTAAATTGGGGGATAGTCTGTGTTGGTACGTGTGAGAGAGATCCACCTTTCCAAGTTGTTGGGGTTCATCTCATACTTCTGAAGGTTTGAGGGTGCTGCCTGTTCCATACTCCCCCTACTCCTAGCCTTTTAGGGGTACAAACAATAGTAATTGGGGCCTAGTGTGGTTGTGTACGTGTGATATACATACACTTTTTTGGGATCATATTTTCTATTCCGCTATTTAATCAAAAACCTTTGGGGATCAGTTAAATTGGGGGATAGTCTGTGTTGGTACGTGTGAGAGAGATCCACCTTTCCAAGTTGTTGAGGTTCATCTCATACTTCTGAAGGTTTGAGGGTGCTGCCTGTTCCATACTCCCCCTACTCCTAGCCTTTTAGGGGTACAAACAATAGTAATTGGGGCCTAGTGTGGTTGTGTACGTGTGATATACATACACTTTTTTGGGATCATATTTTCTATTCCGCTATTTAATCAAAAACCTTTGGGGATCAGTTAAATTGGGGGATAGTCTGTGTTGGTACGTGTGAGAGAGATCCACCTTTCCAAGTTGTTGGGGTTCATCTCATACTTCTGAAGGTTTGAGGGTGCTGCCTGTTACATACTCCCCCTACTCCTAGCCTTTTAGGGGTACAAACAATAGTAATTGGGGCCTAGTGTGGTTGTGTACGTGTGATATACATACACTTTTTTGGGATCATATTTTCTATTCCGCTATTTAATCAAAAACCTTTGGGGATCAGTTAAATTGGGGGATAGTCTGTGTTGGTACGTGTGAGAGAGATCCACCTTTCCAAGTTGTTGAGGTTCATCTCATACTTCTGAAGGTTTGAGGGTGCTGCCTGTTCCATACTCCCCCTACTCCTAGCCTTTTAGGGGTACAAACAATAGTAATTGGGGCCTAGTGTGGTTGTGTACGTGTGATATACATACACTTTTTTGGGATCATATTTTCTATTCCGCTATTTAATCAAAAACCTTTGGGGATCAGTTAAATTGGGGGATAGTCTGTGTTGGTACGTGTGAGAGAGATCCACCTTTCCAAGTTGTTGGGGTTCATCTCATACTTCTGAAGGTTTGAGGGTGCTGCCTGTTCCATACTCCCCCTACTCCTAGCCTTTTAGGGGTACAAACAATAGTAATTGGGGCCTAGTGTGGTTGTGTACGTGTGATATACATACACTTTTTTGGGATCATATTTTCTATTCCGCTATTTAATCAAAAACCTTTGGGGATCAGTTAAATTGGGGGATAGTCTGTGTTGGTACGTGTGAGAGAGATCCACCTTTCCAAGTTGTTGGGGTTCATCTCATACTTCTGAAGGTTTGAGGGTGCTGCCTGTTCCATACTCCCCCTACTCCTAGCCTTTTAGGGGTACAAACAATAGTAATTGGGGCCTAGTGTGGTTGTGTACGTGTGATATACATACACTTTTTTGGGATCATATTTTCTATTCCGCTATTTAATCAAAAACCTTTGGGGATCAGTTAAATTGGGGGATAGTCTGTGTTGGTACGTGTGAGAGAGATCCACCTTTCCAAGTTGTTGAGGTTCATCTCATACTTCTGAAGGTTTGAGGGTGCTGCCTGTTCCATACTCCCCCTACTCCTAGCCTTTTAGGGGTACAAACAATAGTAATTGGGGCCTAGTGTGGTTGTGTACGTGTGATATACATACACTTTTTTGGGATCATATTTTCTATTCCGCTATTTAATCAAAAACCTTTGGGGATCAGTTAAATTGGGGGATAGTCTGTGTTGGTACGTGTGAGAGAGATCCACCTTTCCAAGTTGTTGGGGTTCATCTCATACTTCTGAAGGTTTGAGGGTGCTGCCTGTTCCATACTCCCCCTACTCCTAGCCTTTTAGGGGTACAAACAATAGTAATTGGGGCCTAGTGTGGTTGTGTACGTGTGATATACATACACTTTTTTGGGATCATATTTTCTATTCCGCTATTTAATCAAAAACCTTTGGGGATCAGTTAAATTGGGGGATAGTCTGTGTTGGTACGTGTGAGAGAGATCCACCTTTCCAAGTTGTTGGGGTTCATCTCATACTTCTGAAGGTTTGAGGGTGCTGCCTGTTCCATACTCCCCCTACTCCTAGCCTTTTAGGGGTACAAACAATAGTAATTGGGGCCTAGTGTGGTTGTGTACGTGTGATATACATACACTTTTTTGGGATCATATTTTCTATTCCGCTATTTAATCAAAAACCTTTGGGGATCAGTTAAATTGGGGGATAGTCTGTGTTGGTACGTGTGAGAGAGATCCACCTTTCCAAGTTGTTGGGGTTCATCTCATACTTCTGAAGGTTTGAGGGTGCTGCCTGTTCCATACTCCCCCTACTCCTAGCCTTTTAGGGGTACAAACAATAGTAATTGGGGCCTAGTGTGGTTGTGTACGTGTGATATACATACACTTTTTTGGGATCATATTTTCTATTCCGCTATTTAATCAAAAACCTCTGGGGATCAGTTAAATTGGGGGATAGTCTGTGTTGGTACGTGTGAGAGAGATCCACCTTTCCAAGTTGTTGGGGTTCATCTCATACTTCTGAAGGTTTGAGGGTGCTGCCTGTTCCATACTCCCCCTACTCCTAGCCTTTTAGGGGTACAAACAATAGTAATTGGGGCCTAGTGTGGTTGTGTACGTGTGATATACATACACTTTTTTGGGATCATATTTTCTATTCCGCTATTTAATCAAAAACCTCTGGGGATCAGTTAAATTGGGGGATAGTCTGTGTTGGTACGTGTGAGAGAGATCCACCTTTCCAAGTTGTTGGGGTTCATCTCATACTTCTGAAGGTTTGAGGGTGCTGCCTGTTCCATACCCCCCCTACTCCTCATCTAGCCTTTTAGGGGTACAAACAATAGTAATTGGGGCCTAGTGTGGTTGTGTACGTGCGAGATACATACACTTTTTTTGATCATATTTCCTATTCCGCTATTCAATAAAAACCTTTGAGGATCAATTGAATTGCGGGATAGTCTGTGTCGGTACGTGTGAGAGAGATCCACCTTTCCAAGTTGTTGGGGTTCATCTCATACTTCTGAAGGTTTGAGGGTGCTGCCTGTTCCATACCCCCCCTACTCCTCATCTAGCCTTTTAGGGGTACAAACAATAGTAATTGGGGCCTAGTGTGGTTGTGTACGTGCGAGATACATACACTTTTTTTGATCATATTTCCTATTCCGCTATTCAATAAAAACCTTTGAGGATCAATTGAATTGCGGGATAGTCTGTGTCGGTACGTGTGAGAGAGATCCACCTTTCCAAGTTGTTGGGGTTCATCTCATACTTCTGAAGGTTTGAGGGTGCTGCCTGTTCCATACCCCCCCTACTCCTCATCTAGCCTTTTAGGGGTACAAACAATAGTAATTGGGGCCTAGTGTGGTTGTGTACGTGCGAGATACATACACTTTTTTTGATCATATTTCCTATTCCGCTATTCAATAAAAACCTTTGAGGATCAATTGAATTGCGGGATAGTCTGTGTCGGTACGTGTGAGAGAGATCCACCTTTCCAAGTTGTTGGGGTTCATCTCATACTTCTGAAGGTTTGAGGGTGCTGCCTGTTCCATACCCCCCCTACTCCTCATCTAGCCTTTTAGGGGTACAAACAATAGTAATTGGGGCCTAGTGTGGTTGTGTACGTGCGAGATACATACACTTTTTTTGATCATATTTCCTATTCCGCTATTCAATAAAAACCTTTGAGGATCAATTGAATTGCGGGATAGTCTGTGTCGGTACGTGTGAGAGAGATCCACCTTTCCAAGTTGTTGGGGTTCATCTCATACTTCTGAAGGTTTGAGGGTGCTGCCTGTTCCATACCCCCCCTACTCCTCATCTAGCCTTTTAGGGGTACAAACAATAGTAATTGGGGCCTAGTGTGGTTGTGTACGTGCGAGATACATACACTTTTTTTGATCATATTTCCTATTCCGCTATTCAATAAAAACCTTTGAGGATCAATTGAATTGCGGGATAGTCTGTGTCGGTACGTGTGAGAGAGATCCACCTTTCCAAGTTGTTGGGGTTCATCTCATACTTCTGAAGGTTTGAGGGTGCTGCCTGTTCCATACTCCCCCTACTCCTCATCTAGCCTTTTAGGGGTACAAACAATAGTAATTGGGGCCTAGTGTGGTTGTGTACGTGTGATATACATACACTTTTTTTGGATCATATTTTCTATTCCGCTATTTAATTTAACTGGGCCTCCATGCGAGACCTGTGTGCCTTGTTGCGCTGTTTTGAGTACTCCACCAACATGGCCAGTGGCAATGACGCCGTTCTCAGCTTAACTATCCCACTTCTATGCCTCCTTGAAAAAACAATTCGGGCGATGATGGAAGAGGATGTGGCACAGGATGAGGAGGAGGAGGAGGATGAAGAGGTAACATTTCCAAGGCTTTCAGGGCAGTCATTCGCAAGGGGCTCCGAGGGTGGGTTCCTGCACACGCAAACGCCAGGGACGCAATTGTCCAGCAGGGGCACAGTTCTGGAGGATGAGGAGGATGAGGAGGAGGAGGAGCTGGAGGAGGAGATGGAACCATGTTCACAGCAGGGTGGCACCCAGGCCAGCTCATGGCCATCACTGGTGCGTGGCTGGGGGGATACAGAGGACACGGACCATACACCTCCCACAGAGGACAGCCTTTCGTTGCCTCTGGGCAGCCTGGCACACATGAGCGATTACATGCTGCAGTGTCTCCACAACGACCGCCGAGTTGCCCACATTCTAACTTGTGCTGATTACTGGGTGGCCACGCTGCTGGATCCCCGTTACAAGGACAACGTACCGTCCTTAATTCACTCACTGGAGCGCGATCGCAAGATGCGCGAGTACAAGCGCACGCTGGTAGACGCCATGCTGCTGGCATTCCCATCTGACAGCGGGGCCACAGTGGAAGCACAAGGCAGAGGAGGAGGAGGAGGAGGTCGCCAACGCAACCAGGGCACCGCCAGCACCTCAGAAGGCAGGGTTAGCATGGCCGAAATGTGGAAAAGCTTTGTCAGCACGCCACAACAAACAGCAGCACCAGCAGCTCAGATGGAACGTCTTAGCAGGAGGCAGCATTTTACCAACATGGTGGAGCAGTATGTGTGCACACGCCTACATGTAGTGAATGACGGGTCTGCCCCCTTCAACTTCTGGGTCTCCAAATTGGGCACATGGCCTGAGCTTGCCCTTTACGCCTTGGAGGTGCTGGCGTGCCCTGCAGCCAGTGTATTATCTGAACGGGTATTTAGCACGGCTGGGGGCGTTATAACAGACAAGCGCAGCCGCCTGTCCAGAGACAATGTGGACAAGCTCACGTTCATTAAAATGAACCAGGCATGGATCCCACGGGACTTTTCCGTACCTTATGCAGAATAGCAATGGATACCGACCTTACCCACCCATTGTTCCATTTTTGCTCTTTCTCACTCTTTTGGGGTGTACCCTCATTTAAAATTTGTGAAAAGAAGCAGTGTTGGCTACCTCGTCCTCCTCCTCAGGGCCAGATTAATGTAGGGGCTATTGGAGCTGCAGCTCCAGGCCCCTACCTTTTATATAGGCCCCGGGTTGGCCATATTCACTGTTACCGCTCTTCTGTCACTTGTAAACACAGAAGTCTGGCTTCTATGCTCGCTTCCCCAGGCAGCACCCTCAGAACCTCCCCACACAGCGTGAAGGCCGGACAAGGAGGGACAGTTGGCGATGCATGGATGTGTTTATGGGCTTCAGAGACAGCATCCCATGTTGAATTAGGCATGCATGGCTGCACCCTTCCTCCTCTGGGTGCATGGCAAGGCACGGCCCTAAGGCCCTTCAAAATCCTCAGCACCAAGCCCATGATGCTGTTAATCCGGCCCTGGTCCTCCTCCACCGCCGCTTCCACCTACACCGCCCATAGGTGTGCGCAGCCTATTGCATTAAGGTGTGCACCCCAAAGTTGAAATACACATGCATGTGTTTGCCAGCAGGGAGAGTAATGTATCGGGGCCATGTACCTGTAGGCAAGGAGAAATAGAGCAGAGCAGGTCCCAGGGAGATCTTTCCCATCTCCTCACTGGCAATGCTATGTGCCCTAGGTGATTAGGGTGTGCCCAGGCACACCCAGCACACCCTGTGCGCACGGCTATGTCACCGCCACATCCACCACCACCTTAACCTCCCTCCTACTCCATATGGGCCTCGTCCTTCAGAGATGAAGAAGAACATTGTTTTATTTTTCTGTTTTTTTTTGTTGTTTTAGGTTATTTCCCTATCCACATTTGTTTGCAGAGCACTTGCCATGCTCTTAATTACGTTTTGCTGCCATTTGCAGCACTCTAGCCCTTTCCTTTGGTGTTTTAGAGCCATTTTAGTGCCTTAAAGTTCGGGTCCCCATTGACTTCAATGGGGTTCGGTGTCCGGGAAAAGTTCGGTAAAAGTCCGGGACACGGACCCGGACTTTTTTTTAAAGTTCGGCCGAACCCGTCGAACACGGACATCTAGGTGTTCGCTCAACCCTAATGATGTTTGAATAGCCATACTTATACCTGTCTTTCATATGTTTGTTTTACAGTTTTACCACTGTAGTGATGTGATAATTTCTTTGCCCATCTTTCAAGTGTGTATTCCTGTTATGCAGTGTTTGTTTTTGCCCTTTGTCAATATGGCTGCTGTGCTCTCTTTCTCTCTCTGCAAGAAGGATGAGGTCATCAAAAAGGGCAGAGCAAGGATTTCTGGGTAAGACTGGGGAAAAGAGAGACAGGAGGACACACAGACATTTTCCTGCTGGAGAACAGACTGTAAGTGCTGTAACATCCCCTCACTGAGACACACAGAGACACTGCTAATGATTTCATGTTCCTGAGGAAAATATCTTATGTTGTATGGCTTACTGAATGTTATTTCTTCAATACATGGACATTTAAACACTCTGCTGTGTGGATTATTGTCTATATGGATATGTTTTCTCAATTGGGATTTCACTTGCTAATCACAAGCCCTGATTGAGTGGAGGCACTGGCGCTTACTATAAATCCTGTCCTGATCACACAGATTATATACTCTGCTTCTAAATACTACACAGGTGCCGTCATCATACCCCAGTAGCCGCCAAGAGTGACCAAAATAGAGCTACATTTGGAGGCACTGCTGAGATAGAAATCTTGGATCAGGACATTAAGGAATGACCATGTCATTGTTATCTACAGAAGCTGTGAGGCAATGGGCCCAGGAAGAGGGAGTGCCACCTAAAAGGACATTTGCTATTTCATATGTACCTATCCGTGTGAGCATCCACAAACTGCAGGAGGCGCTAAAAGCAAATGAAACCTTGCGGTATGCCGCTCCTGTGGATAAAAGAGAGGAGGATGAGAGTTATGAACTGTATACCCATTATCTCTGTCTCAGTGAGGTGGATTTAAATCCAGTTAAAGGGCCCTTTTGTATATATCCGAAAGGGGCTGAAGAAATTGGTTGTACTGTAGTATTTCCAGTAAGTTCACCTCCAGTAATGCAGAAGTTACCAGCCCTGCCTGATAAGTGTGAACCATTGAATACAACTGCTTCATCAGGAGAAACTGTAATGTTGTCTGCTGCGGCTGTTAAGCAGGAAACAGATATTGAGCATCTGCTGCTAAAAGTCACTGAAGTCATTGCCCAGAATTTACATGCTGATTCTTATCGCAAATTACAGGCTTTTTTAGGAGTGCTACCTGTCCCCACTGGTGAAGAAAGCTTTGAGGTGTGGAGAGATTTTGCACAGCAAGTGATAGAGGAATGGACCTGCTCAGAGGAAAAGAAAAAACAGCGCATCATGGAAAGTTTAAGACCACCAGCATCCATTATCATCAGAGCTTACAAGGAGACTCATGTGAGTACCAGTGCTCAAGAATATATTGATATTTTGACAGATGCTTATGGACGGCACCATGACCCTGATCAGATGCTTGCTGATTTTAAACAGACAAAGCATAAAGAGGGAGAGGATGTTTCTGTGTTTGTGAGGAGGCTAGAAGTACTCCTGGGGAGATTGCTCAATGACAAGGTCATCTCTCCTACAGATGTTGACAGATTAAGGACTGCTCAAATAATAAAGGGGCTACTGCCACATCACCCAATATCACCAGTTCTAAGAGTTGTTTTGAGAGAGAGGAACTTTACTTTCACTGAAACTATGACTGAAGTAAAGAGACAGGAGTCTGATATTCTTTTTAGTACCCCTTGCAAGAGCAAAGTTAAACAGAATTCTGGGGTGGAGCCCACAAATGAGACTGTTGCTAAGAACAAAGAAGTGGGTAGACTCCCACAGCCTAGAGCTCTATCTGCTGATAAAACCTCCAGTGATAAGCCTCTCTTCCACATTAAATGTTTCCGCTGTGGACAAGCAGGCCACACAGTTCATCAGTGTCCACTGCTTGCTGACAGTTCTGAAATTCACAGTAAAGCTGGACATATGTACCAAAGAAAACAGGGAAGATCAAGAAAACAAAAGTTTACCAAGCTACCTGGGGTAGGCCGCAGATGTACTTTCAATTTGTTTGTTAATGATATACCCACTACTGCTCTGTTTGATACTGGTTCTCAGCTGACGACCATATACAGGCCCTTCTATCAGCAACACTTAAACCACCTCCCTTGCAAACTGTGGACACTTTGCGTGTTTATGGTGTGGGAGAAAATCCTGTTTTTATGGATGGTTGCCTAGAAGTTGAGCTTCGCATTCCTGGCGTGATAGCTGAGGAGGATCCCCCACTTAAAGTTATTGCTTATGTGAGCCCTCCACCTGGGGGTAATGAGTATGCTCCTATGATTGTGGGTTCCAATGTTGAAGCTGTTGAGGCTGCTTTCATACGGTTTCTTCAACCCCAACGGGGAACTCCCCTACCTTCACTGCCTGTTGCTCCAGAACTTCAAAATATCTGCCAAACTTTTGCTCCTGATCTTCCTGGAGGGTGTGTGGGAAATCCATGGCGTCCCATAGAGCTTCCAGCAGGGGGAGTAAGAGTGTTGCGGGTTTATGTGGAAATTTCACCAAGTGCAAATGGTAGTTTATTTTTGCTAGAGACTGATACAAAAGAGGCTGCAAAAAATGGCTGGGAGATAGTACCAGAAAGGAAAGACTATCGTGTAAAATGTCCAAGAATAGATGTTGTTACTGTCTGGAACATTACCACACGCCCAGTTATAATACCAGCTTGGAAAGAGGTAGCCTATTGTTACCCAGTGGAAACCATTAGCTCCTACACTGCCAAAGTCAAGGAAAGAGAAACCAAATTAGACTTTCACTTGAATGATGCTGATAGTCCTGCAGAGCACCAACAAGCACTAGGAGAGCAGCTAATGGAATACAATGATGTTTTCTCTACCGATGACATGGATGTTGGGTGTGCAAAAAGTATTCAGCACAGTATTCGCCTAACAGATAGCACCCCATTTAGAGAAAGATCCAGGCGCATACCTCTTAAAGATCTGGATGATGTTCGAGAGTGCTTGCACAAAATGAAAGATGAAAACATCATTGCTGAGTCTAAAAGCCCGTATGCATCCCCAATAGTGGTAGTCAGAAAGAAAAATGGTGGAGTGCGAATACGTGTTGACTACAGGACTCTAAATTAGCGAAGAGTCCCAGATCAATACACGCTACCTCGCATTGAGGAAGCTCTTGATGCCCTGCAAGGCAGTAAATGGTTCACAGTAATGGACTTAAGATCTGGTTATTACCAGGTCCCAGTGAGTGAGGAAGATCAAGAAAAGACGGCTTTTATTTGCCCCCGGGGGTTTTTCCAGTTTGTTCACATGCCTCAGGGCATAAGTGGTGCACCTGCAACCTTTCAGCGTCTAATGGATCGGACCCTGGGAGACCTTTGTCCCACTCAATGTATCGTCTACCTTGATGACATAATTGTCTTTGGCTCCACTCTGGAGGAGCATGACCAGAGACTGTTTAAAGTGCTAGATCGTTTGAGGAAGGAAGGTCTGAAACTTTCACTGGACAAATATAAGTTTGCTCGTTCTTCAGTAAACTTTGTGGGTCACATCGTATCTGCAGAAGGGGTAGCAACTGATCCGGCTAAGGTGGAGGCTGTGGTTACCTGGCCCCGTCCCACAAATCTGACAGAACTGAGGTCCTTCTTGGGATTTTGTGGCTATTATCGTCGATTCATTAGAGGCTATTCCAAGACTGCACTGCCTCTTAATGACTTGCTCAAAGAAACCCCTGGCATGGACACAAACCGCAAAACTCATTTCAGTGAGAGATGGACTTCTGCTTGTGAGGAAGCTTTTCTACAGCTTAAGAAAAGTCTTACAGAAGCACCAGTGTTGGCTTATGCAGACCCACAAAAGCCATACATTCTGCATGTGGATGCCAGTTATGATGGATTGGGAGGAGTCTTACATCAAGAGTACCCAGGAGGACTAAGGCCTATTGCTTATATCAGTCGCAGTCTAAGCCCAGCAGAAAATAATTATCCTGTTCATAAACTGGAATTTCTTGCCCTGAAGTGGGCTATTATTGAAAAGCTGCATGATTACTTGTATGGAACTCAGTTTGAGGTGAGAACCGACAACAACCCCTTGACTTATGTTTTGACTACAGCTAAGCTAGATGCCACTGGTCATAGGTGGCTTGCTGCCTTGTCTAATTATCAGTTCACTCTCAAGTACAAGCTGGGTCCCAAGAATATTGGGGCTGATGCTCTTTCTAGGCGCCCTGGATTACCCATGAACTTGGAAGAAAGTGACTGGGAGGAAGTACCTGGGCCTATTGTGGCTGCCTATTGTGCTACAGCTGCTGTACAAGGAGACAATATTGTTTTCTCTTACCTACGAGCTATTGATTCCCTGGGAGCTGGTGAAGAGTGCATTCCAAACATGTATTGCTGCCCCACTGCTTTAGGGGTGCCAGAAAACATCCAGCTGCAAAAGAAAGATATGATCCTTCTACAAAAAAGAGATCAAATAATCAGACATGTCAGAGAGTCTGTTTTCCGCAAAGATCCTAACTACATGAGAAAACACCTACCTGAGCAGAGTACCTACTATCTTAAGGAATGGGATAAGCTCAAAATAATTGATGGACTTTTATACAGGGTACATTTGTTTCATGATCATCCTGGAAGGAGACAGCTAGTGCTCCCTCAATTCTATAGAAACTCTGTTTTCAGAAGTTTGCATGATCAACATGAGCATCTAGGAGTTGAAAAAACCTATGGATTAATCCAAGACCGATTCTTTTGGCCACGAATGAGGGAAGCTGTTGTGAACTATTGCCGCCGTTGTGTGAGATGTCTGCAATGGAAAACTCTGCCTACTCGAGCTGCTCCTATGGAACACTTGAAAAGTTCTGGTCCCATGGATTTAGTGTGCATGGACTTTTTGTGCATTGACAATGACAACAGTGGTGTGGGAAATATTTTGATTGTGACTGATCACTATACTCGCTATGCTCAAGCCTATCCCACCAAAGATCAGAAAGCAGTAACTGTAGCCAAAGTGCTGTGGGAGAAGTTTTTTGTTCACTATGGATTGCCAAATCGACTTCACTCTGACCAGGGGCGGGACTTTGAAAGTCGCCTAATTAAAGAACTGTTAACATTGCTTAACATCAACAACAGCCGCACCACCCCTTATCATCCAGAGGGTGATGCTCTTGTTGAACATGTTGGGTACCCTCCCTAATGGTGCTAAGCAGACCTGGAGCCGACATGTGGGAGCTATGGTACATGCCTACAATTGCACCAGACATGAATCCACTGGCTTTTCTCCTTATTTTCTCATGTTTGGGAGAGAAGCCCGTCTCCCTATTGACATTCAGTTGGGAGTGTCTACTGATGGAGTGGAACAGAGGAATCACTATCAGTATGTGGCACGACTCAGAGTTTAAAAGAGGCCTATCAGGAAAATGCTGCGAAATTAAATGCTGCCAACAAAAGGCGTTTTGATGCCAAAGTTCATTACAAAGACTTACAACCTGGTGATAAAGTGTTTCTCCGCAATTTGGGACCCTCAGCCAAACATAAGTTAGCTGATCGCTGGAGAAATGAGTTGTTTGAAGTTGTAGAAAAACTGCCTAGGATTCCAGTATACAGGATTCGAGGACCGGATCAAAGCCTGGCATAGGAATCATTTGCTTCCGGTACCACAAGTTGCTACTGTTGATGAGGAGCCACAATCTGACATTGCTACAGATTCTAATGATGTGCCTTGTGGCAACAGAGGAGACCAGAGTGATGACAGTGACTGGTTTACACCTCCACCAGAGTCTCCTGTACAGGTTCCTTCACCTAGTACTGATGGGGGCCTCCCTCAGAGGGGAGGTTTGAACCCAGCTACTCCTGCTTTTGAACCAACAGTCCAAAATGTTGTGCCTACAGTTCAGGCATGGTTGGAGCACCAAGTTTTCCCACTAATGCTGTCCCAGAGTTCTCTGGATTTATGCCTGAGGGGTTGAGGAGAGGAGATCGTGTTCGACGTCCTCCACCGGTGTTTACTTATGACACTTTGGGAAGACCCTGCTATGCTGTACAGAACTATGTACAACCTCATGTTCTGACAGACATGATTGCAGCTCATTCTAGACTGGTTAGCATGATGCCTATTTGTTACTAACCATACTTTCTTTGCAGCTAGCTCTGTAATAGATTGCTTCTGGAGAAGTTGTCTGCAGAAGGCGTCAACGATGTTAATTTTTGTTGTTATTTTATGTGTATATCCTTGCCGGGTCGGAAGGATTTTCAGCAGGAGGAGAATGTAGTGATGTGATAATTTCTTTGCCCATCTTTCAAGTGTTTATTCCTGTTATGCAGTGTTTGTTTTTGCCCTTTGTCAATATGGCTGCTGTGCTCTCTTTCTCTCTCTGCAAGAAGGATGAGGTCATCAAAAAGGGCAGAGCAAGGTTTTCTGGGTAAGACTGGGAAAAAGAGAGACATGAGGAGACACAGACATTTTCCTGCTGGAGAAAAGACTGTAACTGAGACACACAGAGACACTGCTAATGATTTCATGTTCCTGAGAGGAAAATATCTTATGTTGTATGGTTCACTGAATGTTATTTCTTCAATACATGGACATTTAAACACTCTGCTGTGTGGATTATTGTCTATATGAATATGTTTTCTCAATTGGGATTTCACTTGCTAATTACAAGCCCTGATTGAGTGGAGGCACTGGCGCTTACTATAAATCCTGTCCTGATCACACAGATTATATAGACTCTGCTCCTAAATACTACACAGGTGGCGTCATCATACCCCAGTAGCCGCCAAGAGTGATTAAAATAGCGCTACAGTAGAAATAGGCAATATGAACTGAAGGCCTGAAAAACACAGTCCAGCGGTAGTGGAGTAATTAGCATAGACCGGTAGAATGGAGGTTAAATTGTGCGGCTGTTAAGTGTAGTAACAGAGTTCTCTGTGTAATCCATGTATAAAGCACCGTACCTCCTAAGAATAAACCGGTCTGTTACGTCCTCCTTGACCTGTGATCATGGGATCCGGGTGTTCGGCATAGGTCTGCAGAGCTGCGGCGTCCTTGCCTCGCTTGGAGACTTCCAGCTACCTCCTGTGCTTCTACTGAGCATGTGCAGGAGGGCCGAGCGGCAAGCCATCACTTCAGCGTGACTTCCTTGACGTTTCTCCTACCCAAGCAGATAGGCTTACTGACGCCAGAATCCCTAGTTGGTGCGGTGAAGATGACGCGTTTCACCAGCCAATAAACGCTGGTTTCATCAAGATCTGATGAAACCAGCGTTTATTGGCTGGTGAAACGCATCATCTTCACCGCACCAATCAGGGATTCCGGCGTCAGTAAGCCTAGTCACTAGAATGGGGGAGAGAGGTTCGTTTTTTCGAGCTGTGGAAGGAAAGCATGGAGCTATCCTGTTGAAGATATCGATTGCAAGCTGTTGCCAGAGTTAAGTATTATTTGACCTTTCTTTGGGATATTGGGAATAGGAGGGAATGTTTGAGTCTTATTAATGTCTATGGTAACTTTTATGTGTAAGAAGCTTTATGTATTTTGATGTCCAGTAAAGTTTTGTTTTATGCTTTTTATCAAAACTGCTCTTGGTGTGTCTGTTCATTTTACCTATTTACTAGATATTTCAGTGGCTGTCCAGTATACCTTCATTATAAATTTTGTTGTTCTCACATTTGATACAACCAGTATATATACAAGTTATAGAAAAATAGTCACACCAAATATTATTTATAAATGAGGAAATATTCCCAAAACCTTTTAATCATAAAGTTGAACTAAATACATTATTGTTCTTTTTAGGCATTTTGTATTTCAGTAAAATGAAAATTGAAAAAGAAAAAATACAACAAAAGACTTCCATGCTGAGACTTTAAAGGAAACCTATACTGAGGGGACTATGGAGAAGACAATGCTGGGCCCCTTCTGAAAATTCTGTTTGCCTGACTGTCTCTGGTTTTTGTCTCAGTACTTTAAGACACTGACCTGGAACAATCATGCAGATGAAGAAATCCAAAGTTCATTCAAAACTACCAATCTGAATACTTGTTCTGGGTCAATTACCTAGAGCAGTGATGGCGAAACTTGGCAACCCAGATGTTTTGGAACTACATTTCCCATGATGCTCATGCACTCTGCAGTGTAGTTGAGCATCATGGGAAATGTAGTTCAAAAACATCTGGGGTGCCAAGGTTCGCCATCACTGACCAAGAGTGTATGGAAGCCAATGGATCAGCATGACAGCCAGGGAACTAGTATTTTTAGAAGAAGTAGTTCCCAAGGTTTGCTGCTATACTTCCTCACTACATGTCCCCTATAATACAATTGTGTAGGGTGCAGACAGGTTAGTGTGTGATGATATATTAGCAGTATGTGTCTCCTTTTTATGTCCTGTACATCCTGGGGAAGGTGAGAGCTCTATGCTGCTCTGTACAGACACACACCGGGTTATACCGCTCCTCTTCCTCTGCCCCCCAACCTGCTCTATTGTCACCCTTCACCCCTCTGCAGATCCTCTCCCCTCCCCCGATCTCCATGAGTCCTCCAAATATAGATGGAGCTCATCACCCACCACCATCTATCAGATCTCACTTCTATCGTTCCCAGTCCCCTCCCCCCAGATGGAGTTATGTGACCTCTAGGGCTGCAACTAACGATTATTTTCATAATCGATTAGTTGGCCGATTATTGTTTCGATTAATCGACTAATCGGATAGAAACGTCAACAAAAAAAAGGTTGGTGTATACTTTAGTTAATATTCTTAAATATCTATATGCAGTGGTAAATATAAATATCCAGCTATATAGTTGGTTATCTAATCCACTCTGAGACAGATATATGTATTATTGGAGGTTTAAATGTGGTACATATCAGACTCAGAGACCAAAATTTTTAAAATTTGAAAAGACCTATGTAGCACCACCCCCGCAGGAGCTGCTGATTAGATTATTGGGTCTACGTCCTGCCTAACAACCCACAGAATTGGCTCGAACCCTCCCTAGGCACAACTGACCCAGAATAGGACTGGAATACCAAATGGCTACACAGATGGGAATATAACACTTCAATAAATAATAATGACCTGTTACCTCTCTCCAGCTGCAGTCCTTCTGGGTAATACAAGGTGACCACACACAAGCTTGCTTTTAAACAGGAAAGTTATTTACTGTGAATCAAATAAACAGTTTCGATACAGTAAAATATGACTTTGTAAAAGGATATACTAATTAATTAATCAAAGATAAGATAAATACTGTGATATCACTCCTCAAGGGCACATTAATTGTTTCAGGAAATGTCTCAGAGCCTATAGGACCACCATCTTAATCACTATTATGCTTTTGGAGATAAGGCTCAGCATTCAGTTAGACACAGTATCAGAATGTCAGACCTATCTGAGTCCGCTGTTTCTTCTCTATATCTTCGCTAGCAACGTTGGTGCACTCGCAATTTGTAATCCACATTGAGGATGGGTGATCAATAGAGAGAATGGCAGCAAACAGTTAGTAATCACCGCGGGGTGTCTGTGCAGGATTGCCGGTAAAACTTCTGTGAGAGATGTACTGGGCCACCTGGTATATTGCCTTCTACTACTCTAAGGCTAATCCTGACTAAAGTTACTTCTTTGATAGATAGAGTCAGTTTTTGGGCAGGTGCCCTCTCACCAACAGGACTGTCTCCCAGGGAGCCTCCGCTGCTGTCTCAGTCTCCGGCCTCTGTCACCAGCCGCGCTAGGTATTTGGGGTGGATGAGTCTGGTCTCTGTAGAACATCGATGGGACCTCCAGGAGGGATCCTCTACTGGAGATGAAACACTGCATCTTAGTCACTTAAGGCCCAGGAGTTTCGGCCTAGCATACAGCATCAGCCCACAGCGCTGGCATCCTGCTTGTCTCACTGTGTCTTTCCCAAGAGAGTGAGCCTGGCTCCTCCCTTCCTTTATAAAGCTTCCCCCAGAAGGCTGTGCGGTGCAGCAGTGCACCCTGGTATTCTCAAAGCACTATGGGCGATGAAGACTGCTCAACTTCCTGAAAGGAAAATAACATCAAAAGACATTCCATAGCCGCTGCAATGTGTCCTTTTGGCCACTAGATGGAGCCGAGTTCCTCTCAAATGTCAAGCAGCAGTCTTTTAGAACTTGTATAATGGAAGACCCCGCTACACACTCCCCCCACTTGAGAAACTTTGGTCCCCAAAGAGGACAACAGCATGTACTCCAGTGCATATGTTGGCAGTACACAAAAAAAAACATTAACATATGCATAACAGGGAATCATCTTCCTTTTCATAAGCAGAGTTCAAACTTAACAACTGCATATTACAACACAGGTTCGACATAGGAACCTCCCACCAATTGTCAGGGGAGGGAAGGTAATTCTGTTCACAGACCCCTGACACTTGAGTGGCTTGTACAGATGTGCCTGGGGGTGAGCTAGGGTTGTCCTCCACCAAATCTGCGGTGGAAGAACTAGGCTGATCAAGAGTTCGTTTGGAAGTAAAGATAGCCTCTTCTGAGCATTCACCCAATTGGTCATAGGTCAGTCTTTTGGGCGGGTGAATGACTCTTCTTTCCCTCTGTTCTTTGGGATGCACGATCTCAGAGGTACTAGGACCAGCCACTTCTGGGGATTCTTCAATGTCCTCCTCCTCATGTTCCAACACACAGGAATCTGATGCTTCAAGAGCGGTCAGTTCTTCTTCAGAGGAAGGTGCAACCTCCTCCTCAGGATCTTCATCATCAACTACTTCTTCTGGAAGCATGTGGAAAGGTATGAATTCGGGGGCTTCCGCCCGAAGGGTTCCTCTGTCAGCCAATTCGGATGAAGACAGGGAGGCAGGTGTGGGTTCTGATAACTGAGACGACCACATCCAGTCAGGTACCTCCTCTTCATCTTCCAGATCTTCAGATGGAGAATTTCCCTCCCTCACATCTGGGAGTGTCGACTGAGATCTGGTGACTGGTCTGGACAGGCGAGAGGTCGAAGGGGTCTCTGGCGAATCTACGACAGGAGGCATGCGAACTGCTTCAGAGAGAGGCAGTAAATGGTTCCTATGCCAAGTCTTCAATGGACCCACACTTCCTTCAGGCCGAATTTGATACACAGGGAGGTTTGGTAGTTGCTTGCAGATAACATAAGGTTGGGACTTCCAGCGGTCTGCCAACTTGTGTTTTCCCGGGACACCCAAGTTCCTCAACAATACCCTGTCCCCTGGTTGCAAGTCTTGGATCCGAACTTTTAAGTCGAAATTCCTTTTATTCCTCAGTCCACGTTGATCAGATGTGGCCTGAGCTTTATCATAGGCCGATTTCAGACTCTTCCGCAGTCGGTCCACATATCCCTTGTGCGATGCTGAAGAGGTGTGATCGGGCGAGATGCCAAAGGCCAAATCCACTGGCAATCGAGCCTCTCGTCCAAACATTAGACGATAAGGGGAATATCCAGTAGCATCACTGACAGTACTGTTGTAGGCATGCACAATGGCAGCTACATGTTTGCCCCAATGCTGTTTCTTCTCTGAGCTTAAAGTCCCCAACATGTCCAAAAGAGTCCTGTTAAATCTTTCCGGCTGGGCATCCCCTTGTGGATGGTAGGGAGTAGTTCTAGTCTTTTGGATGCCTAACAGATCTAACAGTCTCTTGATCAGTCTGCTTTCAAAGTCTCTTCCCTGATCTGAATGGAGGCGTTGTGGTAACCCATAGTGTACAAAGAACTTTTCTACAAGAACTTTGGCTACTGTAGAGGCCTTCTGATCCCTTGTTGGGAATGCTTGGGCGTATCTGGTAAAATGGTCTGTTACCACAAGGACATTCCCTTGGCCACTCAGATCAGGCTCTAGGCAAAGGAAATCAATGCACACCAGTTCCATGGGTCCCTGGCTTTGCAGATGGCCCATTGGGGCTGCTTGACGTGGCAGAGTCTTCCTTTGTATACATCGGACACAAGAATGACAGTATCCTTCAACTTCGGCCCTCATACAGGGCCAGTAGAACCTGTCTCTGACAAGCTGAAAAGTTCTTTCAGGTCCCAGATGGCCATGATTATCATGAAGAGCAGCCAGAACTCTCTCCCTGTATTTAGCTGGTAAGAACAGTTGCCACTTCTCCTCCAGGTCTTCAGATGGGCCTCTTCGGTAGGCCACCCCTTCTCGGATCTGTAACCGGGTCCACTCTCTATGCAACAGACGGGCCCCCTGAGGAGAGTCGGTGAGAAGCAACTCAGGGCGCTGGATCTCCAAGGCTTCCAAAAGAAGTTTTCCCAGAGGGTCTTCCAGCTGCTCCTTCCTCAAGTCCCTTTTGGACAGCCGGGGTAAATCTTCCCCTTCAACCTGGGTCACCCTGCAATAGTATTTGGGTACTCCGACAGCCGAAACCCCAATCTCTTCGGCTCTTGATCCTCCTCTGGATCGAAGTTCAGTTCCCTGATATAGGGCACGCACCCCTTCTGGAGCCAAATGGGTCCATTCTTCATCAGGTTCGTGTGGTGCATGCAACCTTCTGGATAGGGCATCTGCATCCCTGTTCCCGATTCCTGGCCGATACTTCAGGCTGAAGTTGAAGCTAGAGAGGGCAGCCAACCATCTGTGTCCTGTTGCATCCAGCTTAGCTGTAGTCAACAGATAGGTAAGGGGATTATTATCCGTCTTGACAATGAATTCAGCTCCGTACAGGTAATCTTTCAGTTTGTCGACCACTGCCCACTTTAAGGCCAGGAATTCAAGTTTGTGGGTAGGATAATTCCTTTCAGCAGGTAGTAGACTCCTGCTCACGTAGGCTACGGGTCGCAGGTGGCCCCCATGTTCCTGGTAGAGTACCCCACCCAGCCCATCTCGGCTGGCATCGACATGTAGTTCATATGGTTTCGTGGGTTCTGCGTAGGCCAACACAGGGGCAGTGGTTAGATTCTTTTTCAACTGAATGAAAGCCACTTCACATTCTGGGGTCCACTGATCCTGGATGGACTCCTTGGCCTTCCGGGGTCCCATGGTGGACTTCATTGGCTTGACCAGTTCAGGAACGTCATCTTCTTCGTTCTTTAGTAACTCATTGAGGGGTCGGGCAATCTTGGCGAACCCCTCTACAAACCTCCTGTAATAGGAGCAAAAACCCAGGAACGACCGAAGTTCGGTCACATTTGTAGGTCTCGGCCAGGAGGCGACAGCATCCAGCTTGTCCGGGTCGGTGGCCACCCCTTCTTCAGACACGATGTGGCCCAGGTAATGGACCGAGGACTGATAGAATTGGCACTTCTCAGGAGAAAGTTTCAGGCCTTCTTCATGTAGCCTCTTCAGGACCTTTTCCAACCTCTCCTCGTGTTCTTCCAAAGTTCTGCCAAACACGATAACATCATCCAAGTATACCAGTACCTCTATCAAATTCATATCTCCAACGGTCCTTTCCATCAGCCTTTGGAAGGTAGCAGGGGCCCCTGACAATCCCTGAGGCATGCGATTGAACTCAAAGAACCCCACAGGGGTGATGAAGGCTGTCTTCTCCCGATCTTCAGGGTGCATGGGGATCTGATAATACCCACTCTTTAAGTCCATCACACTGAACCACTTCGCCCCTGACAGGCTCTGTAGGGCGTCTTCGATTCGAGGAGTGGTATACTGGTCTGGGATGGTTCTTCTGTTCAGTGTTCGGTAGTCGATACAAAGCCTCAGAGATCCGTTTTTCTTCCGGACTACCACTATCGGAGAAGCATATGGGCTCCTGGATTCTCGAATAACCCCAGTCTTCTTGAGTTCCGCCAGCTGCTGACGTAGATCTTCTAAGTCACCTAAGGGAACTCGCCGGACTCTTTCTCGGAAAGGTTTGTCCTCACTCAGGCGGATCTTATGAGTGGCACTCCTGGCGCATCCCACGTCGAACTCAGCCCTAGAAAATATTCCTCGCCATCCAGCAAGTTGTGCCTTGGCCCTCTTCACCCATTCTGGTGGGAGGGCAGCGTTTCCAGAGCAGAGCTCTTCTATAACATCTTCACCCCTTCCCTCCTCTTTAAGATCAGATGGGACAACTGGGGTAGCCGGGTTAACTTGGCCCAACAGCACTCTGGCCGGTACCTTCACCGGTGTAGTAGAGGTGTTTCTGACACTCACTAAAACCCTTCCATGGTTTTTCTGTAACACCTTCAAAGGGATCACTTCAGGGATTACTTCTATCCCTCTCTCCTCTTCCTGTGGACCTGATTCAAAGATGATAAAAGGGCCCGGCTGTTTCCATGTGAGTTTAACGGAAGCTTTCAGACAAGCCACCTCTCCTGGCTGCAAAACCTTTTCCGTTCTGTCCAACTTCCAGAGTCTTCCAACTCCTTCTGCAGGAGTCTCTTGCTCCAATACTAATCGTTGATAGGCCTGCCGTAGCATGGGGTGAATCCTTGGCGCTGGAGCATCCTGTCCCTGGACCAGTTGTGTCAGGAGGCGCCTTACTAGGTCAGTGTTGGTCCCTACGATGAGAGAGCTTTTGTTGGCCCCTGGCGGACGAGGACAGACCACCGCTAGGGTGTCGAAGGTTTCAGCTTCACCAGCCACTGATGGGTCAAAGGTCAACTTGATTGGCAGATACCCGTCATAGGGAAAACTTTGAGTCCCGATACCCCATATCTCCAGATCTTCCAACTTCTGCAGAGGTAGATGGGTAAGGTGTTTATCATAGAAGTCTCTATACAGAAGAGTCACTTGGGCCCCAGTGTCAAGGAGGGCTCTTGTGTAAATTCCTTCTACCTGGACAGAGACTACAGGGGAAGGCCCGACCAAGTTAGTTGGGAATTCTCTTGAAGTGGCCTTGTTGTCTGATTCAGTTCTCTGCACCCAGGCTCTTTTCTTTTTTTTTCTTCTGGACTTCAGTCCCCTCTGGGCCCGGTGTGCATTGATTTTCCTTCTCTCAGTAGCCTGGAGTATAGAACTAGGGGCGTTGTACCTGGATCTGACTCCCTGACTCAGATTCCCTGAATCATTGAGTCTCTTGGATTCCCTTGAAACTGGCGGGCACCCGGTCGACTCCTTCACGGGTGCCCTCTGAAGTTTTTCCGCTGGCTTGCGAGGTTCTGAGGCGACATTTCCTGGGCTGGGACATACTCCTCTAACATGTCCTACTCCCCCACAGTTGAAACAAGTTAGCGATCTCCTAGGTCTCGGTTCCGGGTCTACTCTAAGGTTAGAAGGTTTATCCGGCTTCTCTGACACGTTCCCATCAGGTAGAGTAGATGCCTGACTAGTCAGGATGGACACCATTTCTATCAACTGGGACACCTGGGTCTTTAGGAGTTCAACTTGCGAGTCACTTTCTTTTGCACTTATCACTCTGACACGAGCAGTTGAGTCAAACTGCCGACTCTTCCTTTTGTTGTCTAACATGACCTCTTCTTCTCTGACCATTCGGATCAGGTCAGGGTATTCCAGAATGCCACCATCTTGGCGAGTTCGCAACAGTATGGCAATGGGATCTAAGGGTTGAGCCCCTCTCAGCACCTGCCGTGCACGAGTCTCATCTACCTTCCGGGGGTCTATCCCTTTCTTTATCAAGATCTGGTGGATGATCTTATCTAGGCGTCTAATAAATTCGGACAACTTCTCTTCCTCTTCTTGGTAACAGTGGTCTAACTGGTAAAGAAGTTCAGCCACGTTCTCCGTCCGACCAAATACATCTTGTAGAATGTCTAGATAATCCTGTGCAGTACAGTTCTTTTTGCTTAGCTTGAGATTACGTACGGCCTCTAGTGCAGGTCCCTTTAAACTTTCTGTGATTCTCTGTTTCTTGTGCTGTTCTGGTACCTCCCACTCTTCCAAAGCCTGAGTGGCGGTATCTAACCACTCTTCAAACCCATCTTCTGTCGAAGGCACAGGCTGTTTCCCAGAGAATGTCCTGAGCTTCCTATATTCAGTCATCAGATAGTTTGGGGAGTCCTTACTACATTTTGCTACGATTTCCCCGAGAACAGCACACAGTTCTGAGCTAAAGGTAGACAAAGGTGGTGACTCTGGACTCCCTTCTTGGACACCTTTTTCTTTGCTGGATCCCCCAGGAGTGGTGGATGAGGGACCTTCAGTAAGGACTTCTGGATGTATTAAGAAAAGTTCTGTTTGGTCAGTAGTCTTTACACTGGTTCCCTTAAAGTAATCAGGGACCCCCTTCCTCCACTCACACAATGCATACGTGTGTGGAACGGTGGTGTCTGTCTTTATGTCAGTCACCCAGAATTTCCTGTCTGTGGACAGTGCCCTTAAAACTGGGAGGAGTTTTTCCTCAGTCCAGACCTCTCCCTTGATTTCAACCACCAGGCCATTTTCCACTACGACATTCTCTTCCCTGCACCACTCGGCTGCAGCGGTAGGATCCATTTCTGCGTTGAGGGGGATTCTGTGGCTGAGAGGGTTGTGTTGCAGGACTGTAGATGATCCCGGACGAGCCCCCACGTGTAGCACCACCCCCGCAGGAGCTGCTGATTAGATTATTGGGTCTACGTCCTGCCTAACAACCCACAGAATTGGCTCGAACCCTCCCTAGGCACAACTGACCCAGAATAGGACTGGAATACCAAATGGCTACACAGATGGGAATATAACACTTCAATAAATAATAATGACCTGTTACCTCTCTCCAGCTGCAGTCCTTCTGGGTAATACAAGGTGACCACACACAAGCTTGCTTTTAAACAGGAAAGTTATTTACTGTGAATCAAATAAACAGTTTCGATACAGTAAAATATGACTTTGTAAAAGGATATACTAATTAATTAATCAAAGATAAGATAAATACTGTGATATCACTCCTCAAGGGCACATTAATTGTTTCAGGAAATGTCTCAGAGCCTATAGGACCACCATCTTAATCACTATTATGCTTTTGGAGATAAGGCTCAGCATTCAGTTAGACACAGTATCAGAATGTCAGACCTATCTGAGTCCGCTGTTTCTTCTCTATATCTTCGCTAGCAACGTTGGTGCACTCGCAATTTGTAATCCACATTGAGGATGGGTGATCAATAGAGAGAATGGCAGCAAACAGTTAGTAATCACCGCGGGGTGTCTGTGCAGGATTGCCGGTAAAACTTCTGTGAGAGATGTACTGGGCCACCTGGTATATTGCCTTCTACTACTCTAAGGCTAATCCTGACTAAAGTTACTTCTTTGATAGATAGAGTCAGTTTTTGGGCAGGTGCCCTCTCACCAACAGGACTGTCTCCCAGGGAGCCTCCGCTGCTGTCTCAGTCTCCGGCCTCTGTCACCAGCCGCGCTAGGTATTTGGGGTGGATGAGTCTGGTCTCTGTAGAACATCGATGGGACCTCCAGGAGGGATCCTCTACTGGAGATGAAACACTGCATCTTAGTCACTTAAGGCCCAGGAGTTTCGGCCTAGCATACAGCATCAGCCCACAGCGCTGGCATCCTGCTTGTCTCACTGTGTCTTTCCCAAGAGAGTGAGCCTGGCTCCTCCCTTCCTTTATAAAGCTTCCCCCAGAAGGCTGTGCGGTGCAGCAGTGCACCCTGGTATTCTCAAAGCACTATGGGCGATGAAGACTGCTCAACTTCCTGAAAGGAAAATAACATCAAAAGACATTCCATAGCCGCTGCAATGTGTCCTTTTGGCCACTAGATGGAGCCGAGTTCCTCTCAAATGTCAAGCAGCAGTCTTTTAGAACTTGTATAATGGAAGACCCCGCTACACCTAAAACCACTGTTTTGCTAATTTTCAGGCCGGATTGGTATAGAACATTCATGATAGACTCTCTTATTAATAGGCAGGTAGCTTGATACAAGCTCCCTGCGCCTGCTGTCACTTATGCTGGCCATACACAAACTACATTTTTTTAGAACATTTTTCAAAAACATTCATCTGATTTTACAACCATTAGTGGGGTCCGTTTGGTGTTCGTTGTTAACCACGGTGACAGGAAAATTCGAAGGAGCAGAATAGAAAACTTCTCGATCAAACAAATCTTTAAATAGTGTATGTGGTTTTTGCTCAGAAGTTATATTCATTTTAAAATTAAATGTTAAAAGCAAGTGGAATTTTCAAACAACACTCGTCCATTCAACAAATATACAAATCATTTTTGTATAAATATAGATGCAAATATTTTTGTCCAAAAATCCAATCCATGTATGGGCGGCAGAAGACCTTTAGTAGCAGCATAGGAATCATTTGCTTCCGGTACCACAAGTTGCTACTGTTGATGAGGAGCCACAATCTGACATTGCTACAGATTCTAATGATGTGCCTTGTGGCAACAGTGGAGACCAGAGTGATGACAGTGACTGGTTTACTCCTCCACCAGAGTCTCCTGTACAGGTTCCTTCACCTAGTACTGATGGGGGCCTCCACCAGAGTCTCCTGTACAGGTTCCTTCACCTAGTACTGATGGGGGCCTCCCTCAGAGGGGAGGTTTGAACCCAGCCACTCCTGCTTTTGAACCAACAGTCCAAAATGTTGTGCCTACAGTTCCAGGCATGGTTGGAGCACCAAGTTTCCCCACTAATGCTGTCCAAGAGTTCTCTGGATTTATGCCTGAGGGGTTGAGGAGAGGAGATCGTGTTCGACGTCCTCCACCGATGTTTACTTATGACACTTTGGGAAGACCCTGCTATGCTGTACAGAACTATGTACAACCTCATGTTCTGACGGACATGATTGCAGCTCATTCTAGACTGGTTAGCATGATGCCTATTTGTTACTAACCATACTTTCTTTGCAGCTAGCTCTGTAATAGATTGCATCTGGAGAAGTGGTCTGCAGAAGGCGTCAACGATGTTAATTTTTGTTGTTATTTTATGTGTATATCCTTGCCGGGTCGGAGGGATTTTCAGCAGGAGGAGAATGTAGTGATGTGATAATTTCTTTGCCCATCTTTCAAGTGTGTATTCCTGTTATTCAGTGTTTGTTTTGCCCTTTGTCAATATGGCTGCTGTGCTCTCTTTCTCTCTCTGCAAGAAGGATGAGGTCATCAAATAGGGCAGAGAAAGGTTTTCTGGGTAAGACTGGGAAAAAGAGAGACATGAGGACACACAGACATTTTCCTGCTGAAGAACAGACTGTAAGTGCTGTAACATCCCCTCACTGAGACACACAGAGACACTGCTAATGATTTCATGTTCCTGAGAGGAAAATATCTTATGTTGTATGGTTCACTGAATGTTATTTCTTCAATACATGGACATTTAAACACTCTGCTGTGTGGATTATTGTCTATATGGATATGTTTTCTCAATTGGGATTTCACTTGCTAATCACAAGCCCTGATTGAGTGGAGGCACTGGCGCTTACTATAGATCCTGTCCTGATCACACAGATTATATACTCTGCTCCTAAATACTACACAGGTGGCGTCATCATACCCCAGTAGCCGCCAAGAGTGATTAAAATAGCGCTTCAGTAGAAATAGGCAATGTGAACCGAAGGCCTGAAAAACACAGTCCAGCGGTAGTGGAGTAATTAGCATAGACCGGTAGAATGGAGGTTAAATTGTGCGGCTGTTAAGTGTAGTAACAGAGTTCTCTGTGTAATCCATGTATAAAGCACCGTACCTCCTAAGAATAAACCAGTCTGTTACATCCTCCTGAACCTGTGATCATGGGATCCGGGTGTTCGGCGTAGGTCTGCAGAGCTGCGGCGTCCTTGCCTCGCTTGGAGACTTCCAGCTACCTCCTGTGCTTCTACTGAGCATGTGCAGGAGGGCCGAGCGGCAAGCCGTCACTTCAGCGTGACTTCCTTGATGATTCTCCTACCCAAGCAGATAGGCTTATTGACGCCGGAATCCCTGGTTGGTGCGGTAAAGATGACGCATTTCACCAACCAATAAACGCTGGTTTCATCAAGGTCTGATGAAACCAGGGTTTATTGGCTGGTGAAACGCATCATCTTCACCGCACACCAACCAGGGATTCCGGCGTCAGTAAGCCTAGTCACTAGGATGGTTGGAGAGAGGTTACTTTTTTCGAGCTGTGGAAGGAAAGCATGGAGCAAAAAACCTCCTCAGTGTCCTGTTGCAGATATCGAGTGCAAGTTGTTGCCAGAGTTAAGTATCATTTGACCTTTCTTGGGGATATTGGGAATAGGAGTGTATGTTTGAGTCTTATTAATGTCTATGGTAACTTTTATGTGTAAGAAGCTTTATGTATTTTGATGTCCAGTAAAGTTTTGTTTTTTTGCTTTTCATCAAAACTGCTCTTGGTGTGTCTGTTCATTTTACCTATTCACTAGATATTTCAGTGGCTGTCCAGTATACCTTCATTATAAATTTTGTTGTTCTCACATTTGATACAACCAGTATATATACAAGTTATAGAAAAATAGTGACACCAAATATTTATAAATGAGGAAATATTCCCAAAACCTTTTAATCATAAAGTTGACCTAAATACATTATTGTTCTTTTTAGACATTTTGTATTTCAGTAAAATGAAAATTGAAAAAGAAAAAATGCAACAAAAGACTTCCATGCTGAGACTTTAAAGGTAACCTATACTGAGGGGACTATGGAGAAGACAATGCCGGACCCCTTCTGAAAATGCTGTTTGCCTGACTGTCTCTGATTTTTGTCTCAGTACTTTTAGACACTGACCTGGAACAATCATGCAGATGAAGAAATCCAAGTTCATTCAAAACCACCAATCTGGATACTTGTTTTGGGTCAATTACCTAGAGCAGTGATGGGGAACTTTGGCACCCCAGATGTTTTGGAACTACATTTCCCATGATGCTCATGCACTCTGCAGTGTAGTTGAGCATCATGGGAAATGTAGTTCAAAAAAATCTGGGGTGCCAAGGTTCGTCATCACTGACCAAGAGTGTATGGAAGCCATTGGATCAGCATGACAGCCAGGGAACTAGTATTTTTAGAAGAAGTAGTTCCCAAGGTTTGCTGCTATACTTCCTCCCTACATGTCCCCTATAATACAATTGTGTAGGGTGCAGACAGGTTAGTGTGTGATGATATATTAGCAGTATGTGTCTCCTTTTTATGTCCTGTACATCCTGGGGAAGGTGAGAGCTCTATGCTGCTCTGTACAGACACACACCGGGTTATACCGCTCCTCTTCCTCTGCCCCCAACCTGCTCTATTTTCACCCTTCCCCCCCTCTGCAGACCCTCCCCCGATCTCCATGAGTCCTTCCCAGTCCCCTCCCACCAGATGGGGTCATGTGACCTCTCCTAGATGTACAGAGGATGCAGTGTGGTCACAGTGATGGGATAGGATGTAGTCACCTCTCCTCTCTTTCCTCCTCCTATTCCATGTACACCGAGGAGTGGGGAAAAAAGGAGGAAAGGTTCCCATTGTCACTCACTGTGATAACTTCCTGTTTGGAAAATTAGAGGAGATAGAATCACAAGTGACTGTCCAATAGCAGTGACCCCTGTAGTTGGTTAGTCATTCCAGCCAATCACAGTGATCTGTGAGGGAGGGAGAAATCTCACTTAACCACATAACGACCGCCCGCCGCAGTTTTACTGCGACAGGCAGCCGCTTCTGAGCAAAGCAACGTTATGTTACGTCGCTCGCTCAGGAGACTCTAGGGGACGAGCACGCACCGCCGGTGGCGCGCTCCCACCCCCGCTCGTTACCTGGGGAGCCAGCGCGTGTGACCGGCGGCTCCGATGGCCGCCGGCCGCTCGCGATCTCCCGCAGCTGAGAATGAAGGACGGACGGCTGACGTAAATACAGCTGTCTGTCCTTCTCCCTGAAGTGATCACAGAGGCTACGCGATCCTGCTATATAGGATCGCATGTCTCTGTGATTACTTCACAAGCCATGCCCCCTGACAGTTAGAATCACGCCCCTAGGGACACATTTAACCCACTGATCACTAGTAATGTTAACCTCTTCCCTGCCAGTGTGATTATTACAGTAACAGTGCAAATTTTTAGCACTGATTACTGTAGTAATGTCACTGGTAACCCCAAAAGTGTCAAAAATGTCAGTTAGAGGTCCGATCTGTCCGCCGCAATGTCGCAGTCTCGCAAAAAATCGCAGATCGCTGCCATTACTAGTAAAAAATAAACAGTAAAAATGACATAAATCTTTCCCGTAGTTTGTAGACGCGATAACTTTTGCTCAAACCAATCAAAATACGCTTTTTGCGATTTTATTTACCAAAAATATGTAGCAGAAAACAAATTGGCCTAAAATGTTAAAAAATTATGATTTTTACTTTTTTTGGGGAATGTTATAGCAGAATGTGAAAAATATTGTTTTTTTTTCCAAAATTGTCGCTCTTTTTTTGTTTATAGCGCAAAAACTAAAAATCGCACAGGTGATCAAATACCACCAAAAGAAAGCTCTATTTGTGGGGGAAAAAGGATGTAAATTTAGTTTGGGTACAGCGTCCGTGTAAATGTCCGTTAAAGTAAGTGCCGAATTGCAAAATAGGGCCCGGTCATTAAGGGGGAAATGCTTCCGGTCTTAAAGTGGTTTAAATGGAATTAAACACAAAACTAAAAATGAAATATTCTGCAGCTCACCGATCATTAGATGTGGTGGCTGCTTTAGTTTGTTTAGGCTATTTTCCCTCTTTTCACCTGGTGATCTGGCCAGTAACACACCTCCTGTATTAGGGAGTCGCCACTCTGGATGAAATAGCATGGAAACACCTTTTGGACAGCAGCATTATCAGTGTGAGGGGGAGATGAGATGTACTATGAGATTGAGGTACACTAACAAATTAAGGCCAAATTCCAGCTCACACTTTAGCAAATTTTTTTTTTTTTTTTACTTTTAGGATGAAACTTTACCATAAATAAAAGCTGATCATTGTAAACACCCCTGTCAGTGGCAAATGTTTCATCCCTGTAAACTGATACAGAGGACCTTGTTCTTTTGAAAAACAGCAGACTTACTGGCCAGTAGGGATGATCGAACGGTTCGGGTCGACCATCGGTTCGGCCCGAACATTGGGTGTTTGAGGTTCGGCCGAATTTAGAACTTTTTGCCCAAAAAGTTCGGAATTCGGCAACCAGAACCGACCAAAATGCAATGGGACAGGAAATGGGCTTTAAAAGCCCGTGATTGGACCAGAACCATTAGCAAAAGCCAATTGAGGGGACAGGAGAATGCTAGAAATGTGATTGGAGTGACTAGGGGGTCCATAGTCCAATCATTAGTGAATACGCCCCCCAGTATATAAGATAGCCCCCGCCAAATTCCTAGCATTCTTATACGGGACATGGAAGAGAGTGGAATGCTGTTCTTTTACTTCTGTTACAAAGTGTTACAAAGTGTCATTTGAAATTTATTAGTGTGAGGAAAGGGATATCTAGTGTAGTTAGAGTGCTCTTTTACACTTTAGTTAGCTTTAATTTATTCAGATTCTGTAGGGAAAGTGTTAAGTGTAAGGAGACAGTAGTGTAGTGTAGGGTTAACTGACAGTGACTGCTATGGCAGGGTGACAAAACCCTTCCAAAGCAGGGTGACCGCTATAGAGAAATGATCATTTCTCTGAGTTGCTTCGGAACTGGAATATGGCTTCTCACCAGCCAGCATTTTTTATGCTGCAGGGGTTGCCACTGCCAGTGCTTTTTTTGAGGACATGTTTGATGTCAGACATGACATCTGAACATGTGTATAGGGGGTATATATGCACAACCATGTCTGTATATATACACCTAGACATATATAGGTGTGATAGTAGCAGAAATATATGCTTGCACTAATGAAATCATTTACACTAATATATTTCTGCTACTATCACACCTATATATGGCTAGGTGTGTATATACATATAAGTATGTGTGTATATACACCACTATACACAAGTTCAGATGTTTTGCCTGCCTCAAAAGAACCCCAAAAAATGCCCAAAAAAACGCTAGAGCCAAAAAAAAAAAAAAAAAATGCCCAGGTGTGTTGAGCAGGCATTTTTTGGGGGTTTTTGGAGGCAGGCAAAACATCTGAACTTGTGCACAGTACCACTATACATAAGATCAGATGTTTTTTCTGACTCCAAGGAACCCAAAAAAATGCCTGTTATTAAACCGGCAAGGTGCTGTGAAAAGCAAGAAGCCATACTCCAGAAGATCTATAATTGCACTAATACAAACTATCTTTTTCTTTATGGTTCTGGACATGCTACAGAGCTGAAACTTCACAGGTACACATTTTAGACCCCCCAGATACTAAATCCAAAGTCAAAATCAAAAAATCATTCTCTTTTTTTTTTTTTCAATAATTGGCTTTTTTTATCAAAAATGACAATTTTTAAGAACTTTTTTTTGTGTGATTAATAGTTAATAGGGCATGACCCAGAACCCTAGGCACTTTTTAGGGGCATTTATTGGGTTTTAGGGCTTAAAAATTGTGTTTTTTGATTACCCAAGTTCGGGTCCCATTGATTTCAATGGGGTTCTGAAATCCGGGCCGAACTTTCGGGAAGTTCGGATGTTCTGGCCGAACCAAACTTTTCAAAAGTTCGATCATCCCTACTGGCCAGATCACTAGATGAAAATAGAAGTAAGAAAGCCTAAAAAAGAAAATGATTCTAGCTATCACATTTAGGAATTGGTGAACTGCAATGCAATAATTGTTTGCTTATGAGGTTAATACCACTTTAGGTGTCCCCCAATAATGTATCTTTCCAACCCATCCCTCTCTCCCTGTGATGTCACCATTCTCTGCACCGAGTTCTCACATCTCCCGATTCCCCCCACAGGCCCTTTATGCAGCCTCTCCCTAGTACACATATCCCAGCATGGAGGGGCTCAGTGAAGGTGGTGGTGGTGAAGGTGTGGAGATGTCGGATCGGGTCACACAGATCATAAAACGAGATCCGCCCGGCCTCATAATCCAGATCTATCCTGACTCTGTTACTGGAGATATTGGTGGGTAAGGGGATTACTATACTGTCATGTATCATCTTATACTGATCACCATTCCTGTACAATCCCCAGGACTTGTTATTATTTCCAATCCATGACTGCCCTCCTCTCCTGTCTATACTGGGGTAACACATCCCGACTATCCATTTATCTGATCCCCCGACATCCACTTCCCAGTAATGCCTACCTGAGGAGAAACTCAGACTGCTCAACACCTGAGGATCCTGAAATCTCTCTGGTGTTTCTGGACGATTCTGGTTTCTATCTGACCTGGAAACAGTTTTCCTGTCATCTGATATATGTAGATTATTATTGGCTGTTTTTACATCCAGCAATATGTCTGCAGCTCCCTGTATATAGAAGTCTACATTTACCTCTGTTATTATATCAGATAATGTGTGTAATGTGTGTGATATCCCAGCCACATCCAGACCCCCTCCATCATGGAGGAGCTTCTCATGTCTCTCTCTGTCCTCATTATCTCCATCCTCAGTATCACACAAGTCACCTGTGTCTGATTCCTGTAAGACAGTCAGTGGATCCGTCATGTTACACAGCTCCTCAATGTGACGCATCTTCCTGGACAGCTCCTCCTCCTTTATTTCCAGATCCCGGATGGAGATGGAGATCCGCTCTGCCCGCCCGGAGATCTCCCTCAGGATTCTCTTCTCCAGGTCTTCCAGACGTCTCCTGAGATCTCTAAACAGGGCAGTGACTCTCTCGGTGTCACCAGCTGCTTTTTCTTCTACTTTCCTCCTGTGTTCCTGCAGACTCTGGACTCTTTCCTCCGTCTCCTCTCTCTTTGTCAGAAGTTTCTGCAGAACATTTCTCAGTGTCTCCTTCTTCTTCTTAGAAGCCTCATCCAGCATCTCCACCTGGTGTCCTCGATGTTCTCCAGCCAAAGTGCAGGACACACAGATACAGGTATCATCCTCAGTGCAGTAATACTCCAGGATCTTCTTATGGACGGAGCATTTTCTGCTCTCCATGGACAAGGTGGGGTCACATAAGATGTGTTCTGGGGACTTTTTGTGGACTCTCAGGTGTTTATCACACAGAGAAACCTCACAGAGCAGACAGGATCTAACAGCAGGCACAGGAGAGTCCACACAGTGAGTACAGAAGACCCCGGAGTCCTCCTGATCAGGCTGAGCAGACAGGAAGTTCTCCACTATGTTACACAGTGTTATGTTCCTCTGCAGTGTAGGCCGATCCGGAAACTTCTCTCTGCATTCAGGACAGGAATATCCTCCAGACCCCCCCTGTGTATCCAGCACACGATCAATACAGACCCGGCAGAAGTTGTGTCCACATCTCAGGTTTACAGGATCTGTATAAATGTTCAGACAGACGGAACATTCTAGCTCAGCTCTCAGATTAGCAGACGCCATCGCTGACAGCAGAAGAGAGAAATGAAACTAAAAGTCTCTGACACCGGGGAAGAATGCAGTTGGGAGGGGTGACCTCCTCCTACACAGGGTGAGGCTGGGCTGTGACTTCTACTTTATTCATAGGATTCATTATATGGAGGGACAGAGATAATAAGAGGGCCTCATTTAGAACAATGTCCCAGTTCTGGAAAAAAGCTTATCTTGTAGATTGAGGGGGAAAAAGGAACAGCCATTTTATTTATCAAACATGTATTTATGATTAAGCAGATATATTGGATGTATATGTTAGAAGTCATATTGTATAACAGCTGTTCAAAAGTCATTTACACCTCTAGCTGTACAGATTGCTATCTCGATCTTTGAAGACCTGTTCAGCCAACGAGTCTTAGAAGTGACAAGCCATGTGAATGACCATCTGCATATCAAAGAATGTCACCAAAGACTCAGCTCACTCCATCAGTCTCCTCACTCATCACCAGCTTACTAACAGACATATCAGCCTGGACGTCACATCAATTCCTCAAACTCAACTTATCCAAAACCCAGCTCATGGTATTTCCTCCCCCACATTCCTCTTCTCCTGATTTCTCTGTCAACATCAACGGCACAACTATCAACCCCGTCCACCCATGCCAAGGTCCTAGGTATAATCCTGGACTCTGAACTATCCTTTTGGCGACACATCCAGTCACTATCCAAAGCTTGCCGCCTCAACCTCCGCAACAACTCCAAGATACGTCCCTTCCTAACCAATGATACCACAAAGCTTCTAATCCACTCCCTGGTCATCTCTCGTCTTGACTACTGCAACTCCATTCTCATTGGCTTACCTTTAAAAAGGCTCCTCCCCCTTCAGTCCATCATGAATGCTGCTGCCAGGTTTATCCACCTTGCAAACCGCTCTGTGTCAGCTACCGTTCTTTGCCCATCCCTCCATTGGCTGCCACTCAACCAACAAATTAAATTCAAGTTACTAACCATAACTTACAAAGTCATCCCTAACTTGGCGCCTAGCTACATCGCTAATCTGGTCTCAAAATACTAACTAACTCGTTCTCTTCGTTCCTTCCAGGACCTCCTGCTCTCTAGCTCCCTTGTAATCACTTCCCATGCTCGCCTCCAGGACTTCTCCCGAGCTTCTCCCATCCTCTGGAATGCTCTACCCCAATCTGTCCGACTATCTTCTACTTTGTCTACTTTCAGACGATCTCTGAAAACACATCTCTTCAGAGAAACCTATCTGGCATCCACCTAACAACTGTACTCTTATTTTCTCCATCAGCCCATCCCCCACAGTTATTACCTCTTGTATCACTTGACCCTCCCTCTTAGATTGTAACCTCTAACGAGCAGGGCCCTCTGATTCCAACTGTATTAGGGTGTATTGTATTTGTACTGACTACCCTCAAGTTGTAAAGCCCTGCGTAAACTGTCGGCGTTATATTAATCCTATATGATAATAATAATAAATGGGACTTCAAAAGAATTTAGATCGATCGGTCCCACCCTTTGTAAAAATATAAAATTGTAATACAAGTCCTTAGCCAGATAGAGCAATTGTTTTTAAACCAACACAATGTAATGTGACTGAATTGCTCTCCAAATATGTCTTTCTACCTACATGTTTGTAAACTAAATATATTTTTCAATCTGGCTTCAACAGTCAAAATGTTACTGAAACCCATAAGTTTTGGGGTTTCCCCTACAATAGCATACTCACTGTGTTCATAGCCAGGGGCATAACTAGTGGCAGGCACACCAGAAACTAGTGATCGACCGATATTGTTTTTTTACCGCCAATACCGATACTGATTTTTTGGTCATCGGATATCGGTAACAGCCGTTATTGGCCAATATTTTCAGACATTAAAATTTATTTATTTTTTTATATATCTACAGGTACTGTGGTGGAGGGATCTGGGGGTCTAAAAGACCCCAAACCCCTCCTTTGCACTTAAAAGCATTCAAAACGTCAAGTTTGGCTGTTTTGAATGCTGTACGTTTTTGAATTTGGCGTCGCCAGTACCCGGAAGTGATGTCATGACATCACTTCCGGGTACTCGGCGGCGCCGAATTAAAAGAGATGGAGACCCGGTCAGACGGCGGCAGTGAAGGTAGGATGCCCGGGTTTCCCGGTGGGGCAGGAGTCCCAGGCGAGCCCTGGAAGGCGGCGGGAGGGGGGAGAGACGTCCCCTCCCGCTCCTTGGAATGACAGCCGAGCGGCTTCTCAGCTGCATCAGTTGTCATAACAAGACAGCCAACTGTCGGCTATGGACACCGGTACCGGGGTGATTCCTCTAGCTGCAAGCATCACCCCGGTACAAGCACGTTCCCGAAATATCTGCAATATTGGTAAATCAAAAGGCCGATTCCGATATATCGGGGAAAGTGAATATCGGCCCTCAATATATCGGCTTTGCCGATAATCGGTCGATCTCTACCAGAAACATGCCCCATATCTAGTGCTCATTGCCCAGAGTCCCAGAACTGCCCTGACCACATACCATTTCCTCTATTGTACCACCTGTCAGACCTACTTTACAGAGCCAACTGAAGTGCTCTGAAATTCCTCCTCAGCTTTGTGCTGCAGGTCTGACAGGCGTCAGGTGGAGACAGGAGCTAGTAGCTGATTGTCCACCCACACTCCAGCCCCCCTCGGGAATGTAGTGATATCAAGCATTGCTGCACACTGAGCCTGTGTGATGGAGTTGTGAGTGTGACAGATTTAACCAGTTCTGGACCGGAAGAATGTGCCCCCCTTAATGACCAGGCCATTTTTTTGCAATTCGGCACTGCGTTACTTTAACGGACAATTGCACGTTTGTGCGACCCTGTACCCAAATAAAATTGATTTCCTTTTTTTCCCACAAATAGAACTTTTTTTTGGTGGTATTTGATCGCCTGTGCAATTTTTATTTCTTGCGCTATAAACAAAAAAATAGCGACAATTCTGAAAAAAAAAATAAAACAATATTTTTTTACATTCTGCTATATAACATTTCCAAAAAAAAAATTCAAATCTAAATTTTTAATCCTTTTAGGCCAATTTGTTTTCTGCTACATATTTTTGGTAAAAAAAAAAATTGCAATAAGCATATTTTGATTGGCTTGCGCAAAAGTTATCGCGTCTACAAACTATGGGAAAAATTGATGTCATTTTTATTGTTTTTTTTTCTTACTAGTAATGGCGCCGATCTGTGATTTCTAGAGGGACTGCGACATTGCGGTGGACAGATCGGACCCCTAACTGTCATTTTTGACACTTTTGGGGGGACCGGTGACATTACTACAGTAATCAGTGCTAAAAATATGCACTGTCACTGTAATAATGACACTGGCAGTGGATGGGGTTAACACTGTGGGTGATCAAAGGGTTAAATGTGTACCTAGAGTGTTTCTAACTGTATGGGGGATGGGCTTGTGAAATGATCATAGAGACCTGTAATCCTATATAGAAGGATCACATGAGCTCTGTGATCATTGCAGAGAGAAGAACGATCAGCTGTGTTTACAACATCTGACCGTTCTTCTCTGTCAGCGGGGAACGATCGCGGGTGTCAGGCGGCAATTGGAGCCGCCTGCCTTGTGCATCGGAGTCCCCCGCTGCCGAATGGGGGCGGGAGCGCGCAGTCGGCGGCGCGCACTCGCCCCCCTAGCTGCAGGCGCGCGACCAACGTAGAGCTACGTCGGTTCGTGCAGGAGGGGCTGCCTGCCGCGTAGTTTAAATGGTTGTTTGCTGCTGGACTCTGGAGGGGTTGTGTGGGCACTGGGCACCAGTGGCTGTTTAAATAAATACAGCCTGCAGTTGTCAGCTCAGATGCTGTCTTCTTGCACCTTGTCGTACCATGAGGGAGACCAAGCTTGGTGAGTGAGCCTGAGCCCTCGGGTGAGTGAGCTGTAAACACATTCTGTACTCTAAACTCCCTAATTTTTTTTTACTCCCTCTCCTCCTCTCTCTTTTTCTGTCTCTCTCTTTCTCCCCTCTCTCTCCTTCCTCTCACCCCAACTCTCTTTTTTCTTCCCTCCCTCCCTCTCTCTTCCAATTGTTCTCTCTCACTCTCTACACCCTGCTCTCCCTCTACCTCTCTCTTCCCTTATTACTCTGTCTACTAGTCTCCATGCACACTGGCTTAAAGCAATGCTCCTGCCAGCAGTGTTTGTATGCCTCTAGAAGCAAATAATGTTATCCTATGTGTCCATGCACACTTTGGAGGCTAGAGGCGTTTTTTTAAGCTCAGCTGTTAAGAGCAGAAAAAAAAACAAACTCTCTGGTTTTCGTTTTTGGAAGTGATATTCCAGGACGATTTTTACTTTTTTTTTAATAAAGGACTTGTCAAAACTGGCTCCTGTTAATATTTATGCTACTCTTTGTGTGTGTGTGTGTGTGTGTGTGTGTGTGTGTGTGTGTGTGTGTGTGTGTGTGAATGAGAAGGGTTACTATGTACCCCATACTCATTCACATGGGTGGGGCTGGGATCAGGGGGCCCCCTTGTTAAATCCCCCTGACCCTAGACCCCCACAACCATTGGCCAAGGTTGTGGGGAAGAAGCCCTTGTCCTTATCATCATAGGAACAAGATGCTTTGGGGGGGGAGCCCACCTACCCCAAAGAGCCCCCCCCCATGTTGAGGGCATGGGGCCTGGTATAGTTTAGAAGGAGGGGGGGCACTCGCTTGTCCGCCCCCGTTTCTCAGCCTGCTGGGCTGCATGATTGGATAAGGGTCTGGTGGGGATTTTGGAGGGACCCAACATATGTTTTATTTATTTATTTATTTTATGCCGACACTCTTCTGTTTACATTAAGACCCCGTTCACACTTGGGCGATCCGACTTGCCGGGACGACCTCACAGGTCGCGGCGTGCAGCTCGCACCGCAACCTCGGAGCATCCGGCCTGGACTTCATAACATTGAAGTCAATGCAGGTCGCTCCAGGTCGCCCCAAAGAAGCTCCGGACCCTTTTTCTAAGTCGGAGTGACTTGTGTCGCTCCTATTAGAACGGGTCCACAGCTTCTCTATGGCAGGTGACCTACGGCGACCTGTCAGGCGACCAGGTCGCCTGACAGGTCGCCCCAGTGTGAACGGGGTCTTAGCTGTCAGTGGGGAAACCCACAGACAGCTGATGAGTCATTGGTTGTTAAGGAACGAAGCAGCCGCCCACTTTTTAACAACCTGCTAGTCGCTACTAAACGCCAGTACAAAAATGCTAAATATTAGCATTTTTATACCAGCGTTTTTCTGTCATTTTTAAAAGCTCCTAGTGTGCATGGAGCCTTAAAGATGGCCATAGATGGATCAAAAGTTGGTAAATTCAGCAGGAATTAGTCACATTTTGATCTATTTATGGTCATTCCCATTCCAGAGATTTGGATTTAATGATCAGCTTCTCTCAAAATAGCTTATTGCTTCCGGTTCAAGTGCTGCATGCAATGGCAGTGTGCTGCCTTCGCACTGTATTTCATATGCTTGGCACTCAGCAGTGTCTGTCCCTTTAAGACCCTCCCTTTTCTTGTAGCCTAGGGGCGGGTCTTCTCTCTACTGCTTTGGGCAAGTCTGAACTTGTCTATGCATTCCAGCTTTAGCCACCGTAGGTTCCAGACCCTCAGGACTTCTCAAACTAATCTATTGCAAACCTGATGAACACCAAAAGCCTGTAAGTAAAGGATTTGCCAGTTCAGCCTTTATAGAGGGATGTTAGACATTTGTATAGATAATATGTGTTCCAGTATGTAGTAAGCACATGTTAGTTAGTCCCTATCTTCTGTATAACTATGTATAATGTATGATGTTTGAATAGCCATACTTATACCTGTCTTTCATATGTTTGTTTTACAGTTTTACCACTGTAGTGATGTGATAATTTCTTTGCCCATCTTTCAAGTGTGTATTCCTGTTATGCAGTGTTTGTTTTTGCCCTTTGTCAATATGGCTGCTGTGCTCTCTTTCTCTCTCTGCAAGAAGGATGAGGTCATCAAAAAGGGCAGAGCAAGGATTTCTGGGTAAGACTGGGGAAAAGAGAGACATGAGGACACACAGACATTTTCCTGCTGGAGAACAGAACTGTAAGTGCTGTAACATCCCCTCACTGAGACACACAGAGACACTGCTAATGATTTCATGTTCCTAAGGAAAATATCTTATGTTGTATGGTTCACTGAATGTTATTTCTTCAATACATGGACATTTAAACACTCTGCTGTGTGGATTATTGTCTATATGGATATGTTTTCTCAATTGTCACAAGCCCTGATTGAGTGGAGGCACTGGCGCTTACTATAAATCCTGTCCTGATCACACAGATTATATACTCTGCTTCTAAATACTACACAGGGGCCGTCATCATACCCCAGTAGCCGCCAAGAGTGACCAAAATAGCGCTACATTTGGAGGCACTGCTGAGATAGAAATCTTGGATCAGGACATTAAGGAATGACCATGTCATTGTTATCTACAGAAGCTGTGAGGCAATGGGCCCAGGAAGAGGGAGTGCCACCTAAAAGGACATTTGCTATTTCATATGTACCTATCCGTGTGAGCGTCCACAAACTGCAGGAGGCGCTAAAAGCAAATGAAACCTTGCGGTATGCCGCTCCTGTGGATAAAAGAGAGGAGGATGAGAGTTATGAACTGTATACCCATTATCTCTGTCTCAGTGAGGTGGATTTAAATCCAGTTAAAGGGCCCTTTTGTATATATCCGAAAAGGGCTGAAGAAATTGGTTGTGCTGTAGTATTTCCAGTAAGTTCACCTCCAGTAAGGCGGAAGTTACCAGCCCTGCCTGATAAGTGTGAACCATTGAATACAACTGCTTCATCAGGAGAAACTGGAATGTTGTCTGCTGCGGCTGTTAAGCAGGAAGCAGATATTGAGCATCTGCTGCTAAAAGTCACTGAAGTCATTGCCCAGAATTTACATGCTGATTCTTATCGCAAATTAAAGGTTTTTTCAGGAGTGCTACCTGTCCCCACTGGTGAAGAAAGCTTTGAGGTGTGGAGAGATTTTGCACAGCAAGTGATAGAGGAATGGACCTGCTCAGAGGAAAAGAAAAAACAGCGCATCATGGAAAGTTTAAGACCACCAGCATCCATTATCATCAGAGCTTACAAGGAGACTCATGTGAGTACCAGTGCTCAAGAATATATTGATATTTTGACAGATGCTTATGGACGGCACCGTGACGCTGATCAGATGCTTGCTGATTTTAAACAGACAAAGCATAAAGAGGGAGAGGATGTTTCTGTGTTTGTGAGGAGGCTAGAAGTACTACTGGGGAGATTGCTCAATGACAAGGTCATCTCTCCTACAGATGTTGACAGATTAAGGACTGCTCAAATAATAAAGGGGCTCCTGCCACATCACCCAATATCACCAGTTCTAAGAGTTGTTTTGAGAGAGAGGAACTTTACTTTCACTGAAACTATGACTGAAGTAAAGAGACAGGAGTCTGATATTCTTTTTAGTACCCCTTCCAAGAGCAAAGTTAAACAGAATTCTGGGGTGGAGCCCACAAATGAGACTGTTGCTAAGAACAAAGAAGTGGGTAGACTCCCACAGCCTAGAGCTCTATCTGCTGATAAAACCTCCAGTGATAAGCCTCTCTTCCACATTAAATGTTTCCGCTGTGGACAAGCAGGCCACACAGTTCATCAGTGTCCACTGCTTGCTGACAGTTCTGAAATTCACAGTAAAGCTGGACATATGTACCAAAGAAAACAGGGAAGATCAAGAAAACAAAAGTTTACCAAGCTACCTGGGGTAGGCTGCAGATGTACTTTCAATTTGTTTGTTAATGATATACCCACTACTGCTCTGTTTGATACTGGTTCTCAGCTGACGACCATATACAGGCCCTTCTATCAGCAACACTTAAACCACCTCCCTTGCAAACTGTGGACACTTTGCGTGTTTATGGTGTGGGAGAAAATCCTGTTTTTATGGATGGTTGCCTAGAAGTTGAGCTTCGCATTCCTGGCGTGATAGCTGAGGAGGATCCCCCACTTAAAGTTATTGCTTATGTGAGCCCTCCACCTGGGGGTAATGAGTATGCTCCTATGATTGTGGGTTCCAATGTTGAAGCTGTTGAGGCTGCTTTCATACGGTTTCTTCAACCCCAACGGGGAACTCCCCTACCTTCACTGCCTGTTGCTCCAGAACTTCAAAATATCTGCCAAACTTTTGCTCCTGATCTTCCTGGAGGGTGTGTGGGAAATCCATGGCGTCCCATAGAGCTTCCAGCAGGGGGAGTAAGAGTGTTGCGGGTTTATGTGGAAATTTCACCAAGTGCAAATGGTAGTTTATTTTTGCTAGAGACTGATACAAAAGAGGCTGCAAAAAATGGCTGGGAGATAGTACCAGAAAGGAAAGACTATCGTGTAAAATGTCCAAGAATAGATGTTGTTACTGTCTGGAACATTACCACACGCCCAGTTATAATACCAGCTTGGAAAGAGGTAGCCTATTGTTACCCAGTGGAAACCATTAGCTCCTACACTGCCAAAGTCAAGGAAAGAGAAACCAAATTAGACTTTCACTTGAATGATGCTGATAGTCCTGCAGAGCACCAACAAGCACTAGGAGAGCAGCTAATGGAATACAATGATGTTTTCTCTACCGATGACATGGATGTTGGGTGTGCAAAAAGTATTCAGCACAGTATTCGCCTAACAGATAGCACCCCATTTAGAGAAAGATCCAGGCGCATACCTCTTAAAGATCTGGATGATGTTCGAGAGTGCTTGCACAAAATGAAAGATGAAAACATCATTGCTGAGTCTAAAAGCCCGTATGCATCCCCAATAGTGGTAGTCAGAAAGAAAAATGGTGGAGTGCGAATACGTGTTGACTACAGGACTCTAAATTGGCGAACAGTCCCAGATCAATACACGCTACCTCGCATTGAGGAAGCTCTTGATGCCCTGCAAGGCAGTAAATGGTTCACAGTAATGGACTTAAGATCTGGTTATTACCAGGTCCCAGTGAGTGAGGAAGATCAAGAAAAGACGGCTTTTATTTGCCCCCGGGGGTTTTTCCAGTTTGTTCACATGCCTCAGGGCATAAGTGGTGCACCTGCAACCTTTCAGCGTCTAATGGATCGGACCCTGGGAGACCTTTGTCCCACTCAATGTATCGACTACCTTGATGACATAATTGTCTTTGGCTCCACTCTGGAGGAGCATGACCAGAGACTGTTTAAAGTGCTAGATCGTTTGAGGAAGGAAGGTCTGAAACTTTCACTGGACAAATATAAGTTTGCTCGTTCTTCAGTAAACTTTGTGGGTCACATCGTATCTGCAGAAGGGGTAGCAACTGATCCGGCTAAGGTGGAGGCTGTGGTTACCTGGCCCCGTCCCACAAATCTGACAGAACTGAGGTCCTTCTTGGGATTTTGTGGCTATTATCGTCGATTCATTAGAGGCTATTCCAAGACTGCACTGCCTCTTAATGACTTGCTCAAAGAAACCCCTGGCATGGACACAAACCGCAAAACTCATTTCAGTGAGAGATGGACTTCTGCTTGTGAGGAAGCTTTTCTACAGCTTAAGAAAAGTCTTACAGAAGCACCAGTGTTGGCTTATGCAGACCCACAAAAGCCATACATTCTGCATGTGGATGCCAGTTATGATGGATTGGGAGGAGTCTTACATCAAGAGTACCCAGGAGGACTAAGGCCTATTGCTTATATCAGTCGCAGTCTAAGCCCAGCAGAAAATAATTATCCTGTTCATAAACTGGAATTTCTTGCCCTGAAGTGGGCTATTATTGAAAAGCTGCATGATTACTTGTATGGAACTCAGTTTGAGGTGAGAACCGACAACAACCCCTTGACTTATGTTTTGACTACAGCTAAGCTAGATGCCACTGGTCATAGGTGGCTTGCTGCCTTGTCTAATTATCAGTTCACTCTCAAGTACAAGCTGGGTCCCAAGAATATTGGGGCTGATGCTCTTTCTAGGCGCCCTGGATTACCCATGAACTTGGAAGAAAGTGACTGGGAGGAAGTACCTGGGCCTATTGTGGCTGCCTATTGTGCTACAGCTGCTGTACAAGGAGACAATATTGTTTTCTCTTACCTACGAGCTATTGATTCCCTGGGAGCTGGTGAAGAGTGCATTCCAAACATGTATTGCTGCCCCACTGCTTTAGGGGTGCCAGAAAACATCCAGCTGCAAAAGAAAGATATGATCCTTCTACAAAAAAGAGATCAAATAATCAGACATGTCAGAGAGTCTGTTTTCCGCAAAGATCCTAACTACATGAGAAAACACCTACCTGAGCAGAGTACCTACTATCTTAAGGAATGGGATAAGCTCAAAATAATTGATGGACTTTTATACAGGGTACATTTGTTTCATGATCATCCTGGAAGGAGACAGCTAGTGCTCCCTCAATTCTATAGAAACTCTGTTTTCAGAAGTTTGCATGATCAACATGAGCATCTAGGAGTTGAAAAAACCTATGGATTAATCCAAGACCGATTCTTTTGGCCACGAATGAGGGAAGCTGTTGTGAACTATTGCCGCCGTTGTGTGAGATGTCTGCAATGGAAAACTCTGCCTACTCGAGCTGCTCCTATGGAACACTTGAAAAGTTCTGGTCCCATGGATTTAGTGTGCATGGACTTTTTGTGCATTGACAATGACAACAGTGGTGTGGGAAATATTTTGATTGTGACTGATCACTATACTCGCTATGCTCAAGCCTATCCCACCAAAGATCAGAAAGCAGTAACTGTAGCCAAAGTGCTGTGGGAGAAGTTTTTTGTTCACTATGGATTGCCAAATCGACTTCACTCTGACCAGGGGCGGGACTTTGAAAGTCGCCTAATTAAAGAACTGTTAACATTGCTTAACATCAACAACAGCCGCACCACCCCTTATCATCCAGAGGGTGATGCTCTTGTTGAACATGTTGGGTACCCTCCCTAATGGTGCTAAGCAGACCTGGAGCCGACATGTGGGAGCTATGGTACATGCCTACAATTGCACCAGACATGAATCCACTGGCTTTTCTCCTTATTTTCTCATGTTTGGGAGAGAAGCCCGTCTCCCTATTGACATTCAGTTGGGAGTGTCTACTGATGGAGTGGAACAGAAGAATCACTATCAGTATGTGGCACGACTCAGAGTTTAAAAGAGGCCTATCAGGAAAATGCTGCGAAATTAAATGCTGCCAACAAAAGGCGTTTTGATGCCAAAGTTCATTACAAAGACTTACAACCTGGTGATAAAGTGTTTCTCCGCAATTTGGGACCCTCAGCCAAACATAAGTTAGCTGATCGCTGGAGAAATGAGTTGTTTGAAGTTGTAGAAAAACTGCCTAGGATTCCAGTATACAGGATTCGAGGACCGGATCAAAGCCTGGCATAGGAATCATTTGCTTCCGGTACCACAAGTTGCTACTGTTGATGAGGAGCCACAATCTGACATTGCTACAGATTCTAATGATGTGCCTTGTGGCAACAGAGGAGACCAGAGTGATGACAGTGACTGGTTTACACCTCCACCAGAGTCTCCTGTACAGGTTCCTTCACCTAGTACTGATGGGGGCCTCCCTCAGAGGGGAGGTTTGAACCCAGCTACTCCTGCTTTTGAACCAACAGTCCAAAATGTTGTGCCTACAGTTCAGGCATGGTTGGAGCACCAAGTTTTCCCACTAATGCTGTCCCAGAGTTCTCTGGATTTATGCCTGAGGGGTTGAGGAGAGGAGATCGTGTTCGACGTCCTCCACCGGTGTTTACTTATGACACTTTGGGAAGACCCTGCTATGCTGTACAGAACTATGTACAACCTCATGTTCTGACAGACATGATTGCAGCTCATTCTAGACTGGTTAGCATGATGCCTATTTGTTACTAACCATACTTTCTTTGCAGCTAGCTCTGTAATAGATTGCTTCTGGAGAAGTTGTCTGCAGAAGGCGTCAACGATGTTAATTTTTGTTGTTATTTTATGTGTATATCCTTGCCGGGTCGGAAGGATTTTCAGCAGGAGGAGAATGTAGTGATGTGATAATTTCTTTGCCCATCTTTCAAGTGTTTATTCCTGTTATGCAGTGTTTGTTTTTGCCCTTTGTCAATATGGCTGCTGTGCTCTCTTTCTCTCTCTGCAAGAAGGATGAGGTCATCAAAAAGGGCAGAGCAAGGTTTTCTGGGTAAGACTGGGAAAAAGAGAGACATGAGGAGACACAGACATTTTCCTGCTGGAGAAAAGACTGTAACTGAGACACACAGAGACACTGCTAATGATTTCATGTTCCTGAGAGGAAAATATCTTATGTTGTATGGTTCACTGAATGTTATTTCTTCAATACATGGACATTTAAACACTCTGCTGTGTGGATTATTGTCTATATGAATATGTTTTCTCAATTGGGATTTCACTTGCTAATTACAAGCCCTGATTGAGTGGAGGCACTGGCGCTTACTATAAATCCTGTCCTGATCACACAGATTATATAGACTCTGCTCCTAAATACTACACAGGTGGCGTCATCATACCCCAGTAGCCGCCAAGAGTGATTAAAATAGCGCTACAGTAGAAATAGGCAATATGAACTGAAGGCCTGAAAAACACAGTCCAGCGGTAGTGGAGTAATTAGCATAGACCGGTAGAATGGAGGTTAAATTGTGCGGCTGTTAAGTGTAGTAACAGAGTTCTCTGTGTAATCCATGTATAAAGCACCGTACCTCCTAAGAATAAACCGGTCTGTTACGTCCTCCTTGACCTGTGATCATGGGATCCGGGTGTTCGGCATAGGTCTGCAGAGCTGCGGCGTCCTTGCCTCGCTTGGAGACTTCCAGCTACCTCCTGTGCTTCTACTGAGCATGTGCAGGAGGCCGAGCGGCAAGCCATCACTTCAGCGTGACTTCCTTGACGTTTCTCCTACCCAAGCAGATAGGCTTACTGACGCCAGAATCCCTAGTTGGTGCGGTGAAGATGACGCGTTTCACCAGCCAATAAACGCTGGTTTCATCAAGATCTGATGAAACCAGCGTTTATTGGCTGGTGAAACGCATCATCTTCACCGCACCAATCAGGGATTCCGGCGTCAGTAAGCCTAGTCACTAGAATGGGGGAGAGAGGTTCGTTTTTTCGAGCTGTGGAAGGAAAGCATGGAGCTATCCTGTTGAAGATATCGATTGCAAGCTGTTGCCAGAGTTAAGTATTATTTGACCTTTCTTTGGGATATTGGGAATAGGAGGGAATGTTTGAGTCTTATTAATGTCTATGGTAACTTTTATGTGTAAGAAGCTTTATGTATTTTGATGTCCAGTAAAGTTTTGTTTTATGCTTTTTATCAAAACTGCTCTTGGTGTGTCTGTTCATTTTACCTATTTACTAGATATTTCAGGGGCTGTCCAGTATACCTTCATTATAAATTTTGTTATTCTCACATTTGATACAACCAGTATATATACAAGTTATAGAAAAATAGTCACACCAAATATTATTTATAAATGAGGAAATATTCCCAAAACCTTTTAATCATAAAGTTGATCTAAATACATTATTGTTCTTTTTAGGCATTTTGTGTTTCAGTAAAATGAAAATTGAAAAAGAAAAAATGCAACAAAAGACTTCCATGCTGAGACTTTAAAGGAAACCTATACTGAGGGGACTATGGAGAAGACAATGCTGGGCCCCTTCTGAAAATTCTGTTTGCCTGACTGTCTCTGGTTTTTGTCTCAGTACTTTAAGACACTGACCTGGAACAATCATGCAGATGAAGAAATCCAAAGTTCATTCAAAACTACCAATCTGAATACTTGTTCTGGGTCAATTACCTAGAGCAGTGATGGCGAAACTTGGCAACCCAGATGTTTTGGAACTACATTTCCCATGATGCTCATGCACTCTGCAGTGTAGTTGAGCATCATGGGAAATGTAGTTCAAAAACATCTGGGGTGCCAAGGTTCGCCATCACTGACCAAGAGTGTATGGAAGCCAATGGATCAGCATGACAGCCAGGGAACTAGTATTTTTAGAAGAAGTAGTTCCCAAGGTTTGCTGCTATACTTCCTCACTACATGTCCCCTATAATACAATTGTGTAGGGTGCAGACAGGTTAGTGTGTGATGATATATTAGCAGTATGTGTCTCCTTTTTATCCCCTGTACATCGTGGGGAAGGTGAGAGCTCTATGCTGCTCTGTACGGACACACACCGGGTTATACCGCTCCTCTTCCTCTGCCCCCCAACCTGCTCTATTGTCACCCTTCACCCCTCTGCAGATCCTCTCCCCTCCCCCGATCTCCATGAGTCCTCCAAATATAGATGGAGCTCATCACCCACCACCATCTATCAGATCTCACTTCTATCGTTCCCAGTCCCCTCCCCCCAGATGGAGTTATGTGACCTCTAGGGCTGCAACTAACGATTATTTTCATAATCGATTAGTTGGCCGATTATTGTTTCGATTAATCGACTAATCGGATAGAAACGTCAACAAAAAAAAGGTTGGTGTATACTTTAGTTAATATTCTTAAATATCTATATGCAGTGGTAAATATAAATATCCAGCTATATAGTTGGTTATCTAATCCACTCTGAGACAGATATATGTATTATTGGAGGTTTAAATGTGGTACATATCAGACTCAGAGACCAAAATTTTTAAAATTTGAAAAGACCTAAAACCACTGTTTTGCTAATTTTCAGGCCGGATTGGTATAGAACATTCATGATAGACTCTCTTATTAATAGGCAGGTAGCTTGATACAAGCTCCCTGCGCCTGCTGTCACTTATGCTGGCCATACACAAACTACATTTTTTTAGAACATTTTTCAAAAACATTCATCTGATTTTACAACCATTAGTGGGGTCCGTTTGGTGTTCGTTGTTAACCACGGTGACAGGAAAATTCGAAGGAGCAGAATAGAAAACTTCTCGATCAAACGAATCTTTAAATAGTGTATGTGGTTTTTGCTCAGAAGTTATATTCATTTTAAAATTAAATGTTAAAAGCAAGTGGAATTTTCAAACAACACTCGTCCATTCAACAAATATACAAATCATTTTTGTATAAATATAGATGCAAATATTTTTGTCCAAAAATCCAATCCATGTATGGGCGGCAGAAGACCTTTAGTAGCAGCATAGGAATCATTTGCTTCCGGTACCACAAGTTGCTACTGTTGATGAGGAGCCACAATCTGACATTGCTACAGATTCTAATGATGTGCCTTGTGGCAACAGTGGAGACCAGAGTGATGACAGTGACTGGTTTACTCCTCCACCAGAGTCTCCTGTACAGGTTCCTTCACCTAGTACTGATGGGGGCCTCCACCAGAGTCTCCTGTACAGGTTCCTTCACCTAGTACTGATGGGGGCCTCCCTCAGAGGGGAGGTTTGAACCCAGCCACTCCTGCTTTTGAACCAACAGTCCAAAATGTTGTGCCTACAGTTCCAGGCATGGTTGGAGCACCAAGTTTCCCCACTAATGCTGTCCAAGAGTTCTCTGGATTTATGCCTGAGGGGTTGAGGAGAGGAGATCGTGTTCGACGTCCTCCACCGATGTTTACTTATGACACTTTGGGAAGACCCTGCTATGCTGTACAGAACTATGTACAACCTCATGTTCTGACGGACATGATTGCAGCTCATTCTAGACTGGTTAGCATGATGCCTATTTGTTACTAACCATACTTTCTTTGCAGCTAGCTCTGTAATAGATTGCTTCTGGAGAAGTGGTCTGCAGAAGGCGTCAACGATGTTAATTTTTGTTGTTATTTTATGTGTATATCCTTGCCGGGTCGGAAGGATTTTCAGCAGGAGGAGAATGTAGTGATGTGATAATTTCTTTGCCCATCTTTCAAGTGTGTATTCCTGTTATTCAGTGTTTGTTTTGCCCTTTGTCAATATGGCTGCTGTGCTCTCTTTCTCTCTCTGCAAGAAGGATGAGGTCATCAAATAGGGCAGAGAAAGGTTTTCTGGGTAAGACTGGGAAAAAGAGAGACATGAGGACACACAGACATTTTCCTGCTGGAGAACAGACTGTAAGTGCTGTAACATCCCCTCACTGAGACACACAGAGACACTGCTAATGATTTCATGTTCCTGAGAGGAAAATATCTTATGTTGTATGGTTCACTGAATGTTATTTCTTCAATACATGGACATTTAAACACTCTGCTGTGTGGATTATTGTCTATATGGATATGTTTTCTCAATTGGGATTTCACTTGCTAATCACAAGCCCTGATTGAGTGGAGGCACTGGCGCTTACTATAAATCCTGTCCTGATCACACAGATTATATACTCTGCTCCTAAATACTACACAGGTGGCGTCATCATACCCCAGTAGCCGCCAAGAGTGATTAAAATAGCGCTACAGTAGAAATAGGCAATATGAACTGAAGGCCTGAAAAACACAGTCCAGCGGTAGTGGAGTAATTAGCATAGACCGGTAGAATGGAGGTTAAATTGTGCGGCTGTTAAGTGTAGTAACAGAGTTCTCTGTGTAATCCATGTATAAAGCACCGTACCTCCTAAGAATAAACCGGTCTGTTACGTCCTCCTTGACCTGTGATCATGGGATTCGGGTGTTCAGCGTAGGTCTGCAGAGCTGCGGCGTCCTTGCCTCGCTTGGAGACTTCCAGCTACCTCCTGTGCTTCTACTGAGCATGTGCAGGAGGGCCGAGCGGCAAGCCATCACTTCAGCGTGACTTCCTTGACGTTTCTCCTACCCAAGCAGATAGGCTTACTGACGCCAGAATCCCTAGTTGGTGCGGTGAAGATGACGCGTTTCACCAGCCAATAAACGCTGGTTTCATCAAGATCTGATGAAACCAGCGTTTATTGGCTGGTGAAACGCATCATCTTCACCGCACCAATCAGGGATTCCGGCGTCAGTAAGCCTAGTCACTAGAATGGGGGAGAGAGGTTCGTTTTTTCGAGCTGTGGAAGGAAAGCATGGAGCTATCCTGTTGAAGATATCGATTGCAAGCTGTTGCCAGAGTTAAGTATTATTTGACCTTTCTTTGGGATATTGGGAATAGGAGGGAATGTTTGAGTCTTATTAATGTCTATGGTAACTTTTATGTGTAAGAAGCTTTATGTATTTTGATGTCCAGTAAAGTTTTGTTTTATGCTTTTTATCAAAACTGCTCTTGGTGTGTCTGTTCATTTTACCTATTTACTAGATATTTCAGGGGCTGTCCAGTATACCTTCATTATAAATTTTGTTATTCTCACATTTGATACAACCAGTATATATACAAGTTATAGAAAAATAGTGACACCAAATATTATTTATAAATGAGGAAATATTCCCAAAACCTTTTAATCATAAAGTTGATCTAAATACATTATTGTTCTTTTTAGGCATTTTGTGTTTCAGTAAAATGAAAATTGAAAAAGAAAAAATGCAACAAAAGACTTCCATGCTGAGACTTTAAAGGAAACCTATCCTGAGGGGACTATGGAGAAGACAATGCTGGACCTTCTGAAAATGCTGTTTGCCTGACTGTCTCTGGTTTTTGTCTCAGTACTTTAAGACACTGACCTGGAACAATCATGCAGATGAAGAAATTCAAGTTCATTCAAAACTACCAATCTGGATACTTGTTCTGGGTCAATTACCTAGAGCAGTGATGGCGAAACTTGGCAACCCAGATGTTTTGGAACTACATTTCCCATGATGCTCATGCACTCTGCAGTGTAGTTGAGCATCATGGGAAATGTAGTTCAAAAACATCTGGTGTGCCAAGGTTCGCCATCACTGACCAAGAGTATATGGAAGCAATTGGATCAGCATGACAGCCAGGGAACTAGTATTTTTAGAAGAAGTAGTTCCCAAGGGTTGCTGCTATACTTCCTCACTACATGTCCCCTATAATACAATTGTGTAGGGTGCAGACAGGTTAGTGTGTGATGATATATTAGCAGTATGTGTCTCCTTTTTATGTCCTGTACATCCTGGGGAAGGAGAGAGCTCTATGCTGCTCTGTACAGACACACACCGGGTTATACCGCTCCTCTTCCTCTGCCCGCCAACCTGCTCTATTGTAACCCTTCACCCCTCTGCAGACCCTCTCCCCTCCCCCGATCTCCATGAGTCCTCCCAGTACAGACGGAGCTCATCACCCCCCACCATCTACCAGACCTCAATTCTGTCCTTCCCAGTCCCCTCCCACCAGATGGGGTCATGTGACCTCTCCTAGATGTACATAGGATGCAGTGTGGTCACAGTGATGGGATAGGATGTGGTCACCTCTCCTCTCTTTCCTCCTCCTATTCCATGTACACTGGGGAGTGGGAAAAAAGGAGGAAAGGTTCCCATTGTCACTCACTGTGATAACTTCCTGTTTGGAAAATTAGAGGAGATAGAATCACAAGTGACTGTCCAATAGCAGTGACCCCTGTAGTTGGTTAGTCATTCCAGCCAATCACAGTGATCTGTGAGGGAGGGAGAAATCTCACGTAACCACATAACGACCGCCCGCCGCAGTTTTACTGCGGCAGGCAGCCGTTTCTGGGCAAAGCAACGTTATGTTACGTCGCTCGCTCAGGAGACTCTAGGGGGCAAGCGCACGCCGCCGGTGGCGCGCTCCCACCCCCACTCTTTACCTGGGGAGCCAGCGCGTGTGACCGGCGGCTCCGATGGCCGCCGGCCGCTCGCGATCTCCCGCAGCTGAGAGAGAAGGACAGATGGCTGACGTAAACACAGCTGTCTGTCCTTCTCCCTCAAGTAATCACAGAAGCTATGTGATCCTGCTATATAGAATCACATGTCTCTGTGATTACTTCACAAGCCACGCCCCCTGACAGTTAGAATCACGCCCCTAGGGACACATTTAACCCACTGATCACCAATGTTAACCTCTTCCCTGCCAGTGACATTATTACAGTGACAGTGCATACTTTTTAGCACTGATTACTGTAGTAATGTCACTGGTCCCCCCCAAAAGTGTCAAAAATGTCAGTTAGGGGTCAGATCTGTCCGCCACAATGTTGCAGTCCCGCAAAAAATCACAGGTCGCCGCCATTACTAGTAAAAAAAAAAAAAAAAACAATAAAAATTACACAAATCTTTCCCGTAGTTTGTAGATGCGATAACTTTTGCGCAAACCAAATCAAAATACGCTTTTTGCGATTTTTTTTACCAAACATATGTAGCATAAAACAAATTGGCCGAAAATGTTAAAAAATTTAGATTTTTACATTTTTTTTGGGGGGGAATTTCATATAAAAAAATTTGAAAAATATTATTTTTGCAAAATTGTCGCTCTTTTTTTGTTTATAGCGCATGATCAAAAAATCGCACAGGTGATCAAATACCACCAAAAGAAAGCTCTGTTTGTGGGATAAAAAGGACGTCAATTTCGTTTGGGTACAGTGTCGCACGACCGCGCAATTGTCCCTTAAAGTAACGCAGTGCCGAATCGCAAAATAGGGCCTGGTCATTAAGGGGGGAAATCCTTCCGATCTTAAAGTGGTTAAAATGGAATTAAACACAAAAATAAAAATGAAATATTCTGCAGCTCACCGATCATTAGATGTTAGTTTGTTTAGGCTATTTTCCCTCTTTTCACCTGGTGATCTGGCCAGTAACACACCTCCTGTATTAGGGAGTCGCCACTCTGGATGAAGTAGCAATGGAAACACCTTTTGGACAGCAGCATTATCAGTGTGAGGGGGAGATGAGATGTACTATGAGATTGAGGTACACTAACAAATTAAGGCCAAATTCCAGCTCACACTTTAGGCCCCTTTCACACTAATGCGACGCAATTTTACCGCGATTTTTGCCGCGATTTTGAGAGCAATGGCAAGTCTATATGCCTCAAAACGCATTAAAATCATAGCAAAGTAGTGCAGGAACTACTTTGAAGTCGGTGCGACTTCAAAACGCACTAATATGAATGGGGCTCATTGAAAATAATGGGAAACGACTTGTCATGCGATTTTGCGGTCCAAAATCGCGGACAAGTCGCACTAGTGTGAATGGGGCCTTAGCAACATTTTTTTATTTTTTTCTTTTAGGATGAAACTTTACCATAAATAAATAAAAGCTGATCATTGTAAACACCCCTGTCAGTGGCAAATGTTTCATCCCTGTAAACTGATACAGAGGACCTTGTTCATTTGAAAAACAGCAGACTTACTGGCCAGATCACTAGATGAAATTAGAAGTAAGAAAGCCTAAAAAAGAAAATGATTGTAGCTATCACATTTAGGAATTGGTAAACTGCAATATAATAATTGTTTGCTTGTGAGGTTAATACCACTTTAGGTGTCCCCAATAATGTATCTTTCCAACCCATCCCCCTCTCCCTGTGATGTCACTGTTCTCTGCACCGAGTTCTCACATCTCCCGATTCCCCCCACATATCTTTATACAACCTTTATATACACATATCCCAGCATGGAGGGGCTCAGTGAAGGTGGTGGTGAAGGTGTGGAGGGGTCGGATCGGGTCACACAGATCATAAAAGGAGATCCGCCCGGCCTCATAATCCAGATATATCCTGACTCTGTTACTGGAGATATTGGTGGATAAGCGGAGCCCTTTACTGTCATGTCTCACATCATACTGATTACCATTCCTGTACAAACACCAGGACTTGTTATTACATCCAATCAGTGACTGCAGTCCTCTCCTGTCTATACTGGGGTAACACATCCCGACTACCCACCCATCTGATCCCCCGACATCCACTTCCCAGTAATGTCTCCCTGAGGAGAAACTCCGACTGCTCAACACCTGAGGACAATTCTGGAATCTCTCTGGTGTTTCTGGATGATTCTGGTTTCTATCTGACCTGGATACAGTTTTCCTGTCATCTGATATATGTAAATTATTATGGGCTGTGTTTACATCCAGTAATATGTCTGCAGCTCCCTGTATATAGAAGTCTACATTTACCTCTGTTATTATATCAGATAATGTGTGTAATGTGTGTGATATCCCAGCCACATCCAGACCCCCTCCATCATGGAGGAGCTTCTCATGTCTCTCTCTGTCCTCATTATCTCCATCCTCAGTATCACACAAGTCACCTGTGTCTGATTCCTGTAAGACAGTCAGTGGATCCGTCATGTTACACAGCTCCTCAATGTGACGCATCTTCCTGGACAGTTCCTCCTTCTTTATTTCCAGATCCCGGATGGAGATGGAGATCCGCTCTGCCTGCCTGGAGATCTTCCTCAGGACTCTCTTCTCCAGGTCTTCCAGACGTCTCCTGAGATCTCAAAACAGGGCAGTGACTCTCTCGGTGTCACCAGCGGCTTTTTCTTCTACTTTCCTCCTGTGTTCCTGCAGACTCTGGACTCTTTCCTCCGTCTCCTCTCTCTTTGTCAGAAGTTTCTGCAGAACATTCCTCAGTGTCTTCTTCTTCTTCTCAGAAGCCTCATCCAGCATCTCCACCTGGTGCCCTCGATGTTCTCCAGCCAAAGTGCAGGACACACAGATACAGGTCTCATCCTCAGTGCAGTAATACTCCAGGATCTTCTTATGGACGGAGCATTTCCTGCTCTCCATGGACAAGGTGGGGTCACATAAGATGTGTTCTGGGGACTTTTTGTGGACTCTCAGGTGTTTATCACACAGAGAAACCTCACAGTGTAGACAGGATCTAACAGCAGGTACAGAATAGTCCACACAGTAAGTACAGAAGACCCCGGACTCCTCCTGATCAGGCTGAGCAGACAGGAAATTCTCCACTATGTTACGTAGTTTTATGTTCCTCTGCAGTGCAGGCCGATCAGGAAACTTCTCTCTGCATTCAGGACAGGAATATCCTCCAGACCCCTCCTGTGTATCCAGCACACGATCAATACAGACCCGGCAGAAGTTGTGTCCACATCTCAGCATTACAGGATCTGTATAAATGTTCAGACAGATGGAACATTCTAGCTCCGCTCTCAGATTAGCAGACGCCATCGCTGACAGCAGAAGAGAGAAATGAAACTAAATGTCTCTGACTCCGGGGAAGAATGCAGTTGGGAGGGGTGACCTCCTCCTACACAGGGTGAGGCTGGGCTGTGACTTCTACTTTATTCATAGGATTCGTTATATGGAGGGACAGAGATAATAAGAGGGCCTCATTTAGAACAATGTCCCTGTTCTGTAAAAAAGCTTATCTTGTAGATTGAGGGGGAAAAGGGAACAGCCATTTTATTTATCAAACATGTATTTATGATTAAGCAGATATATTGGATGTATATGTTAGAAGTCATATTGTATAACAGCTGTTCAAAAGTCATTTACACCTCCAGCTGTACAGATTACTATCTCGATCTTTGAAGACCTGTTCAGCCAACGAGTCTTAGAAGTGACAAGCCTATGTGAATGACCATCTGCATATCAAAGAATGTCACCAAAGACTCAGCTCACTCCATCAGTCTCCTCACTCATCACCAGCTTACTATCAGCCTGGATGTCACATCACTTCCTCGAACTCAACCTATCCAAAACTGAGCTCATGATATTTCCTCCCCCACGTTCCTCTTCCCCTGATTTCTCTGTCAACATCAACGGCACAACTATCAACCCGTCCACCCATCCCAAGGTCCTAGGTATAATCCTGGACTCTAAACTATCCTTTCGGCCACACATCCAGTCACTGTCCGAAGACTCCCGCCTCAAACTCTGCAATAACTCCAAGATATGTCCCTTCCTAACCAATGATACCACAAAGCCACAAAGCTTCTAATCCACTTCCTGGTCATCTCTCATCTCGACTACTGCAACTCCCTTCTCATTGGCTTACCTTTAAAAAGGCTCCTCCCCCCTTCAGACCATCATGAATACTGCTGCCAGGCTCATCCACCTTGCAAACCGCTCTGTGTCTGCTACCCTTCTTTGCCAATCCCTCCATTGGCTGCCACTCAACCAACGAATTAAATTCAAGTTACTAACCATAACTTACAAAGCCATCCATAACTTGGCGCCCAGCTACATCACTAATCTGGTCTCAAAATACCAACCAAATCTCTTCGTTCCTCCCAGGACCTCCTGCTCTCTAGCTCCATTGTAACCACTTCCCATGCTCGCCTCCAGGACTTCTCCCATCCTCTGGAATGCTCTACCCTAATCTGTCCGACTATCTTCTACTTTGTCTACTTTCAGACGATCCCTGATAACACATCTCTTCAGAGAAACCTATCTGGCATCCACCTAACAACTGTGCTCTTATTTTCTCCTTCAGCCCATCCCCCACAGTTATTACCTCTTGTATCACTTGACCCTCCCTCTTAGATTGTGAGCTCTAATGAGCAGGGCCCTCTGATTCCTACTGTATTAAAGTGTATTGTATTTGTACTGTATACCCTTAAGTTGTAAAGCCCTGCGTAAACTGTCGGCGCTATATAAATCCTATATAATAATAATAAATGGGACTTCACAAGAATTTAGATTGATAGGTCCCACCGTTTGTAAAAATATAAATTGTGATACAAGTCCTTAGCCAGATAGAGCAATTGTTTTTAAACCAACACAATGTAATCAGGGCCGGTTTTAGACAAAGTGTGGCCCTGGGCAAACCTAAAAGTGGGGCCCCAAATTTTTTTATATTCTACCAAAAATATAGGCGCATTTAATCAATTTAGCCAAATAAAACATACAACTACATGAAAATATGTTTTAATTAAATAACATTAAATAGAATAAAATATAACAAAATCAATGCAACTATGAATTTTTCATCAAGAAAAAATCCAGTGTAGACAGCGTAGACAAGGCTTTAAAGAACAATATAACAATTATTATTAAACTAAACAATAAGAATGCTATACTAGAAGCGAACCTTCCTGGCTTTTGCTGCGGCAAAGTCTTCGATCACTTTTGAAAAATCCAGGCTTCTGCAAATGTCACGTTCGATTGCAATCTCTGCAAGACCATTTAAGCGATCTTGCGACATTGATGACCTCAAATAATTTTTTATTAATTTTAGCCGTGAGAAACTTCTTTCTCCTGAAGCCACGGTCACAGGAACAGTCAAGAGGATTCGCAAAGCTACGCTCAGATTTGGGTATAAATCTAGTAGGTTTTGAAGATAGATGTGATTAAGAATATTAATTGGCGAATCCGATACATCATCCGGCATGCTCCTTATTGCAGAACAAATTTCCAATGTGAGGTCATTGGGATCAATATCGCCCATTGTTTCAACAAAGTGTCTGCAGCAATCTTCAAGTCTTCCTTCATTTTTAGCAGATTTCATTTCCTTTTTGCTAAAAAGAAAACCAAAAAGGTGGTAAAAGTCATTTATCTGTGAAAACCTTTCATTTATGCCTACAATTGCAGTGTCTATCAGTGGCAAGAAAAAGACCCTTTTCACAAATTCCTCTGGATTGCTGTGCTCTTCATCCACATGTTCATAATCGAACATTCTTCTCTTTGTTTGCCTTCTTCTGATGGGCAAGGAAAATTCAACATCTGTTTCATCAGCTATATCCTTTGCGGTGGAATAGGCCGATTCAAATCCACCTTCCCTGTAGTCTTTCAGAAAATGCATCACGGAATCAATTTCTTTTTTAAGTATGTCCATACCAACTTTAGGATTCTGAAATAGTTTGCTTGTGCGGTTAATGTGGTACAATATATCGTGCCAAACAACGATACAAATTATGAACTGACCAGAGGAGATTTCCCTGTATAGGCTCCTGGCCTCTGCAGCTTTCACATCATCTTTTTTTGATGCAGCATAAATGACGAGGTCTTCAAGAGCAGAGCAAACGTCCCCTAGGTTGTAGCGAACAACCTTTACGCTGTCAATACGGCATTCCCAGCGTGTATCAGAGAGTGGTTTAAGTGTCAAGTTGGGCACGTTATTCTTCAAAATTGCCCAGCGCTGTGTTGAAGAACTGAAGAGCACATACAGTTGTTGCAACACTCCAAAGAACGTAACAGAGAGGACAGATGATTTCGCAGCATCAACAATGACTAGATTTAGTGAGTGACTACTGCAGGGCATGTACAATGCTCTTTTGTTAATGGACAAAATTCTAGATTGCACACCTTGTTTTTTACCTTTCATGTTACTGCCGTTATCGTAACTCTGGCCTCTGCAGTCGTCTATGCTGATCTGTAGGTCCTGAAGGTGCTGTAAGAATACATTGCACAATGCCTCTCCAGTAGTTTCTGCCACAGCAAGAAAACCTGCAAAGTATTCAGACACTGATGCACCTACTGACAGTTCACATTTGACAATGCGAAGTGTGACTGACAATTGTTCAACATGACTTGTGTCTGGTGTACAGTCCATGATGACGCCATAGTATTTTGCGCTGCAAGTTTTTTGTGCAACCACTTGAAGTATGGTTTTGCCCATCTGTTTAATAAGTTCATTCTGGATGTCCTTACTCAAGTAGTGATCTTTGATTTTTTTCTTTTGTATTTTCCTCACATGCTCGTTCATTGTCGAATCATATCGTGCAAGAAATTCAACTTGACCAAGAAAGTTGCCATTATTAGGATGATACAATTGATCTGTGCTTCCTCGTAAAGCTAAGTGGCGCTCAGCTAAATAACAGATAATATGTATGACTCTGCTGAGGATTGATCTCCAGTATGCTCTTTCTATTTCAATCTGCTGCATGTTAGCACTGTCGATCGTTTTTTCCTCACAGATGCCCCTTTTCAAGTAATGCCAGTCCTGCATGCACTTCTCATGTGAAGCTGAGTGTTCATGCTCCTTCAAATGGCTATGGATAGGCTTCCACTTGTTGAAGCCATCTTTGGAGATCGCAATGTCCCGTTTTCCAAAAAGAGTACAGCAGAAACAAAATATTTTATCTGCCTGTTGTGAATATACCAACCAAGTGCGTAGAATTTTGTCTCAGTTTCCCACTTGAATAAAATAATTTTCAGCTGTGAAACGCCTTGCTATTTTTGACTTATCCTGTGGAAATGCGAAATCCATTATTTGCTTTGGTCCTCTCTTCACTAGCTCACATCTATGGGCACTAGAAATGGTAACAGGCCATAATGCTGGGTCATCTGGTAAACCTTCAGTAACATTCACAGTTTCCATAGGTAAATCGATGCTCAGCAAAGCATCAGATTCTGTGGTTTCCCCAGCTTCTTCAGAGGTGGCTGATTCCATTTGCTGTGTCTCTTTGTCTGTTTGTAAAGGATGGGTTGTTTCCTCAGAAACAGATGAGGATGGTAGTTCAGTGACATCATTAGATGTTGAACTTTCACCTTGACTGGTTTCTTCCTGTGCTCTAAAGAATGTTGTTAGCTTCGGATACAAATCCAACATCTTGCTTTTTTCATCAGCTTTTTTTCTTTTTTGAGAACCACTGGGATAAGAACGCTTCATATTGCCAAATTCAGTTCCTTTCCCTTGATTATAATAAAATAAAGACAGTTTAAATGTTATGGGTGTGTGTGTGTGTGTAAGCCTGGAGGGAATTTGTCTTCAGTTTTGAACCTGTGGATAGGTGATAAATATTACCATAAAGATTGTATTTTTTCCATCGAGCCATATAAGGCTTTATTTATTGCAGGACAACTTGTACTTTTTAACGGCAGTCTTCATATTTTGTGTTGTAAAAATAAAAATAAGAAATGTTTCATTTGTGGAATGGAGAGGAACAAATTTAATTCTGTATTTGCCATGACCGGTAGTTTTTATACAAGTAGCATTCAATGCAGGGTCAAAAAATACACCCACTGGTCTAACAGGCTAGTATGAATGAGCACAGTAGAGGTTAATCATACAAAAAGGTAATCAGAGTGAAATGCTGCCTCCGGTCGGCTCATTTTAGCCTGTATGCGGTTTCCCGACCGGACCTTAAACAGTAAAACCGCATACGGGACAAAAATGAGCCGACAGGAGGCTGCGTTTCACTCCGGTCGGTTCATTGAAATACATTAGACATGGGACCGAATACGGCAGCGTGTGGTTGCCCCTCCCCTCTCTCCCCAGCAATATGCGGTCCCGTACCGGCAAAAACATGGTGTGAATGCACCCGTACACTACCTTTCATTTCAACGGGTCTGCGGACATTCCCCAATAGTGGCAGATTTGCAGACTGCTGGCAGACCCGTTAAAATGAATGGTAGCGTAACTTGCAGCAGATTTCCCATAGCGGGAAACTCGCTGCTAGCTACTAGCATGTGAATGCACCCTTATGCATCCAAGGTGACCAGTCTGTAGTCCTACAGCTATTGCAAAACTACAACTCCCAGCATGCCCGGACAGCCAAAGACAGTTTGGGCTGCATGCTGGTAATTGTAGTTTTGCAAACAGCTGCAGGGACGCACCTTGGTTATCTGTGTGTCATGTGTATGTATTAGTGTATGTATTGTAGTGCTTTACTCAGGGGCGTTGCTAGGGACCTAAAACATCCGGGGCACAGGCCCACAGTGATCCATCAGGCATAAAATCCTTGCATCAACATCAGACCTATGCAATTCCAAGGAGAGCGAGAGAGAGAAAGGAGAGAGAGAGAGAAAGGAGAGAGAGAAAGGAGAGAGAGAGGAGAGAGAGAGAGAAAGGAGAGCGAGAGAGAGAAAGGAGAGAGAGAGAGAGAAAGGAGAGAGAGAGAGAGAAAGGAAAGGAGAGAGAGAGAGAGAGAGGAGAAAGGAGAGCGAGAGAGAGAGAGAAAGGAGAGAGAGAGAGAGAGAAAGGAGAGAGAGAGAGAGGAGAGAGAGAGAGAGAGAGAAAGGAGAGAGAGAGAGAGAGAAAGAGAGGGGAGAGAGAGGAGAGAGAGAGAGGAGAGAGAGAGAGGAGAGAGAGGAGAGAGAGAGAGAGAAAGGAGAGAGAGAGAGAAAGGAGAGAGAGAGAGAAAGGAGAGCGAGAGAGAGAAAGGAGAGCGAGAGAGAGAGAGAGAGAAAGGAGAGAGAGAGAGAGAAAGGAGAGAGAGAGAGAGGAGAGAGAGAGAGAGAGAGAAAGGAGAGAGAGAGAGAGGAGAGAGAGAGAGAGAGAGAGAGAGAGAGAAAGGAGAGAGAGAGAGAGGGAGAGAGAGAGAGAAAGGAGAGTGAGAGAGAGAAAGGAGAGGAGAGAGAGAAAGGAGAGAGAGAGAGAGAAAGGATAGAGAGAGAGAAAGGAGAGAGAAAGGAGCGAGAGAGAGAGAGGAGAGAGAAAGGAGAGAGAGAGAGAGAGAGAAAGGAGAGAGAGAGAGAAAGGAGAGAGAGATAAAGGAGAGCGAGAGAGAGGGAGAGAGAGAGAGAAAGGAGAGCGAGAGAGAGAAAGGAGAGCGAGAGAGAGAAAGGAGAGCGAGAGAGAGAAAGGAGAGAGAGAGAGAAAGGAGAGAGAAAGGAGCGAGAGAGAGAGAGAGAGAGAGGAGAGAGAAAGGAGAGAGAGAGAGAGAGGAGAGAGAAAGGAGCGAGAGAGAGAGAGAGAGAGAGGAGAGAGAAAGGAGAGAGAGAGAGAGAAAGGAGAGAGAGAGAGAAAGGAGAGAGAGAGAGAGAGAAAGGAGAGCGAGAGAGAGGGAGAGAGAGAGAGAGAGAAAGGAGAGCGAGAGAGAGAAAGGAGAGCGAGAGAGAGAAAGGAGAGAGAGAGAGAGAAAGGAGAGAGAAAGGAGAGAGAGAAAGGAGAGCGAGAGAGAGAAAGGAGAGCGAGAGAGAGAAAGGAGAGAGAGAGAGAAAGGAGAGAGAAAGGAGCGAGAGAGAGAGAGAGAGAGGAGAGAGAAAGGAGAGAGAGAGAGAGAGAGAGAGAGAGGAGAGAGAAAGGAGCGAGAGAGAGAGAGAGAGAGAGGAGAGAGAAAGGAGAGAGAGAGAGAAAGGAGAGAGAGAGAGAAAGGAGAGAGAGAGAGAGAAAGGAGAGCGAGAGAGAGGGAGAGAGAGAGAGAGAGAGAAAGGAGAGCGAGAGAGAGAAAGGAGAGCGAGAGAGAGAAAGGAGAGAGAGAGAGAGAAAGGAGAGAGAAAGGAGAGAGAGAGGGAGAGAGAGAGGGAGAGAGAGAGGGAGAGAGGGGGAGATGAACTGTAACCGGGAGAGATTTCTATTCACTGAAAAGGCAGGAACCATTTTACCAGTACCACATAAAAAATAAAAAAAATGTATGTATGCCTAGCTACCTATGACCAAATACATCTGGCTACCTTAGACTCACCTTGAAGCAAACAATGTGCTGTGCAGCTGTGGCAGGCAGGCAGGGCACTGTGTTGTCGCTGAGGGCGGCTGACCTTGAACTTGAGACCGAGGTGCCACTTTCTCCCTTCAGGAAAAACCGATGCGATTTTTCGATTATGTGCAATAAACGAAAAAAGAGCATCAATTTTGAAAAAAAAAAAAACAGTAGTATTTCTCACTTTTTGCTATATAATATTAACTAGAGCGCTACACAGATAAACTAAAAGTAGGGGGGCCAGTGCCATATTAAAAAAATAATAATGAAAAAACAGCGTCAATTTTGAAAAAATTCCAGTTCAAGCTCAGTCACCCTCAGCGCCAACACAGTGCCCTGCTTGCCTGCCACAGCTGCACAGCACATTGTGTGCTTCTAGCTGAGTCTAAGGTAGCCATATGTATTTGGTCATATCATAGGTAGCTAGGCATAAATACATTTTTTTTTTAATGTGGTACTGGCCCAGCCCCAATAAATGCAGAGTGATCAGTGTGGCATGGGTTTGCCTTTTGGCCAATCAGGAAACAGGTCTCGGACCCGCTTCCTGATTGGCCAGGAGGAGGATCCGTGTGACAATGGCGAATATTCACACAATTGTCACACAAATGGGTGGGCTAGGGCGCAGTGCTCTGCGCCCCGGACCCACCCTTTTCTAAAGCCTATTAGAGCCTCTGGCTCTAATCAGGTGCTTCAGAAAAAAAAACCCATTGAACCCCATGTGTCCGGCGCCCCGCATGTAGATTAGGGGGCCGGATGCATGGATGGGGGGGCAGCTCCCCTGCACCCCCAACACACCAGCCACCACTGGCTGCTCCTCTCCTGTAATGTGCTGGGCCTGTGTGCAGCTGGGTGGCAGGCAGGGGCAGGCACTGTGGTGGCAGGCGGGCAGGCCCTGTGGTGGCAGGCGGGCAGGCGCTGTGGTGGCAGGCGGGCAGGCCCTGTGTTGGCAGTGCTGTAGTGGCAGGCGGTGGCGGCTGGTGTGTTGGGGGTGCAGGGGAGCTGCCCCGCCCCCCCATCAATGCGTCCGGCCCCCTAATCTACATGCAGGGCAGGCAGGCAGGCCTTGTGGTGGCAGGTGGGCAGGCGCTGTGGTGGCAGGCGGGCAGGCGCTGTGGTGGCAGGCGCTGTGGTGGCAGGCGGGCAGGCCCTGTGGTGGCAGCGCCTGCTACCACAGCTCCTGCCACCACAGCGCCTGCCACCACAGCGCCTGACTGTCTGCCACCACAGCGCCTGCCACCACAGCGCCTGCCACCACAGGACCTGCCCGCCTGCCACTACAGCGCCTGCCCGCCTGCCACCACAGCGCCTGCCACCACAGGACCTGCCCGCCTGCCACTACAGCGCCTGCCCACCTGCCACCACAGCGCCTGCCACCACAGGACCTGCCCGCCTGCCAACACAGGCTGCGCCTGCCCACCTGCCACCACAGCACCTGCCACCACAGCGCCTGCCCACCTGCCACCACTAGGCAAGCCCTGTGGTGGCAGGCGGGCAGGCCCTGTGGTGGCAGGCGCCAGGCGGGCAGGTGCTGTGGTGGGCAGAGGGCCGGACTGGGGAGAGGGCACTGTGGGATCTGTCAGGTGTCGCTGAGGCCTGAGGGCGGCTGAGGCAGTGAGTGAGCTTCAATAAAATTGTTATTGTCATTTTCTTTGTCAGTGTACCTACTTACCTGAAGCAGTGAAGCAGCAGACCACACTAGATGCCAGTTTCTTCAGGGGCAGCAGGGCACAGTACTTCTTGTTCTCCTCTTCTCTTCAGGCCGGCCAGGCACCACCGAGGAGGCACGTCATACGGTCTTCTCAGGGGCTCCTCCAACGCATAGCACGCTGCTGGAGGGGGTGGGGGTGGAGCGCCAGCCTGCCCCCACAGTTTACTTGCGGCGGCGGACGCGGAGGAATAGGTTCCTCCTCCGCTCTCTGAATTCTGGGGCGGCGGGCCGGCCCGGGCATATGATGTCACTGGTTGCTAGACGCTAAGCGGTCCTAGCATAGCAACCAGTGAGCAGGGCCGCCCGGGGCCGGGAGTCGGGACTGTCTGGATGGATCGGATTCGTGGACGGTGGAGTGGAGGAGAAAGAAGAGAGGCTGCTTGGGATTGGAAGCAGGTTAGAGGGGAGGAGCGGGCCTACTAATTTACACATTACAGTAATAACTCTGGGTTTCTGGCAGCTTCGGCCGGCCGGCGGCGCCGGGCGCCCCCCCCCCTTTTTGACACACTAAAGCGCCTGGCTGCTCTGCTTAGGATCGGCCCTGAGCCCGCTGCGTGCTGACACACAGTGACACGGGGCCCGGGGCCCCTGGACATTCAGGGGCCCTGGGCAGTTTCCCAGGTTGCCCCCCCCCCCCTAACGCCGGCCCTGAATGTAATGTGACTGAATTGCTCTCCAAATAAGTCTTTCTTCCTACATGTTTGTAAAATAAATATATTTTTCAATCTGGCTTCAACAGTCAAAACGTTACTGAAACCCAGTGACGGCTGGTGCTCAAAATTTTTGGGGGGGGCGCAAAAAAAAAAAATGTAATAGGTATTGCTTTGCGGCAAAAGATGCGGTAAAAAAATTGCGTGACTTAACTACTTGCCTTCTGTGCACTTAAACCCCCTTCCCATCCAGACCAATTTTTAGCTTTCAGCGCTCTCACACTTTGAATGACAATTGCGCGGTCATGCTACACTGTACCCATATGAAATTTTTAGCATTTTCTTCACACAAATAGAGCTTTCTTTTGGTGGTATTTAATCATCTCTGGGTTTTTTATTTTTTACAAAAAAAAAGAAAAAATACAGAAAATTTTGAAAAAAAAAAAGTTTTTCTTATTTTCTGCGAGAAAATTTTAAAAATAAATACATTTTTCTCCTTCACTGATGTGCACTGATGAGGTGGCACTGATAGGCTGCACTGATGGGCACTGATGAGGTGGCACTTATGGGCACTGATGAGGTGGCACTGATGAGGAGGTACTAATATGCCGCACTCATGAGCACTGATAGGTGGCACTGATGAGCACTGATAGGCGGCACTGCTGGGCACTGAGAGGTGGCACTGCTGGGCACTGAGAGGTGGCACTGACGGGCACTGAGAGGTGCCACTGACGGGCGGCACTGATGGGCACTGGCGGGCGGCACTGATGGGCACTGGCGGGTGGCACTGATTGACACTGATGGGTGGCACTGATGAGCACTGATGGGCAGCACCATCAGTGCCCACACTCAGTGCCCATAGTGCTGCCAGTCAGTGCCTAGATGAGCAGGCACTGATGGGCACTGACTGGCAGCACTATGGTCACTGATTGTGTGCACTGATGGGGGGCACTGATGGCGGGCACTGTGGGCATTGATGGTGTGTTTGGTGTACCTTGTGTAATCAGGGCACTGGTGATCAGTGCCCTGATTACTTTTTTCTGTGTCCCTGGCGCTGGGCAGCTCTCCCTCCTTCCTCACACTGCAGGCTCCGTGTGAGGAAGGAGCGCTGGCGATGAGAGATGATCTCATATGTTTACATATGAGATCATCTCTCATTGGACGGTCCGATCACGTGGTGAAAGGCCGCTGTGATTGGCCATTCACCACGATCTGTGATCGGCTGTGTCCAAGGGACACGGCCGACACAGATTTTCCCCGATGCGTGCGTGCGGGAGCGCGCGGGGAGACTGTTTCTGGGAGGCCATTTAAAAACGGCCTCCCGAAAATGTGAGTCCGCGCTGCAGCCGTCCTTCGGCTGTAGCGCGGATGGGAGGAGGTTAACAAACAATCATTAGTTGGTTCAAGATTGACCAGCGTGTCCCCATTCAATGCACATTGACCAGCATGTCCCCCATCAATGCACAGTGACCTGACCAGCATGTCCCCATTAATGCACATTGACCTGACCAGCATGTCCCCATTCAATGCACATTGACCTGACCAGCATGTCCCCATTCAATGCACATTGACCAGCATGTCCCCCATCAATGCACAGTGACCTGACCAGCATGTCCCCATTAATGCACAGTGACCTGACCAGCATGTCCCCATCAATGCACAGTGACCTGACCAGCATGTCCCCATTAATGCACAGTGACCTGACCGGCATGTCCCCATCAATGCACAGTGACCTGACCAGCACGTCCCCATTAATGCACAGTGACCTGACCGGCATGTCCCCCATCAATGCACAGTGACCTGACCAGCACGTCCCCATTAATGCACAGTGACCTGACCGGCATGTCCCCCATCAATGCACAGTGACCTGACCAGCACGTCCCCATTAATGCACAGTGACCTGACCAGCATGTCCCCATCAATGCACAGTGACCTGACCAGCATGTCCCCATTAATGCACAGTGACCTGACCAGCATGTCCCCCATCAATTCACAGTGACCTGACCAGCATGTCCCCATCAATGCACAGTGACCTGACCAGCATGTCCCCATTAATGCTTACAGGGGTACAAATCTGTTTATTTCATTCCTGTATGCAGAGCAGACCAGCGATGGACTCCGGTGATAATTCATACAAATTTGGGGATGGGTCGGCTTCACAGAAGAACATCAGTTTTTATTTTTATTTGGAGTTTTTTTTTATTATGGGTGGAGGAGAAAAGCTCCCTATCGACTATTATAAAGTCTGTTGATGTTGCTGTAGCATTTTTATAATCCCTCATGGAGATGATTGGTGGCAGCCATTGTCCTGTGTGTGGTCCTTCTTTCAGGTGCTGATTGCTCCATTACCCCACACACAGTACAATCTGCCTGACCTTGATCCTATGTATTCATTGTTATTGTGGTCTTGTTATGGAGATATTGATCTCTGGCCCCAGTTTCTGTGTGGAGATTGTATTTCCTGTTCAGTGACGGTGTCTATAATGTTCATGTCCCTTTACCATGTGATCAGTAGACTTTATCTGCTGACATTCTCTGCTCTGTCTCCCTCACTCCGCCTCTCACACTTTGTCCCCACCCACTGCTGTTTATTGTCCACTCCAGAGCCTTCCCTCCATTTCTTGGTCCCGCCTCTTCCCTCTCTAGTCATCTTCCCTATGGAGATCCCTATCACGCATCTGTGGAGATTTCTCTCCTCATCATTTCCATGGATCCTTCTGCTGCCTGTGGGAGCGCTCTGCTCTGGGTTCCGGAACCTTCTGTGCTCCGCCTGAGTTTATTGTCTCCCAGTTCTGTTTATTTTCACTCTCAGCACATTTATTTGGCTATTTATCCCGGGTTCATGTCTGTGTCTGTCAAAGGAGAAGAAGTGTCAACACAGGATGACACTGTGGACACTTAAATTAATATGTGCCACGTCCTATTCAAAATGTTTATGGAGGGGATAGGGACAATGGACTTTATTGGCACTGACAACCAGACAATTATGTCATAACAATCAAAATATTTTATTGAAAAATCATTAAAAGACATATATACATATAAATACCACCACAGGTGCAAAACAAGAAAAATCAAAAAACATACACATACAAATTCAAAAAACACACATTAAAAGGCATATATAACCTTAATAGCCATAGCCTCTAAAAGCCCTCTACATAAGCCAAGTATACCGTGATGGAGCTGTACAAACTGAAAGCTGTGGAAAAGCCCTATGGCTGTTTCTGGTATGGTCATATGAAGCTAGTAGGCAGATTCATCGACAGTAGAGGTAGAGAGGCTTGGTATTGGGTAATGGATTCGGTCAGAAACAAACTCTACATGTTTCGCGCATTTAGCGCTTCTTCAGGAGTTTAAATATTAGCTGAACAATTCAATATAACAAATGTTGATAACACAGTGCACAAGAGGCACTATTCCCAATTAAAAAAGGGGTTCAAATGCCTGAGCCTGCAAAGCAGACAGAGAGGAGCAGCCATCCGAAAATTTTGCCTCAAGCCACGCCCCAAACACAACGGAGAGGGGTGTGTATAAAGGAGGTGGGGTGATATTTAGGAACACGGTCCTTAATCCATTTAAATAGGTAATGTGTGTGAGGTCACGAAATATACAGCTGGATGCTGTTTCGCCTAAATGTAGTCAACAAGCAGATTCCAGAAAGGGTAATTCAAAATTCCCTCAAAATATATAGTACAACGTAACCACCTCGGATGTCTAGGTAGATTATTATTCTGTGTGCCGGAGAGTCCCTTTAATAGTAAGTGGGGCACCAACTCCTGTGATTACATTGGTAAAGCTTAACCTGCATCCGGGGGGAGCGCCGGCTGGAACGGCCGTGACCTCAGAAGAGCTGCCACAGAATAATAATCTACCTAGACATCCGGGGTGGTTACGTTGTACTATATATTTTGAGGGAATTTTGAATTACCCTTTCTGGAATCTGCTTGTTGACTACATTTAGGCGAAACAGCATCCAGCTGTATATTTCGTGACCTCACCCACATTACCTATTTAAATGGATTAAGGACCGTGTTCCTAAATATCCCCCCACCTCCTTCATACACACCCCTCTCCGTTGTGTTTGGGGCGTGGCTTGAGGCAAAATTTTCGGACGGCTGCTCCTCTCTGTCTGCTTTGCAGGCTCAGGCATTCGAACCCCTTTTTTAATTGGGAATAGTGCCTCTTGTGCACTGTGTTATCAACATTTGTTATATTGAATTGTTCAGCTAATATTTAAACTCCTGAAGAAGCGCTAAATGCGCGAAACATGTAGAGTTTGTTTCTGACCGAATCCATTACCCAATACCAAGCCTCTCTACCTCTACTGTCGATGAATTTGCCTACTAGCTTCATATGACCATACCAGAAACAGCCCTAGGGCTTTTCCACAGCTTTCAGTTTGTACAGCTCCATCACGGTATACTTGGCTTATGTAGAGGGCTTTTAGAGGCTATGGCTATTAAGGTTATATATGCCTTTTAATGTGTGTTTTTTGAATTTGTATGTGTATGTTTTTTGATTTTTCTTGTTTTGCACCTGTGGTGGTATTTATATGTATATATGTCTTTTAATGATTTTTCAATAAAATATTTAGATTTTTATGACATAATTGTCTGGTTGTCAGTGCCAATAAAGTCCATTGTCCCTATCCCCTCATGTCTGTGTCTGGACTTGTCTCTTCATCTCTATCTCTGGTTATCACATACCTGGAGGTGAGCCTGAACGGTGAGGAAGGCCTCTCTTACGCCTCTGACTCGGGACCCCTGATAGTGCAGACAGGAGGCGCCGAGTATAGAGTAGCACGAGTGCCTGATGTAGCTGGAAGCAGGCTGATGTCCACAGACAGGGATAGCTGGGTAGGTCCAGAGCAGGTATGCAGGCAACTAATGCTGGTGGCAGGAGCGTAGTGAGACAAGCCGGGTCAGAAGCCAAACGGTCATACAGGAGCCAGAAGGAGCAGACTGGAGCGGAGGTCAAGGGACAAGCCGAGGTCGGTGCAGGCGGAGAGCAGAGGATAGTCAGGACAAGCCGGGTCTGGTACTGGTAAACAGGATACAGGTTAGCAGGTTCAGGTCAACAAGGCTGAAGACAAAGCAGCACTAGAGCTGAGCAAGGGCTGGGTTTAAATAGCCCATTTGGCGCCAGCATCTGTCACGTTGCGTGCTTGCGTGCGTTCGCGCATGCGCATTTCGCCAAGACCCGGATTGAACAGAAACACAACTCTGAACAGCAAACCTCTTCTTACACTGGTGTTGCAGGTTCCTCTCAGAGCCTTCCTTGTACTTGTTCCTGTACGTTGAACTATCCACCATTTTCTCCTATCCCGGCCCTGATCCGGCTTCGGCGGCAATCTTACTTAGGTCACATGATGCTCAGTCATGTCTTTTTCTTGTCTCTGGCACTTGCCATTAGTGTCTGGGTTTGGCTCTATCCTTCATTTATGACCATTTTGTATGGACTACTTTGGTGATGTTTTTCTGTGCTTTTAATTTGGACATTTGCTGCCATTTTTTTTTGTGGGAATTTTATCCTTTGCACTTGATGATGTCATCACATGTGGGTGGTGATGATGGGAGGGTTTATATGTTGTTTTGTGTCATTTCACTGTTGTACTGAGGAAGACGAGCTTCTGTCTCATTGAAACATCAAAATAAAACCTCATCACTGAGTGTTCACCTTTCAAGACCCGTGAGTGCCGCCTTATCTTTTGGATTATATGAGCTTCATTGTTTGCTGAGCACCCGGGACCATTTTATCTCAATTATGTATGCAGTGATAGCTACTGGAGTATATATAATGTATACAGTATAGTATATATGGTATCAGGATGACACAATGGTGGCAGCAGGTTGTAGAACAGTCTGTGATCAGGGCTGTAGGGGTTGGCAGAGGGGGCAATCTATTCATTGGTAATAGGGGGAGGTGACTGAAGGTTTAAACTTCTCCGACCCTAATTCATTTGTACCATCAATCTCTGGATGCGACATCGGAGGATGGGCATGACAGCATTTGGATGAGAAACTATGCCTAGTCGGACTACTTGTCCGTTCTAAACACACAAACAAAAAACCAGCATGCCTTATAAACTGAGTATCATGGATGCACCCTTTACAATTTTAAAATTTAGGATTTATTATATAAATGAAAACAAATACATCAAATTTAAAAATAATTGAAAAATGTTTTAATATAGAACCATAAACCATTATACTTTCCTTTAAATCGTGAAATCAGGACTCGGGATTTGGTGGGGGGACCTTTAGGCACATCCAAGCCGAATATGCACTAATTCCACAAAAGTAGTAGCCATACTCAGATTTCCAGTCTGACATACAACTTTATTGGTACAACGCCATCTGCACAAACTCCTCCCTCTGATGCGTTTGCTGAGCTCCCAATGAAACTTAATTGCAGAGACCAAAGGTTTGGTTGCTCCTTCCTTGGAGTTGGTGAATGTATTCTGTAATGAATCTTCTTATTGTATAATGATTATGTTTAGGTCTAATTCAGGTCTAATTAGAAAATGTAAACCATTTTTTATACCAGGGAAGTATAAAATATTGTAAAAGAATATTTCACATTTGCCAAGTGCAGGCAGCAGGTGGTGCTATTGGGTCAGTTCTCCAGCACTCCTCCAGTTACTGACTTATGTGCTGTGAAGTCTCTAATTTGATCTCCTGCTATTCAGGCCACACACAGCTGGATGAGTCAGAGGAAGGACACGCCCACCTCCCTGCCTCTAGTTCATACAGATTTGTGTGGAGGATCAATGAGAGAGAAACAACCCAAAAAGTCAGCAGCTGCTGCTGGTCTGTCTGATAGTGACACCATGTCATGGAAGTGCCCTGTGGTCAATGGAAATATTTTTTCCAGTATACATACAAGTTATAGAAAAAAAGTGACACAAAAAGATTATTTATAAATGAATAAATATTCTCAAAATCTTTTTTATAAAGTTTTTTTTTTTTGAACATTTCAATTTTTATTATTTTTATAATCATTATACAAACAATTTTCGACAAACATCTCGTAGCTTTTAACCATCCACCAACAATTGATGGCGGAAAATTTACCTATAGCAAAAAAAAACTCGAAAATGGCCGCGTTTAAACATATTGACATCCAAAACTAGATACTAAATCTGGAGGACACTTATCTAGGTAGAATGAAGTGTCAGTTGGCCAACATCTCCAATTGCGAGAAAAAAAAAGATAACCCCCCAGGGGAACGGGACTTTTAAGGTCAAAAGAAACACCACAAATAATGTAAAAAATATATATTTAATGTAGAAAGTTTAAAGTCACAATGATATATATATATATATATATATATATATATATATATTGAGAGAAAAACCATAATGAGAAAATCAATACAAAAAAGACGTATAAAAACATGTCATGATCACGCAAATATGATGATGAGGCATTGGTTTCCAGTGGACACCCTACACGTTACGGGAAATATCCTTCGTCAGGGGTGTGAATATGGGAAATCATATGCATGAATCGCTTTTCTAAACTAGATACCATTTCTAGCTCATATCTAACTCATAAGGACATTAACATTTAAGCTTTGTTTAATATTCTAAACCATTATATATAAAACGAAATATAAAAGGAAAAAAAGAGAAAAAAAAGAAAAATGTAAAACACAAACACAAAAAAAAAAAGTTAAAGTAAATAAAGTTGATCTAAACACATTATTGTACTTTTTAAGCATTTTGCATTTCTGGAAATTTACAAATTAAAAAAATGCAACAAGAGACTCCCGTGCTGAGACTTTAAAGGAAACTTGTACTGAGGGGACTATGGAGAAGACAATGCTTGACCCCTTCTGAAAATGCTGTTTGCCTGGCTGTCTCTGGTATTGTCTCAGTACTTTGAGACACCGATCTAGAATAATCGTGCAGATGAAGAAATCAAAGTTCTTTTAAAACGACCAAACTGAATACTTATTCTGGGACAATTACCTAGAGAGTATGGAAGCCATTGGATCAGCATGACAGCCAGGGAACTAGTATTTTTGGAAGAAGTATTTCCCAAGTTTTGCTACTATACTTCCTCACTACATGTCCCCTATAATACAATTGTGTAGGGTGCAGACAGGTTAGTGTGTGATGATATATTAGCAGTATGTGTCTCCTTTTTATGTCCTGTACATCCTGGGGAAGGTGAGAGCTCTATGCTGCTCTGTACACACACACACCGGGTTATACCGCTCCTCTTCCTCTGACCCCCAACCTGCTCTATGGTCACCCTTCACCCCTCTGCAGAAAAGGACGCTGACCCTCTCCCCTCCTCCTCTTGTTGTGTGATGGAGCCAATATCAATGAGTCCTCCCAGTACAGACGGAGCTCATGACCCACCACCATCTACCAGACCTCACTTCTGTCCTTCCCAGTCCCCCCCCCTCCCCCTACATGGGGTCATGTGACCTCTCCTAGATGTACATAGGATGCAGTGTGGTCAGAGTGATGGGATAGGATGTGGTCACCTCTCCTCTCTTTCCTCCTCCTATTCCATGTACACTGAGGAGTGGTGTCGGTGTCACTGTTAGCAGCACTGAAATGTATGTACAGCGTAAATGTACAGCGTGTTCTTCAGTCTCCCTCCTCGGCTTCCCCACCGATCGGTGAGTGTGATATTCTACAGAAACTCCTCACATATTATGTAGAACACAGACCGGAGGACATGCTGCACTGCAACCTCCATCTCAGTGCTGCCAACACTGACACCAACACTGACACCACTCCTTAGTGTACATGGAATAAGAGGAGGAAAGAGAGAAGAGGTGACCACATCCTATCCCATCACAGTGACCACACTGCATCCTCCGAATCTGATTATTGCTGCCACCCAACACTGAGAGACCACATGTGGGGAGGGACACAGGGTGGAGGAGGGGAAGAGGAAAGGTTTCCAGTGTCACTCACTGTGATAACTTCCTGTTTGGAAAATTAGAGGAAAACTGATGATAGATAGACAGACAGACAGACAGACAGACAGACAGACAGACAGACAGACAGACAGACAGACAGACAGATAGACAGATAGATAGATAGATAGATAGATAGATAGATAGATAGATAGATAGATAGATAGATAGATAGATAGATAGATAGATAGATAGATAGATAGATAGATAGATAGATAGATAGATAGATATCTTGGTTAGGTATTCCATCCAATCCCAGTGATCTGTGAGGTAAGAAGAAATATCACCTAAGTGTCCCCAATAAATTATCGTTCCACTATTCCATCCCCCCTCCCTGTGACATCACCAGCCTTTGGACAGAGTTCTCACATCTCCCGATTACAACACACATCTTTATACAACCTCTCCCTACACCTATCCCAGCATGGAGGGGCTCAGTGAAGGTGGTGGTGAAGGTGTGGAGATGTCGGATCGGGTCACACAGATCATAAAAGGAGATCCGCCCGGCCTCATAATCCAGATATATCCTGACTCTACTGGGGATATTGGGGGGTAAGCGGATCCCTTTACTGTCATGTATCAACACATACTGATTAACTTTCCTGTGCAATCCCCAGGACTTGTTATTAAATCCAATCCCTGACTGCACTCCTCTCCTGTCTATACTGGGGTAACACATCCTGACTATCCACCCATCTGATCCCCCGACATCCACTTCCCAGTAATGTCTCCCTGAGGAGAAACTCCGACTGCTCAACACCTGAGTATAATAATGAAATCTCTCTGGTGTTTCTGGATGATTCTGCTTTCTATCTGACCTGGATACAGTTTTCCTGTCATCTGATATATGTAGAGAATTATGGGCTGTGTTTACATCCAGTAATATGTCTGCAGCTCCCTGTATATAGAAGTCTACATTTACCTCTGTTATTATATCAGATAATGTGTGTAATGTGTGTGATATCCCAGCCACATCCAGACCCCCTCCATCATGGAGGAGCTTCTCATGTCTCTCTCTGTCCTCATTATCTCCATCCTCAGTATCACACAAGTCACCTGTGTCTGATTCCTGTAAGACAGTCAGTGGATCCGTCACGTTACACAGCTCCTCAATGTGACGCATCTTCCTGGACAGCTCCTCCTTCTTTATTTCCAGATCCCGGATGGAGATGGAGATCCGCTCTGCCCGCCCGGAGATCTCCCTCAGGACTCTCTTCTCCAGGTCTTCCAGACGTCTCCTGAGATCTCTAAACAGGGCAGTGACTCTCTCGGTGTCACCAGCTGCTTTTTCTTCTACTTTCCTCCTGTGTTCCTGCAGACTCTGGACTCTTTCCTCCGTCTCCTCTCTCTTTGTCAGACGTTTCTGCAGAACTTTCCTCAGCGTCTCCTTTTTCTTTTCAGAAGCCTCATCCAGCAACTCCAACTTATGCCCTTTATGTTCTCCAATCACACATAACATACAGATACAGGTATCATCCTCAGTGCAGTAATACTCCAGGATCTTCTTATGGACGGAGCATTTCCTGCTCTCCATGGACAAGGTGGGGTCACATAAGATGTGTTCTGGGGACTTTTTGTGGACTCTCAGGTGTTTATCACACAGAGAAACCTCACAGCGTAGACAGGATCCAACAGCAGGTACAGGAGAGTCCACACAGTAAGTACAGAAGACCCCGGACTCCTCCTGATCAGGCTGAGCAGACAGGAAATTCTCTACTATGTTACGCAGTGTTATGTTCCTGTGCAGTGGAGGCCGATCTGGAAACTTCTCTCTGCATTCAGGACAGGAATATCCTCCAGACCCCTCCTGTGTATCCAGCACACGATCAATACAGACCCGACAGAAGTTGTGTCCACATCTCAGCATTACAGGATCTGTATAAATGTTCAGACAGACGGAACATTCCAGCTCCGCTCTCAGATCAGCAGACGCCATCGCTGACAGCAGAAGAGAGAAATGAAACTAAATGTCTCTGACACCGGGGAAGAATGCAGTTGGGAGGGGTGACCTCCTCCTACACAGGGTGAGGCTGGGCTGTGACTTCTACTTTATTCATAGGATTCGTTATATGGAGGGACACAGATAATAAGAGGGCCTCATTTAGAACAATGTCCCGGTTCTGGAAAAAAGCTTATTTTGTAGATTGAGGGGGAAAAGGGAACAGCCATTTTATTTATCAAACATGTATTTATGATTAAGCAGATATATTGGATGTATATGTTAGAAGTCATATTGTATAACAGCTGTTCAAAAGTCATTCACACCTCCAGTTGTACAGATTACTATCTCGATCTTTGAAGACCTGTTCAGCCAACGAGTCTTAGAAGTGACAAGCCATGTGAATGACCATCTGCATATCAAAGAATGTCACCAAAGACTCAGATCACTCCATCAGTCTCCTCACTCATCACCAGCTTACTATCAGCCTGGATGTCACATCACTTCCTCAAACTCAACCTATCCAAAACCGAGCTCATATTTGCTCCCCCACGTTGCTCTTCCCCTGATTTCTCTGTCAACATCAACGGCACAACTATCAAACCGCCCACCCATCCCAAGGTCCTAGGTATAATCCTGGACTCTGAACTCTCCTTTCGGCCACACATCCAGTCACTGTCCAAAGCTTGCCGCCTCAACCTTCGTAACATCTCCAAGATACGTCCCTTCCTAACCAATGATACCACAAAGCTTCTAATCCACTCCCTGGTCATCTCTCGTCTTGACTACTGCAACTCCCTTCTCATTGGCTTACCTTTTAAAAAGACTATCCCCCCTTCAGTCCATAATGAATGCTGCTGCCAGGTTCATCCACCTTGCAAACCGCTCTGTGTCTGCTACCCTTCTTTGCCCATCCCTCCATTGGCATCCATAACTTGGTGCCCAGCTACATCACTAATCTGGTCTCAAAATACCAACCAAATCTCTTTGTTCCTCCTCCTCTTTTTTTTATGCCGGCACTCTTTTGTTTAAATGTAGCTGTCAGTGGGGAATCCCACTGACAGCTGATGAGTCATTGGTTGTTAAGGAAGGAAGCAGCCGCCCGCTCCTTAACAACCTGCTAGTCGCTACTAAACGCCAGTACAAAAACGCTAAATATTAGCATTTTTATACCAGCGTTTTTCTGTCATTTTTAAAAGCTTCCAGTGTGCATGGAGCCTTAAAGCTGGCCATAGATGGATCAAAATTTGGTAAATTCAGCAGGAATTAGTCACATTTTGATCTATTTATGGTCATTCCCATCCATTGGATTTAATGATCAACTTCTCTCAAAATAGCTTATTGCTTCCAGTTCAAGTGCTGCATGCAATGGCAGTAGGCTAGGGGAGCTCCCATTGAGCCCAACAGAAACCAGCTTTTTAAAACTGCACAGTAGCCTCCCCTGCCGGCGATCTGACAGCTGACAGGTCGATGCAGGTGCATGGATCACTCACGATCCCGCTCCACCTCTCAGCCATACCAGCCTTGTAACACAGAGCAGCACATGGACACAGGCATGGCGGGCAGCACTGTAGCTGCACAGCCTGGTGGCACACTCTCTCCCCCTCCTGCTGCTTCTTCCCCAGCTTATCTGGAGTCATCTCATGCCCGTATAGCTGAAGTTGTGCCTGCCCTCCTCACGGCCACCTTTACTGTAGTAGATAAGGCAGTGTCTATGGGAATTGCACAGCTGCACAGAGAACTGGGGGAGCGGGCACAAAGACTTGCCAAATCTGAGCAGAGGATATCATCTTTGGAGGATGAACCTAACCGTGCCACTAAAAATCTTCAGCTGTCTCACCTATCCATGCGTCCAGCCACCTAATCTACATGCAGGGTGCCGGATGCATGGATTCCAATGGGGGATTTTTCTTTTTTAAGCACGTGATTAGAGCCAGAGGCTCTAATAGGTTTCAAAAAAGGGCGGGCTTGGGGCGCAGAGCACTGCGCCCTGAGCCCACCCAGTTGCCACACTGATTCTCCTCCTCGCCAATCAGGAAGTGGGTCCTGAGACCTGTTTCCCGATTGGCCGAAAGGAGAAGGCATCCTATTAGTCACGAAGTAGGGAGAAGATGGCCACTGCCTGTCCCAAGAGGGAACATGGAGACTAAGGAGAAGCCGCCACTGCCTGTCAGTCCCGCAGAGCAAGGTAAGTGTCACGGAACCATGAACCAGACGTACAACAACAGATAAGTGAAAATAAGAAGGCTTTATTGAAAATCAAGCTGTAAAGCAAAAGTCCAAACGGATGGCAAAACCGAAGCAGAGTCTTTGCGGAGCCAGAGGTCAGGAGCCAGGAGGGTAGTCAGACGAAGCCAGGATCAGGAACCAGCAGGGTAGTCAGACGAAGCCAGGATCAGGAACCAGCAGAGTAATCAGACGAAGCCAGGATCAGGAACCAGAAGCAGCAGCAGTCTTAGAAGCATGTGAACACAGGAGGACCAAGCAAGGAACTGAAGCCACAGACCTCCTATATATATGAGCTAGGCATCCAGCTCCTCCCAGTGGGAAGGAGGAGCCGCAGAGTGGGAGGCTACAAGAAACCCAGAAACCAAGATGGCCGCCAGCACATGTCAAACGAAGGAGAACAGCAAGAAGGTAAGACCATGACAGTACCTCCCCCTCAAGGGCCCCTCCTCCGCGGAGTAAAGAACGGTTTCTGAGGGAAGCGTGCGTGGAAGGCACGGAGCAAGGCAGGAGCATGGACATCTGCGGAGGGTGTAATGGAAATATTGAATTCTAATATTTTTATATGAAATGAACATCATATATTGAACTTTGTTTGACTCCCATCTGTGTACCTGACAATTGTTCACAGCTAACATCATAAAACAAGCTGTGTTGTATCTAGACCGGGAAAGCTAGTTTTTTTTACTATTGTTTGTATTGTAGCTAGAGGCATTATCTGAGAAGGTCTTTTCAGCCAGAACTGGCTATCTGGAAAAACTTGCTTATGGTACCTATAAACGATGCTGGGAGGGAATCACCTGTGTGTGTGGGCTGTGATAAGGACTCAAAAAACTTGATTTAAAAACCTGATCAACATGTTAACACTGAAAGGGGGTTGGTTGGTGAGGTACATAAATATACAGCCAGAGCCCAAGAAAAATCCTCTTACTATGGGCTGAAGTCTCTGAGCACAGACCTCCATCGGGAGGTCTATGTAATGTATCACTTTTATTCTTATTTGTTTCTCTCTCCTGTAACTCTTTCCATCTTGCAATTTGTCCTATAATATTGATAGCATTTGTATTTCCATTGTAACATCATTTTTGTTATTGTATTCACTTACTTTGCGGTTCATTTTATTTAATGTTATTAGTGACAAGTTTGTCTTCTGTAATAAATGTTTTCTCTTATTTAAGCACAGTGGTTATTCATTATTAATATTCTTTTACTGCAAGAGATATAATAAGGTTGATATTGACATATAAAAAGGTGTAGATCACTTATTATATTTATAATCGCAGAAAGGATCAAAGGAATAAGTGTGGTAGGTAAAAAATCGCCATAACAGATGGTGCCCCGTGTGAGGAGTTTTCAACGTTTGGGTGTAACTTCCTATGTGTAAGTCAGAGCTGAAACAGACAATTACAACTCCAAAAAACGGTAACCGTTACTTATGTCTTTGTTTGTCTTTACCTCTGTCTTCCCAGACTAGCAAACTTCTTAGTACTCATTCTTTTTATTTTACCATTTGTCTGTGCTAATACTTTGATGAGACTGATATGAACAGTATAATTAAAATAAAATTGTACTGAGAGTGAATGAGAAAACATCCTAACTGCTCAGTTGCGCCTCATTGCAGGAGGGTGCAAGTGTGAATGATAAGGGCTCTGATTGGACGCTTGAAGGCAGTGGCTATACAATCAGTGTTTTTCTGCCAAAAAGCAGTTTCAGTTGAGCCTTGAATGAGATTTGGTCAAGACGCTTCCCAATCCTCGTGATTAAAACGCAACTGTGGGCCTAAGTCACACTGAATGATCTTGATGTGTAATGGGTCTATCTTTCTTTGTAATCTACTAACTGGAGGTTGTAAGCTTTGTAAATAGACCTGTGAACGCTGGCTATATTGTAACTGCTACAAATAGTTTTGCAAATAATTGTGCCCTTATTAACTGCCTTCTGTACTCCAAGCACTCAAAGGGTTCTGATTATCCAAGTTTGTGCTAATCTTTCTTGAGATAACAGAATAGTCGTACTTTAAGCATTGTTTTTTTTCTAGAATACTTCGGAAAAGTCCACGGGGGGAATCGAACTCGCAGGAAGTTCAGGGAATCTCCAGGCTAACTTTGAAGGACTATAGTCAAGATAGGAAAAAAATCCTGACAAGTAGTGAAAATGCAGCAACGGTGACAGGGGCGGAACCTGTCAACCCAATCATTGGCCAGAGATTAACTACCTCTGGGGGACAACCGCTTAAGGTTGGGAAATCAGTTAAGGGTCCAGTATCCGTAATTATGGGAAACAGTATCAACTCAACGAGGGAGTCTAAGTGTGGTAAACCCTACCAACTGACCCCAAGGGAAGAGATGATCGATAAATATGGACCTTGGGTGGTAGAATATATTAGTGATTGGAATCGCTGGACTGGGAAGAAGTATTATAAAAGAGGTACATTTAAGGTTAAAGCATGGGAGGAGCTGTGTTATGCTCATCACAAAAAGATGACACGCCCAAATGAAAGAGATGCTTGGAGTATATGGATGCTAGAATCATTGAACAGGGCAGAGGGAGGGAATGTTTTTGCTTTGGGATTTAAGGAGAAATCTTTCCAAGCAACACTTCAATGTAGGGACAAGCAGAAAATGGCACACCAGTCACAACCCCAGAGTAGTGACAGTGATGAACAGGGGGAAGATGAGGATTTGTCAGGATTAGGGCCTTATGCAATCGCCCGGTCCTTGTTAGAAAAATACTCAAAAAATGATATGAATTGTCATCTTTCAGCAGATGGTAAGAAGGGAAAGCCACAACTTGCTGCTAAATTTGACACCCCAGTTAAAACCCTGGATGAATCACAGAGAGACTCTTTCTGTGAAGCACTGAAACAAAAGGAGAGGGACAGCGCAGCAAGACAGGGGAACGGAAGGCTGACATTAAGGGAGAAAAGTCTCCCCAGTACCAAAGATCATTTACCGTCAGAAGGGGTACTTTCTTCCCCTCTGAAGGAAGAACCTCCCAAATACAGTAATCCTCCATTTACTGACTGCAAGCCAGCATTTTCCCCTAGACAGCAGGTAAAGAGCAGTGCTGCTGCTGAAAGCAACACTGGCAGTTCTGGTACTGGGTACACTGCCTATGTACCTTTATGCCCCCGAGTGACTACTAGTACTCCACAGCAAGGACCTGTGTGGTGTCACTCTAACAGGGAAATAGTAACACCCAATGTGGGCACACCTGTATACCCTGGAACTGTTAATGCCACCCTTCAAGACGCTTTTCAGTTAGATAAAGTGCCACCACCTGGCAGCAACAATCTTTCTCAGTCCTATTGGAATCAACAGGTAATATCTTTTTCAGATGACATATCTGTCTATCCTGTAAGAGAGCAGGTCGTTTATGATTATAATGGGAGATCCACTGGAAAGATGACACATCACGTACCGTGGACTCCCTCTGAGATGAAGGGATTTCTGAGTGTTATCCCCCATCCAAGGACTGATCCCATTAAATTTGCGAAAGAGCTGCTAGACATCCAGGCGAGCTACAATGCAAATTGGGGTGATATGCTTCAAATAATGAAGAGGGTTTGTGGAGACGGGGACTTTGATGAAATCCTTAGTAAAACTAATATTCCAAAGACCCTATATGTTGACTCCAGTCATCAAGGGTGTATACTCACTAAGCAATTGGCACAACTGATTAAAACAGTCTATCCTCCCCAGTCTTGGACCAAGGTGTCAGGAGTGACCCAAGGACCAAAGCAAGATTGTATGACTTACTACAATCACTTTAAACAAGCCGTGGAATCGGCTGGTGGGGACATCACTAACAGTGCCCTATCACCTGTTTTGATACACAGCTTCATTACTGGGTTGAGAGGAAAAATTAGGGAAAAATTGATGACCGCAAATCCAGACTGGAGAGATAAGCCCCTCTCTTCTTTGTTGTCACTTGCAACTGCTATTGAAAGGAATATAGCTGATTGGGAGTCACAGAAACACCAAAGGATCTGCATTGTACAACATGAACATTTGAAACGGCAAAACACATCCCTAAAAGATGCGCTAGAAACAGCCAAAAGTGATATCAGTACTTTAGAAGTTTTTAAGTCAAATTCTGATGCTAGCTACCGTCACCTAGTAATAGAAAACCAGAGATTACAGGAAGAAGTTCATCAGCTGGTAAAAAGACTGAAGGATGCAGAAAATGAAGTAAAATCATTATCTGTCAGCTGCCAGGAGCAGCTTGCTCAGTCTTCAAAAAGGGTGGATAACAAAGCAACTGATTTGGTTATGTCCGAATTCATTGGGACACCCACACCTAATGTTTGTACCAATAGGGATAAATCCATGGAAGGTAGGAGTTCTCAAAAAATTGCCCCTATATCTTGTAAAGTATTTGAAAAAGCGTCTAATCCAGTTGGAACCTTTCCAGTCGTAGCCATCGAACATTCTCAGTCATCTAAAACGAAGCCTAATGTTAAGAGACGCAGTACAACTCTAGATAAGATAAAATGTTATGCATGTGGACTATTTGGCCACATAGCTCGATTCTGTCTATCACGTCCCATTGAAAACGTAGTGAAACAAAATCCATACAGGACAACGAGACGTGATTTTGAAGTGTACTCCGCGCGCTTTGCAACATGGCCTAGGTGTAATAAGTATGAACAGCCTAGATCATGGGTCCCATTCCAAAATCCTAAATTAGAGAATGCGTCCATACAGGATGAGAATGAGGAAAAGACTTGGGATGGGTCCTTGAAAGAATTTCAAACTTACAAAACAGATTTTAAGGAATTGAAAGGTAGACGTACAGGTTATTATAGAAAACATGCCGGTATTTGTGGTGTCTAGAGGTTGTCTTTAACCTAGCTAATTGTGAGAGTAAGTTTGGTTTGTGAAATAAATGAACTATATATGTTGTGTGCTCTGAAGTTTGTTATCACAGTTGCTGACAGCCCACTGACCCCCCTCCCTTCTAGTCAGATCTGTGAGTGTATTGTCATGTAAATTGCCTGGTAATTCATTAAAGTGAAAGGTGAAATCTCTGTAATAGTGAATTGAGATGTGTATTCACTAACATGTGTTTTGTTTTCCAGAGAAACATGTCTGAGAAGTGTCATTGTGGAGAGGTATTGTGATTTGTGAATGAATGGTACCACCTAAATATTTTTTTTTACGAGCTGCTCATTTTTGACCATGGTTAAAATTTTTTGGGGGGAATTAATGGTATACCATAAAACAAAATCCACGTGGTAATAAGTTTGAGCTCAACAATTTTTGGTATTTGAAAAAGTGCACTGTTACAAAACAACTTAGGAAAAATGTTTAAGTCTTTCTTTATGGAATGTAATGTATTGTATAATTGTGTGTTTCATATGCTAATTTTTTGTTACATGTACTTAACCATCGGTTTATTTTTAGGAGGAAGAAAAAAAATGTAATATTTATTTGTAGTTCTAAATTTATTGGTGTTTTATCCTTCAGATTCGATAATTGGGTTTCATGGCTTTCAGAACCAAAAGGAGATCACAGCCTTCAGAGACAACTTTATATAAAATTAATTTTTCTTTTTTAGGTTTATTTGGATGGGGCTTCTGATGTCAGTCCATTTGGCTGTTCTTGGTTCTAGACCTTGTGTAGTGTATGTTCGGATCCGACATATGTAGAGCCCTGGTATTAATGCGTTTCTTTCCTAAACTGATAAGCAAAACCAACTAATTAAAGTCTGCTATGCCATATTTCCTCTGACAATATGATTGGTCATCTTCAGTATTGCTTAGGTTCTATAGATGAGAATTTGATTAGGACTGCAGTGGATAATTGTCACTCTAAATACCTATATTAGGTTGAAGAGGTGTTATGAATCTCTGTCAGTGTTACTGCATTTATTGGCCTGGGTATTTTTGAATTGTCCAGAGTTTGATTTGGAACTGCACTAGATCTGTCACAGATATGTTTCCTCTATGCCCAAAGATCAGTAGCTATGCTGATACTTGTAGCTCCATGGATCTAACTTGTAAGGGTCTGCTGTTATACCTGATATACTTGTATTTAAGACAACAACACCCTGCTGTTAAGTCAATTAGCCACACACCCAGCCAGTCCGGTCTTTTCAAACTTCGCTCATTGCCTCAGGGCGTTGGGCTAATGTGACTTTGTTCCTAGCAGTCTCTCTGTGTGTCCCCAAGTGTAATTTAATCCTTATTTCCTGCCCAGTGACACCATGCAACTATCTGCTCTTAAAGTTTTCTGTTTGTTTTTATGTGGCTTTTCGATATTGGTCGTTTGTGCCCAGTAGCAGAAGTTCCTTGAGATGGATACACATTATGCACTTTTTTTTGTTGTTCAGTTTCCTTTAGATTTACCTTTGGATAGGTGGTACAAGGGCCTGCCTGGATGCATACAATTTGAGAGTGTTTAGGTCTGACCTCATATTGTATGGTTTTGATGACTCTGAAGAAGCATTGTATGGGAAAATTGTATGCAAATTGTATGGTGTGTTGCCATCTTCGGACTTTGTGCCTTGGCTGTTCAAAGGGCCTTCACCTTTGTTATGTGTGGGCATGCTGTATTCTCCCTAGTTGGTGCCCATAGGTGTCCTTCCTCTCCTAGACTCCTTGTGTACCTTAACTAGTATTCTGTGTCCTGCATGCCAGTAAGACCAGTGCCCCAGTGCTGTACTATGCTCCTGCATTCCATGTGAGTCCTATCGGAATAGTGTAGGCAGTTTATGTTGTATGGGTGAAGGATAACATTGTCTGATTACCGGATTGACAAAGGGGTCACAAGGTGTGCAGCCTTTGTAAAGAATCAGGTGTACATGTTGAAAGGTTAATTTCAATCCGGGTATTCAGACTATTCCCATAGTTCGGTTAAAGAGAGGTTTATTGGAGACTGCAGGAGCTGGGGGCATGGCACTGGGTGCTTTAAACACTATCGACCGGAAGGTACTCAGGAACACATTGGGGAGTCTGGAACTACATGTTGGTGAAGGGGTTAGAAAATCTCACTTACTCTGTCCAGCACCCAGGTACAATGAGAGGTGTTCCAGGACCCAGGAAAAGTGTTTGCCTCTTCCTCAGTGGGACAATTTCCATTTTGCAAAGACAGGCAGGTGGGGGTAGTATCCAAGTTTACTATGAGTCATATGGATTGGTGGATGACTCCGTTCCATGGCTGTCAAAACCAGATTTGCACTGTTCTCATCCCTGATTGCAGGGACTGAACATAGTGCGTATACCTTGGTCAATTTGGGTACTATCCTATCTGACTCTACAGTGTTACACCCCAGAGTCCATTATGTTCTGATGGTTTATGAGTCTGGAAAACCTCAAATGATTGATATTGACGGGTGCTGGAGAAAGGAAAGTGTTGTGTTGTGTCAAAGGAAATAAGACAGAATCATGAGTGAGCAATTCTGGCACAGGAAGGGGTCATGTATCATAGATGCCGAGGTATTGTCCCAACCTATCCTAAACAAAGTTAAAATTATTTGAGACCAGGGCACTGGTGCTGCAATCAAATGTCTAGTGATGCGCTGTGTTCAGCATCAGGGTAAATTGTACTCAGCAGGATACACTAACCCGGGGATCTATTGCACATCTTCTCTTGTCCTTGGCATGGATATAGCAGGAACACCGGGACGTACCCCATTACCCCAGAGAAAATACTTCATATCAAACATGACACCCCTTTACATCTACAGAAACTTCCTTTGGGATTTGGGTCAGAGTTAAAAGTTTGGTAGTTAGACCTTGGGCAACAGGATTTGAATAGCGCCCGCAGTTTCTGCCATGCGTTAATAGAAGGGCCCTACTTAAGGGGTTAATAATCCAAGGGCAGGCGGTTGTACAAAAAGATAATAGCTGCAGGGGGAAATGATCTGATGGAGTTGGCTAAGGTAAAGTTCTTGGTGGAAGTAGAGTAGGCTTCCGTGAATAAATGAGTTTTCAGGGATCACCTAGTGATGGACAGGGGTAGGAGCTGGCTGAGCATACTAGAGTATGGACTTCTATAGATTCTGGAGAAGTCCTGATAGTGAACCCGGGAGGAGGTAACATGGGAGCTGGAGATCAGGATGCCTTAGAAGGAGCGGAGTGGATGATTTGGGTGATATCTTGAGATCAAAATAGATTAATCCAAATATCTCAGGTTAAGTTTTTTTTTTTTTAATGGGCATACTGTATACAGTCCTAGGGCCACAGCTTTAGTGAACTCCACCCTGTTATTGTCCTGATTTGTGTATCCCTGTTGCTTTTCCTGATACAATTAATAATGTGCATTACTATCAGGAAAACAAACACCAAAGCTATAAGAATGTTTACCTCAACAAAGTATCTCCTCTTGAGGAACAAAGAGGCCACTAACTCAGAAACTAATCTCTGAAAAAGCCTGATCCAATCCAGACAAGTACAAAGAATTTACAGAATTAAGAGAGGACCCTAGAACAACATACTGTATTTTTTGTTTCTGTTTTTGGGAGAAGCCTCTAAATTGGAGTAATAAAGTGCAGTCAGGTTTATCTAAATTCTAAAAAAGTATTTATTTATTTTTATCAACTTTTTTACTCTCTCCTTAATAACTGTGTACCTGACCTGCAAATTTGTACCGCTGATCACTAGCGCGGGAGAGGAGTTGCCCTTTTTGTAAAGTGGTTGCTGCAATGCTTTTTGTTTTTTTTGTTTTTTTTTTTTCTCCTTTTTCAGTGCAGTCAACAATAGACTTCAGGGCAACTATGTATTAGTGAATTTCTTTTTTATACCAATTTAATGCTCTGTAACTATCCAAAGTTGAATGTGTTAAATAAAAATCTTAGTTGGAGCAGCATTAAATCTGTAGTTTTTATATTTTTTAATTTTTTATATTTTTTAATTTTTTTTCATTCGTATTATCCTTCTTGTTCATTTTCATTACTTACCTATCTTAATTCCCTTTCCTTGTTTAATATTCAAAGTAGTTCTTTTGATTTCTATCTTCTATTTTCTTAGATAATGTAACTAAGGCAACAGCCATATAATTATTTGTTGTGAATTATAACATTCTTCCCGACTCAGCTTCAAGAGTCAGGTGGGAACCCACAGAATAATATTTAACAACCATTGAAACCAGGGTATCCCTGTAAATCCAGGTCTTATGTTATTATATTTTACATCCCTCAACCTGCCTACTGCTTTAACCTGAACTTTACCTGTTAACATTATAACCCTTATAAGAAATAATCCTTAACGGCCACACAACTGCAACAATCTTGACCCCCCCCCCCCAATAACTGTACTTAGAAATTCTCCCTTTTCTTTTTGCATTCATGCACAACTGTCCGGGGGCCTTCCCTACTACCACCTGAAGAAGCAACAACGACCACCATGCCATAGCTTGAGAGAAAGGTGCAAGACTGGACTTTCCTTAACCATGTTGAAAAGTGCCATCTCGCGGTCCGATCCAATCTTTGCAAACATCACACAGCATTCCCCTGTTATGGGGCTAAAAGATGCCAGGATCCCGCCATCGACGATGTTGGAGTTCCACTCTTCCAAGGCAGAGGAGTGAGTAAACATCGCTGTACATGCACTCATGGTTTGGATGTGAGTTCTCAGAGACACCAGGATTTCTATGGCTTCTCAGTCTCAAGTCTATGTTGATGTGTTCATAAGAACAGATAAGAGTTTCGTCGTGTTCAAGAAAAGAAGTGGAGGCCGCAGTGGTGGTGGGGGGGTTGGACCTTCTGGGCTATTGTGGGTGGGTACAAAAATTTTTTAAGTTCAAAGAATGAACTTCAGGGGGAAATGTAATGGAAATATTGAATTCTAATATTTTTATATGAAATGAACATCATATATTGAACTTTGTTTGACTCCCATCTGTGTACCTGACAATTGTTCACAGCTAACATCATAAAACAAGCTGTGTTGTATCTAGACCGGGAAAGCTAGTTTTTTTTACTATTGTTTGTATTGTAGCTAGAGGCATTATCTGAGAAGGTCTTTTCAGCCAGAACTGGCTATCTGGAAAAAACTTGCTTATGGTACCTATAAACGATGCTGGGAGGGAATCACCTGTGTGTGTGGGCTGTGATAAGGACTCAAAAAACTTGATTTAAAAACCTGATCAACATGTTAACACTGAAAGGGGGTTGGTTGGTGAGGTACATAAATATACAGCCAGAGCCCAAGAAAAATCCTCTTACTATGGGCTGAAGTCTCTGAGCACAGACCTCCATCGGGAGGTCTATGTAATGTATCACTTTTATTCTTATTTGTTTCTCTCTCCTGTAACTCTTTCCATCTTGCAATTTGTCCTATAATATTGATAGCATTTGTATTTCCATTGTAACATCATTTTTGTTATTGTATTCACTTACTTTGCGGTTCATTCTATTTAATGTTATTAGTGACAAGTTTGTCTTCTGTAATAAATGTTTTCTCTTATTTAAGCACAGTGGTTATTCATTATTAATATTCTTTTACTGCAAGAGATATAATAAGGTTGATATTGACATATAAAAAGGTGTAGATCACTTATTATATTTATAATCGCAGAAAGGATCAAAGGAATAAGTGTGGTAGGTAAAAAATCGCCATAACAAGGGTACCCAGGAACGCTCCTCTGGACCATAACCACGCCAATGAACCAAAAACTGCACCCGACCGCGGACCAGGCGTGAGTCCAGGATATTGCTCACCTCATACTCCTCACGATTGCCCACTTGGACCGGACGAGGCCGAGGAACCGAGGAAGTGAAACGATTACACACCAGTGGCTTCAACAGGGAGACATGAAACACGTTGGAGATCCGCATGCCAGGAGGAAGCGCAAGGGCATAGGCTACCGGGTTTACCCTGCGAAGCACTCGGAAGGGACCAACAAAGCGAGGCGCCAGCTTGGGAGTGGGCACTCGAAGGTTGAGGTTGCGGGTGGACAACCATACACGGTCTCCGGCCTGGTAGGAAGGAGCAGGCGCTCGTCTGCGATCAGCCTGGAGTCTCTGGCGCTGCGCAGAGACCTCAAGGGACTTCTGGATCTGTACCCAAGAAGCACGTAGGACGGAAAGGTGATCCTCCACAGCCGGAATATCCTGGGGAGAGAATACCTCCGGTAACACGGCAGGTTGGAACCCATAATTGGCCATGAAGGGAGACGTCCCAGAGGAAGAGTTCACCGCCGTGTTCCTGGCAAACTCAGCCCAAGGCAGGAGGTCAACCCAATTGTCTTGGTGATCGGAGACATAGCAACAAAGGAATTGCTCCAAGGCCTGATTGGATCGTTCTGCGGCCCCATTGGACTGAGGGTGGTAGGCCGAGGAGAAGGAGAGATGAATCCCCAACTGGGAGCAAAAGGCGCGCCAGAACCTGGACACAAACTGACTCCCCCGATCCGACACAATCTCCTTGGGCAAACCGTGCAACCGGAAAACCTCCCTGGCAAAAATCGTGGCCAACTCCTGTGCAGAGGGTAACTTCTTGAGAGGAACACAGTGGCACATTTTGGAAAACCGATCCACAATCATGAGAATGACCGTATGGCCTCGGGATGCAGGGAGGTCCACAATGAAATCCATCCCCAGGTGTGACCATGGGCGCTCCCCGGTGGCTATGGGTTGCAGAAGGCCCAACGGAAGGTGCCGAGGGGACTTACTCTGGGCACAAACGGAGCATGCCGCTACATATGCGGCGATGTCGGAACGTAGGGAAGGCCACCAGAACAGATGTGAAACAGCCCAGGACAGCTGATTCTTTCCAGGATGCCCCACGGTCTTGGAGTTATGGTAGGTTCGCAACAACCGAGTGCGCAACTCCTCAGGCACAAAACATCTGCCATTGGGTCTCCCAGAGGGAGCACCAGATTGAGCCGCCAAAATCTGCTCACCCAGGGAGAGGTCAGGCTGGTGCGAATGGCGGCCAGGATCTGATTCGGAGGTATGACCGAAGTCGGAATCGACTCCTCCCTGGACAGGTCGGAGTACTGCCGTGATAAGGCATCCGCCCTGATGTTCTTGGAACCGGGTAGGTAGGAGACCACGTAATTAAAACGTGACAAGAACAGAGCCCATCTGGCCTGACGTGGTGTCAATCTCTTGGCCTCAGAAAGGTAAGTCAGATTCTTGTGGTCCGTCAGGATGAGGACCGGAACCACCGAACCCTCGAGCAAGTGCCTCCATTCTTTAAGGGCCTGCACGATGGCCAATAACTCCCTGTCACCAATCTGATAGTTGCACTCCGCGGAAGACAGTTTCCGGGAGTAAAACCCACAAGGAAGCAGAGGACCCTCTGGTGTTCTACGCTGAGACAGAAGGGCGCCTACTCCCGTCTCAGACGCGTCCACCTCGAGGACAAAGGGCAACCCAGGGTTGGGATGCGACAGAATCGGAGCCGACACAAAGGCGGACTTTAGAGCCTCAAAAGCTCGGATGGCCTCGAGCGGCCAGACCTGGGAATTACTGCCCTTCCTGGTCAGATCCGTGAGAGGCTTGGCTAGCATGGAAAAGTCCCTGATGAACTTCCGATAATAATTGGCGAAGCCCAAAAAGCGCTGCAGGGAGCGAAGACCACTGGGCTGGGGCCACTTTAAGACAGCCGAAACCTTCTCAGGATCCATGGAGAACCCCTCAGCGGAAATGATGTAACCTAAGAAGGTTACCTGGGATCGGTGAAATTCGCATTTCTCAAGCTTACCGAACAGCTTGTTCTCTCGTAACCGTTGCAACACTCGTCTGACATCCAGAATGTGGGTCTCCATGGATTCAGAATATACCAAGATGTCATCCAAATAGACCACCACACACTGCTGCAACAGGTCACGGAAAACATCGTTGATGAATTCCTGAAAGACTGCGGGCGCATTGCACAACCCAAAGGGCATAACCAAGGATTCATAGTGACCGGTCCTGGTGTTAAACGCGGTCTTCCACTCATCGCCCACCTTGATCCTTACGAGGTTATATGCCGCCCTCAGGTCGAGTTTGGTAAAGACCGTGGCCCCTTTAAGGCGATCGAACAGCTCGGAAATCAAGGGTATCGGGTAAGCGTTCTTGATCGTGATGCGATTGAGACCCCTGTAATCGATGCAAGGCCTCAACTCACCGCCCTTCTTTTTCACAAAGAAAAATCCAGCCCCTGCCGGGGACAAGGATTTGCGAATGTGTCCGCGTGAAAGCGCCTCCTTAACGTACTCCTCCATGGCCTCATTCTCCGCTACCGACAGTGGATAGACCTTGCCACGAGGAGGAACGGCACCAGGTTGTAACTCGATGGCACAATCGTATGGGCGGTGCGGAGGTAGGGCAACCGCGCGCACCTTATCGAATACATCCCGGTACTCCTCGTATTCAGGAGGCAACAGAGAGTCCGAGGAAGTACACAGCAACTTGACAGGCCCATGGATGCAACTAGCCCCACACTGTGGTGACCACGAGAGGATCTCGGCCGATCTCCAATCGAAAGTCGGATTATGCTTCTGGAGCCAGGGGTACCCCAAGACCACCGAGTAGTGTGGAGACGAAATAACCTGGAAGCAGACCGACTCTCTGTGAACGGCACCAATGGCTATCCCCACTGGAAGGGTCTCATGAGTCACGTGTGGTGGCAGAAGGGGTCTGCCGTCTATCGCCTCAAGAGCCAGTGGAGAACCTCGGGCCTGCAGAGGAATGGAATTGGCGGCAGCGAACACACTATCAATGAACAAACCACCAGCACCAGAGTCCACCAACGCCTGGGTCGTCACTGAGCCCCCGACCCAGGAGAGGACAACAGTGATCAGTGGTTTGTCAACACGGGAAACCGGGGACGAGGAGACTCCACCCAAGATCTGCCCCCGACAGGATCTCAGGTGCGAGCGTTTCCCGGACGGTTCGGACATGCCAACCGAAAATGCCCACCGAGACCACAGTACATGCATCGGCCCTTGCGTCTCCGGAGTACCCTCTCCCCCTCGAACAGGCGAGCAAAGCCCAGCTGCATGGGTTCATCCCCAGCCAAGTCATCCCCAGGAGGCGTGGGAGGAGAGGGAGGCACGGGTGGGACAGCAAAGGTAGGCGCCAATCTGTTAGGAGGCCTCCGCAGACTCTCCTTAAAGGAAGGTCTCTCCCTGAGTCTGGTGTCAATCAAAATCAGGAAAGAAATAAGAGACTCGAGCTCCACTGGTAGGTCCTTAGCTGCAACCTCATCCTTCAAGGCATCCGAGAGACCATGAGAGAAAGCAGCGACCAGAGCCTCATTATTCCAGCCCACCTCTGCTGCCAGGGTACGAAACTCAATGGCGTATTCAGCTACGGATCGTGAACCCTGTCTGATGGACATAAGGAGCTTCTCAGCAGAGGCAGCACGAGCCGGCACATCGAATACCCTCCGAAGAGAAGCAACAAAACCGGAAAACTCGGCAACCACCGGATTGTTGTTCTCCCATAAAGGGCTGGCCCAGGCCAAGGCCTTGTCCGAGAGCAGCGAAATTAAGAAGCCCACCTTTGATCTCTCAGTAGGAAAGGCATGTGGCAGCAACTCGAAATAAATGCCCACCTGGTTAAGGAAACCTCGGCACTGAGTTGGCTCTCCCCCAAAGCGCTGTGGAAGGGGGGCAGAACCGGTCATACCCCGAAACACCGCAGGCGCAACAACAGGTGTCGGGGTAGACTCTGGCGCAACAACCGAAGCGGCAGTAGGAGCGGGCCCAGGAGCGACAACTGACCCATCGGCAACGGGAGCGAAATAAGCCGTGCGTTCAAGCAGGATTTGCAACGCCACGGCGAACTGACCCAACAGGTGATCCTGCTGATCAAGTCTGGCAACCAGCGTGGGTAGCGAGGATGGCCCTGTACCGTCAGAATTCATGGCTTGGTCCTAATGTCACAGAACCATGAACCAGACGTACAACAACAGATAAGTGAAAATAAGAAGGCTTTATTGAAAATCAAGCTGTAAAGCAAAAGTCCAAACGGATGGCAAATCCGAAGCAGAGTCTTTGCGGAGCCAGAGGTCAGGAGCCAGCAGGGTAGTCAGACGAAGCCAGGATCAGGAACCAGCAGGGTAGTCAGACGAAGCCAGGATCAGGAACCAGCAGAGTAATCAGACGAAGCCAGGATCAGGAACCAGAAGCAGCAGCAGTCTTAGAAGCATGTGAACACAGGAGGACCAAGCAAGGAACTGAAGCCACAGACCTCCTATATATATGAGCTAGGCATCCAGCTCCTCCCAGTGGGAAGGAGGAGCCGCAGAGTGGGAGGCTACAAGAAACCCAGAAACCAAGATGGCCGCCAGCACATGTCAAACGAAGGAGAACAGCAAGAAGGTAAGACCATGACAGTAAGTAAACTGGCACCGGGGGGGATATGGTGGTGCGGGCTGGAGTGATGGGGGGTCTGGTCCGTCTGCCGCCCGCCCCGTCAGCCCCCTCCCGACCGATGAAGCACCAGCCACCACTGACGACTAGTCACAGAGATCCATCCTGGAACAATGAAATGACCTTGGAAGCCGGAAATGCTTGAACAACCTGTGTACTGTGGGGCTGCCCTAATCCTATAAATCGAGCTCTGTTCTATTACCAGAAGCTGGGCATAGAGAGGCACTGCACGGTTGAGAGAGCACACAGGCTGGGTCAACTGGGCAACACCAGAAAGTCCCGATCATTGTCAGATATCTAAATTATGCTGATAAACAAGCGATATTATATCGATAACATCGCTAACCTGCTTTGCACATTGATGGTCACAAATTGCAAAAATGCTCTGAGTGCTCTGAGTGTTTTAAATTTAGGCTTGCATATCCAGCTGTTCTTTACTTGACCACTCCGGAAGGGACCTACCATACTTTCCATTCACCTGCGCAAGATGAGCAATTTCTCCAGTCCGCTCAAATTTTGATGCTGGTGGATGACTCGCCTACCCAGAAGGCTACCATCTCTTGCAAACCGCAATGCAGCCCTCAGAAAGAGGCCTCTAAGAAAGTGCGCTATGGAGCATCCTAGTCAGGAAGTGTCTACTGATTTACCGACCTGAGTCTTACATGGGAGGCTGCTCATTTACTACTGCTTGGATTTTGAAGAGCCCTTGTTCATTTCATATAGTTGGGGGGGCTTTAATTCGGTGACGAAAGTGAGCGAGGATCATAAATCGAATAGATAGCCATCTCCTTTGTCCCCTGCGAATCCTGCCCCCCACCCCCTCTTTTCCATATGATTACCGCAGTTAATATGGCAGATGCTTGGCATTTGGCCAAACTGTACTGTATCTCCTGAAAAACGACAGTGGTGTTGGCTTCCCTGATATCAGAGCTTATAATTCAGCATGCCTCCTTAGATATGCATTGGACTGGTTATCGCAATCCTCAATGTATAAAAACTCTGTGTTGGGAGGTTGCATTGGTCCATCCTTATGGCCTCTCCGCCATTCTCCCTCCTGCTACACTTCCAACAAATTTTTTTTATTACGTGACATTGTCCTGGCATTGCGGGAGATCCAGAAAAAAATACACGGGACACGCATCAGCCTCTGAAGCAGTAGGGATGCCCGGCGAAACCAATCAAGCCCCTGTGCATCTTTATTCCACTACTGACTCCCCTTCATGGCACTATATCTGCACTATATCTGCGATGAATCAGAGGGTTACATATGGAAGAATGGAGGTCCATCTACAGTACAAGAATGGCTATAAGGGAAGACTCCCAATGGTAAGTACTTTTTTGGATTGTTGAAGTGGAATTACTATTGAGTACCCCCTGATGCACCAGTATTGGCATAATGACTGTAACCTGATACATGCCATGATAAGTACTTTCCTGAATTGTTGCTATGGAATTACTATTGAGTGATCCTGATGCACTAGTATTGGCACAGGGACTGCAACCTGATAAATGCCACAGTAAAGCATATTATTGATGAGTGTGTTTGTATGGGCGTTTCCGTGGATCTTGTCAGGGAGTGTGTAGGTAGCTGCACCTGGGCAGCACTTGAGAGGAGAAGCTGCTCTGGAGATAATCAAGACAAAAAAAGCAAGGCGCCTCTAAAGCCTCGTACACACGCAACGATTGTTGGCCGACCGATCGGCCGTCTTTTGTCCAGTGTTGTAGTGTTGGTTGAAATGTGCTCTAGACTGCACACAAATTTTATCGGCCAACAACAACCAACTTCAGAAGTGATGTCATGTGATGGTTAACTTTCCGTGTGTTTTTTCTTCTCTGAGCATGCCCAGTCTTGCTCATCTGATTTTTGTCTGCCGAAATCTGTACTGACTGAGGAACAATCGGCCGTTCTGTTGACGGCCAACAAAAATTTTATAGCATGCACACCAGATTTTGTTCGGCCGAAAAAGTCGGTTGTCGGAAGCATCATACTAACAAGCCGACAATCGGCCGATCGGACGTTGGACGAAAATTGACGGCCAACAATCGGTGCCTGTGTGCGAGGCTTAAGTGCAGTAACTAAAAGCATTTATTAAAGAAAGGTATAAAAACACTCACATAGGGCTGGATGGGACATGAGCAACATAAGGCATGATCGTCCAAGAGCCATCCGGAATCTTCTGGGCCACAGTGCTTAGGTATGGACACCCGGAGCTCCGCTTCTACTGGATTAATGCCCTCGACGTCTTCTCACCCGGGGGCATCAACGAGGAGCTAGAAATCAACACATTACTGTAGACAATTTCCTTTGGTCCTTTTGATCAACTTTTTACAGACCTTTCATTATGTACTGTATGTATGTATATGTGTGTGTGTGCATGTATGTGTGTGTGTATGTCTATATTATTGATGATGAGGACTTGTCTCATGACCACGGAACTAGTCATTGATCCATGTGCAACTGCATAGTATACAACACATACAGTTGTGTTCAAAATTATTCAACCCCCACTGAAATTGATTGTTTTGGCCAGTTTGACATTGATTTTGATCATTCAGTCATCCTGCTTACAATTAAATCAAAGAGGCACGTGTAGGTCAGACAAATATAACATAACATTTATAATGAAATAACCACAAATGTCTTTTCTGTGCTCACATCATTATCAGTTTTATTCAACCCCCAAATGACATTCAATCTTAGTACTTAGTACAACATCCTTTTACAGTTATAACAGCGTTTAAACGTGAAGCATAGCTTGACACAAGTGTCTTGCAGCGATCTACGGGTATCTTCGCCCATTCGTCATGGGCAAAAGCCTCCAGTTCAGTCACATTCTTAGGCTTGTGCACTGCAACTGCTTTCTTTAAGTCCCACCAGAGGTTCTCAATCGGATTTAAGTCTGGTGACTGTGATGGCCACTCCAAAATGTTCCAGCCTTTAATCTGCAACCATGCTCTAGTGGACTTGGAGGTATGCTTGGGATCATTGTCCTGTTGAAAGGTCCAACGTCTCCCAAGCCTCAGGCGGACTTTGTGACGGACTGCATCACATTGTCATCCAATATCTCCTGGTACTGAAGAGAATTCATGGTACCTTGCACACGCTGAAGCTTCCCTGTACCTGCAGAAGCAAAACAGCCCCAAAGCATGATTGACCCCCGGCCATGCTTCACAGTAGGCAAGGTGTTCTTTTCTTCATAGGCCTTGTTTTTCCTCCTCTAAACATAGCGTTGATCCATGGGCCCAAACAGTTCTAATTTAGTTTCATCAGTCCACAGAAAACTTCTGTGGTTTGTCCACATGACTTTTGGCATACTGCAGTCGACTCTTCTTATTCTTTGGAGACAGCAAGGGGGTGCGCCTGGGAGTTCTGGCATGGAGGCCTTCATTACGCAGTGTGCGCCGTATTGTCTGAGCAGAAACTTCAGTACCCACATCTGACAAATCTTTTCTCAGCTCCTCAGCAGTCACACGGGGACTTTTCTCCACTCTACGCTTCAGGTAGCGCACAGCAGTCGAAGTCAGCATCTTCTTTCTGCCACGACCAGGTAGCGTTTCAACAGTGCCCTTTGCCTTGAATTTGCGAATGATGCTTCCTATGGTGTCTCTTGGTATGTTTAACATCTTTGCAATCTTCTTATAGCCATTTCCCTTCCTGTGAAGAGTAATCACCTCTTCTCTTGTCTACCTGGACCATTCTCTTGACTTCACCATGTTTGTAACCACACCAGTAAATGTCTAGAAGGAGCTGAGTATCACAGTCATTTTAAAGCTGCCTAATTGGTGCTTATTAGGCTTTATTGCTGCTCCCTGACATCCACAGGTGTTTTCAATACCTGATCGAAAACACTTCAATGAACCTCTGTTCTTCAGAGTGGTAGTCTTTAAGGGGTTGAATAATTGTGTCAATGAAGAATTCACAAAAGAAACATTTACTACTGTATTACAAAACCAATTGATGTCATTTTAGTTGCATATGGTTCTTTAAGAAGTCCTTGTAGGATTTCATTCTGAATACAATTACAAATGTACACTAAATTCCCTAAAACCCTTTACAGCATTGGGGGTTGAATAATTTTGAACACAACTGTATATGTTCACGAAAAACGTTATAGGCAAGATATACTCAAGTTTAACATAATGCAAGTTTGGTATGCGTTTATGCATTTTGGGACTGTTTACCTGATACACACCTTGTGTGAGGGAGGTGGAGTTTCCATCCTGTATTTAATCAACAGGATACATCAACGTTTTATGAAAACCTCCTCTAGACTTCAGGTGTGAGCGGTTCACATCATCAATTTCTGCAATCCGGGATACAAATATGCTGCGATATGCCAATACAATAACTATAAGGAGCAGAAGCATACTTCCAAAATGGCACCAATGTGAAGTTTGTTTATCTCATTCACTGAGTTATAATCCTAACCACTTCTGGACCCAAAGATTTACCCCCTTAAAGACCAGGCCATTTTTTGCGATTTGGCACTGCGTTACTTTAACCACTTTACCACCGGAGGATTTTGCTGTCTTACGTCTGGGCCACTTTTTGCGATTCGGCACTGTGTGATTTTAACTGACAATTGCGCGGTCATGCAATGCCGTACCCAAACGAAATTTATGTCATTTTTTTCCCCACAAACAGAGCTTTCTTTTGGTGGTATTTGATCACCTGTGCAATTTTTACTTTTTGTGCTATAAACAAAAAAATAGCGACAATTTTGAAAAAATAACAATATTTTTCACATTTTTTATATGAAATTCCCCCCAAAAAAAATGTAAAAATCAAAATTTTTATCATTTTAGGCCAATTTGTTTTCTGCTACATATTTTTGGTAAAAAAAATTGCAATAAGCGTATTTTGATTGGTTTGTGCAAAAGTTATTGCGTTTATTAACTAAGGGAAAGATTTCTGTCGTTTTTGGTGTTTTTTTTAACGAGTAATGGCGGCGATCTGCTATTTCTAACCCCCATCACCACTGCCACTGATGTCATCCCTATCCTTCATAACCACCTCCACTGATGTCATCCCTATCCCCACACCTCCACTAATGTCATCCTTAACCCCACCAATGCCACTGTTGTCATCCTTATCCCCATCACCACTGATGTCATCCCTATTCCCCAATCACCACTGCCACTGATGTCATCCCTATCACCACCTCCACTGATGTCATTCCTATCCGCCCACCACCACTGCAACTGATGTCATCCCTATCCCCCCATCACCACTTCCACTGATGTCATTCCTATCCCCCCACCTCCACTGATGTCATCCTTATCCCCACCGCCACTGATGTCATCCCCATCCCTCCACCACCACTGCCACTGATGTCATCCCTATTCCTCCATCACCAACTCCACTGCTGTCATCCCTATCCCTCCATCACCATTTCCACTGATGTTATTCCTATCCCTCCATCACCACCTCCACTGATATCATCCCTTTCCCCCACCTCCACAGATATCATCCTTATCCCCACCACCATCACTGATGTCATCACTATCCCCCAATCACCACTGCCACTGATGTCATCCCCATCCCTCCATCACCATCATCCCTGATGTCATCCCTATCACTCCACCACCACTGCCACTGATGTCATCACTATCCCTCCATCACCTCCGCCATTGATGGCATCCCTATCCCTCCATCACCACCTTTACTGATGTAATTCCTAACCCCCCACCTCCACTGATGTAATCTTTATCCCCGCCGCCACCACCACTGATGTCTTCCCTGTCTTCCCATCACCACTGCCATTGATGTCATCCCTATCCCTCCATCACCACCACCACTGATGTCATCCTTATCCCCCATCACCACTGTGACTGATGTCATCTCTATCCCTCCACCACTAGCGCCACTGATATCATCCTTATCCCCACCACCACCACTGCCACTGATCTCATCCCTACCCCCCATCACCACTGCCACTAATGTCATCCCTGTCCCACCATCACTACCTCCACTGATGTCACCCCTATCCCTCAATCACCACTGCCACTGATCATATCCCTATCCCTCCATCACCACTGCCACTGATCTCATCCCTATCCCTCCATCACCACAGCCACTGATGTCATCCCAATCCCTCCATCACCACAGCCACTGATGTCATCCCTATCCCTCCATCACCACTGCCACTGATCTCATCCCTATCCCTCCATCACCACTGCCACTGATCTCATCCCTATCCCTCCATCACCACCTCCACTGATGTCATCCCTATCCCCTGTACTCCTAGCAGTGAAACTAGCCTAAGCATATGTGCATGGAAAGTTGCATAGAAGGCTCAAACTGATAGAACAATCTGAATAGAACAATAAAATTATAAAATCACAATATGGGCTCTATGTTTTATTACTGTAGCACCCTCCTACGTAGGTGCTAGAAAGTGAATATCATTTTTGGCTCTGTCTGCCTATCAGAGGAGCATAAGGCAAATTTTATATTACTTTCTGCTTAACAGAGAGCAGGATGTGTTGAGTTAGGTCTGCTCATGGTGCTCAGTGTGTGATTCATCTGGTCTAGGGAGTGTCCACACTGGTCCAATAGAAAGGCATATTGGACAGTGGAGGAAACCAGGCCAATGGGTACACAGGCTTTGATACAGCCTCGGTGATTGGCACAGACTAGTTGTCTCTGTGCATTCTGGGGTGTGATATAAAAGCCAGGAGCACATGTGCTTGGGGTCTTTGGCTGGTAAGCAGAGTCCCGGAGGGAGGGTGTCGGCTGTCTCCTCTTCTGTATTGATGGCACGTGATCACAAGCAGATGGCCTGGTGAACCAGAAGGAAGGAGCTGAACCCAGAGGTCCAGGAGAGCTGACTAGAGGGGTTAAAACACTGGAGAACCTGGAAAAACAGTATCGTGAGTACAGGGGATTGCGTCAGAGGGTCTGACCTGTGTGGGGGCCACCCCGGAGTAGAGTAGTCAGAGGACAGGTGTCAGCTGGTGGAATGAAAGGCGGTGCTAGGCGAGTACCCTGAAGATAGACTTTACCTTCAATTCATCTAGTGGCAAGGTGAATCTGCAGCTTGGCTGCACCTTCAGATAGGAGTCCTCATCAACTGTGAATAGTTCAATTCTGGAGTATCCCACTCTTTCCCTTCTCCCATCCCTATTTAAAAAAAAAAAACAACAAAAACCCCTCGAATGATCATTGACTTAGCCGGAAAGTAAAGTGTTAAGCCTGTGCATGCAGTTGCTAACAGTAAACCAGAGGGACCTAAAATGGTGAAGAATTCAGCAGCCCTCTAGGGGGCAGTGCTACATTACAGTAAAGGTAGTTGATGCTGACAAAAGCCAGTATTGTATTTTACGTTACAAATGTATTCCTTGCATTATACTTTTACCAGGAAAGTAGAATATAACATTCAGAGCATTGCCAGTGACTTCTACAGTCACTGAAGTCTTCTGCTGTCCTGAATATGTGCTTAGCTCCTATTGTCTGCAACAGGGAGGAGGGAGGAGAGCAGCTCTGTGTGTTGTGTTAACTCTCGGGAACGAGCAGAGAGCCAATAGCTTGTGTCTTGCCGAAATCTCCAACTTGCGGAAAACCCCAACTAAATCACTTCCGGTCACAGATCCGACGAGCTGGAGTTTTCAGCAGAACACCGGTGTTCTGCCGAAAACACCAACTTGCCGAGAACTCCAACCACGTCACTTCCAGTGACTCTACACCATGAATAATTGGAGTTTTCAACCATTTGGTGTGTTCACAGAACAGGCTGCAGCGCATATATCCGGCCACTAATAACCAACAACATGGCCGCCTCCAAGGTGGCAACTAATGGGCGGACTAACAATGTGCACTCATTATCGCGTGTACCGCAGTGCAGTGGTGTATTTTGGTTTTGTGCTGCCCTAGGCAAGACTAAAATTGGGCGCCCCCCTCCTATGCAAATTTGCCCCACTCCTTTTTTAACAGATGGGACTCCCTCCAAAATGGAAGAACTACAAGTGCCAGCATGAACCCCTGAGATCTCACGAGAGGGGGGTGGGTGAGGTAGAGAGAGAGGGGGTGGGTGAGGGAGAGAGAGAGGGGGGCGGGTGAGGGGAGATGAGAGAGAGGGGGAAAGAGAGAGAGAGGGGGGAAAGAGAGAGAGAGAGGGGGGATGAGAGAGAAAGAGAGGGGGAGGTGAGAGGGATGAGAGAGAGAGGGGTGAGAGAGAGGGGTGAGAGAAATGAGAGAGAGGGGGGATGAGAGAGAGAGGGGGTGAGAGAGATGGTGAGGGAGAGAGAGAGGGGAGTGAGATAGAGAAGGGGATGAGAGAGAGAAGGGGATAAGAGAGGGGATAAGAAAGAGGGGGGTGCGAGAGAGAGAGAGAGAGAGAGGGGTGAGAGAGAGGAGGGTTAAGAGAGAGAGAGGGGGAGGGTTGAGAGAGGGGGGTGAGAGAGAGAGAGAGGGGATGAGAGAGAGCGAGGGGGGTGAAAGATGGGGGGGTTAGAGAGAGTGAGGAGGGGTGTACGAGAGAGAGAGGGGGGTGAAAAAGAGGGCGTGAGAAAGAGAGGGGGGGTGAGAGAGGCGGCTCTAGCAACCAGTGACCAATAGAGTCTCAGGTGGAAGGGGGGGGGGGCGGCTTCTTTGCTGCCCCCCTGCAAAGTGCCGCCCTAGGCCTGGGCCTTGTTGGCCTAGGCCAAAATACAGCACTGCCGGAGTGTATAGGCTGCAGGTGGTCTGTGAAGACCCCAAGTGGTCGAAATCCTCAATTCCTGGTGTAGAGTCACCAGAAGTGACGTGGTTGAAGATTTTGGCATTTTGGAGTTTTCGGCAGAACACCGACATCAATCACACAGAGGAGAAGGAAGGGGGCGGATCCAGACTCCCATTGTCGGTATGACACTTCAACAGAGTCTGTAGACACTCCCACAGGTAATTACCTCTATTTTTACAAAAAGGGTGCACTTCTCAGAGGACAGTAAAGATTAATAGATACTAGCAGCTCATAGGACTAAGCAAAAAAAAGGAAACCCATACTTATTTTAAAAATAACAAACATGTTATACTTACCTGCTCTGTGTAATGGTTTTACACAGAGCAGCCCAGATCCTCCTTTTCTCAGGTCCCTTTTTGGTGCTCCTGGCCTGACCTTGCTATGGGGTCACCTGAGCCAAGCCACGGCTCCCTTTGTCCATTCAGACTGAATAATAGGCACAGTCCCTCTCCAACACTAGGGCACTGACTCTCTCCTATTTTAGTCAGACCCACAAGTTCAGAAGGAAAAAATGCAGAGTCCATCCGACTGGTGTTCCCAGTGTCCTCTCCTTCTGTAACAACGAGGCAACATCTCTTCTTCTGTGACAAGCTTTTTTGCTGGAGCCTGAGCAACTTGTCTACTTGTGAGTTTTGGAAGTCTCTTCAAGGGGTCCTTCACTCTGACATCCCCCTTCTCTGAAGAGACAATGGGTTACTACCTCCTCTCCCAAGGTAGCAACTCACACAACATCCTTTCCACCGGCCCACTGGCCTAACAGGATCTTCACAAAGTGTCCTTTGAGCAAAGTATCTTTATAAAAGGGTCCTCTTCTTCTGTACAAAAACCTTCTTGGCCCGTTGCCCTAATTTCTTTGCAAAGTGTCCTTTAACTTAATCCTGTGATCCTGGCCCGTTGGCCCAAAGGACCTTGACAAAACATTCAATAAGATGGCTTCTTGTAGCAACTGAAGCCTAGAACTAAGTGACTACTAAAGTTCTCTGAACAGAAAGTCTTTGTGGGTTAGAGGGCCGGCCCTCTTTGGTGATACCACGCAGTGGTAGCAGTTCTACTGGTTCCCAATTCTTCTTGCAAGGATAGAAGGGATAGGGGAATGTGGAAATAGGGCTTTCAGCCCCAACAACAGCAACTTGAACTTTTCTTCAGGCTCTCAGCCCCTTTGTAACAACTTCCAGGCTAGCCAGCCTTGTAACATAACGTCTTCTCTACAGGGGTGGGAACTCTGCATCCTCAACAGTAGTAGTCGGGATGAGGTATCCGGACAGTCTTTCCTTTAGAGCCCTGAATGGGAACAGACCAAGCCTGACCTGTTCCATTTGGGTGGCGAACTTCCACACTGTCTATGTGGATGGCCCGCCCCAAATTCCAGTTTGCCTTCACAGAGCGAAAAGGTGTCCCACAACTCAGGCCTTTCCTGGTTCCGATACAGTTTGGGGATGTATAGAAACTCCCAAATCGCCTTGTCACACCACTCTTCTCTCTTGGCCTCAACTTCCTGCATTAACTCCCTAGGGGCGTAGGGTTAGTCGTACCCATACTCCAGGGCCACCTTTCTCTGGATTAGACGCTGGCATCTTGAGAACCTGGGAAGGGCCTGTCTATTCCCTCTCCCAGTTGGGGTGTATAGGGTCTCCTCCCTCATGATGAGCTTCGCATAGGCCTCGTTCTGATCCCGAGCCCAGGTGTAGGTACGAGGTGGGGACAAATCTGGGACCCTTGTAGCATAGGCCTCACAGAACCCTAAGTTTTTGGCACACTATGTGCACCACAGCCTCCTTTGTTTCCTCATCAAGTGAACTGGGACTTGCAGAGCTGCTCCTCTCCTCTGTTCCCCAGTCCATTCTATCTCCACTTCTGACTTCCACAAATCTATTTCTTCTTTCAAGGACCCAAATCGATGCTGGAAGCGGGGCTACCCTAAATCAATAGCTCCAGCCTCCCCTTCACTAGACACTTTAGAGGCCTCTCTCCTAGGAGCCCATTGATTCCCCTCTGCCTTGATGAGAGTGAGGGGTTCTGCCTGTGCAGGAATTGCTGGCCCTTCTTCTGGCCTCGACTCGGCCTGCACCATCTGTGTGCATTGTACCTTAGAAATATAAGTCTCCCTTGCCTTGCATACCGTAGTGTAAGTCTGATCCACTGGTCCCTGTCCCAGCAGTGCTTTTAACACTCCTCTTCCTCTGCCCACAGGGATCCTCATAGGCACCAGCAACTCTTGGGTGAATCCTGTCTCCCAGCTCACACTCTGCTTCCTCGGCTGACAATCACACCGCACCGCCTGCACAAGCATGTCACCACAGTGCCCACACTGACTTCATGCCCGCAGCCGCATGGACATGTTCAAGCATTGGCTACATACCAGCCCGAAATGCTCCTTGAACCCTCCGCTGCACAGCGCCAGTCTTCCGATGGGCACCAATCGAACTCCTGTGTCCCACAGGACCAACTCTGGGGATTCTGCTAAAGCCTCGTACACACGCAACGATTATCGACCGACCGATCGGCTGTCTTTTGTCCAGTGTTGTGGTGTTGGTTGAAATGTGCTCTAGACTGCACACAAATTTTTTCGGGCAACAACAACCAACTGCAGAGGTAATGTCATGTGCTGGTTTACTTTCCGTGTGTTTTTTCTTCTCTGAGCATGCCCAGTCTTGCTCATCTGATTTTTGTCTGCCGAAATCTGTACTGACTGACGAACAATTGGCCATTGTGTTGACGGCCAACAAAAATTTTATAGCATGCACACCAGATTTTGTTCGGCCGAAAAGTTGCAGTCGGTTGTCAGAAGCATCATACTAACAAGCCGACAATCGGCCGATCGGACGTTGGCCGAAAATTCACGGCCAACAATCGTTGCGTGTGTACGAGGCATTTCTCTCCAGGCACTCCACCCAACACGTGGGCTAACTCCGGCACCCGCCATCTTGCTCCTCCACACACGTGTCTGCTCCCCAGCTACACCCGATGGTGGAAGTGATGTCTCGGCTTTCTTCCTCCACTCAGATTGGCAGTCCGTGGGTGGCCACGACTCCAGACTAGCTGACTCTCTGGCGGTGGCTCCTCCTGTAATGCAGATCTCTTAAGTGCGCGCTTCTCCCGCACGGTGCAGTAACCTCTGCTGCTACAACTCTGCCTGGCCAGCTCAAATGTCATTGCGTGGCAGATTGTGTTCACCGACACACACACATCTGCCCTCTCCATCTGTACCTGGGCCTAAGCTGCACTTCTTTCTTCCCAAGCCAACTGACCTCCCATACTGTTTAGGAAAATTGTCCCGCTGTCATGATTTGCACGGTCAACACTTTTCTTCACAGCACATGTACAGACATGACCCCCGACACACCGATCCCTGTGTCCCGGGTCACTGCTCTCTTCATCCACACTTGCCGAATACTGTAAAGCAGACACAGTCTCTTTGCACAATACAGTGAATTTCTTCTCCATCAACTCTCCTGCATTTTACTTGGAAAAATACTTTTTTGGGGGGAAAAGTCAGTTCGTTGCCCATGGCAACCATCGTTCCAAACGTGACTTGACAGCACACTTTCACTTTCTGATCACTGTAGAGCAGACATTCCTTTCTTCACTGACACTACAGCACATTACTTGGGGCAGTATAGGATTACTTAGCGGGACTGCTCGGCCATTGCCGTTAGCAACTGTTGCTGTAACCCAGGTGTGCATCCCGGACGAGCCCCCAAATGTAGCACTGCCCCCTAGAGGGCTGCCAGATTTCACACTTATAGGTCCCCCTGAGTTACCATTAGCAACCTTGACATGCACAGTCTCTCACATTTTTTCTCTTTGGCTCGTTCAATAATCAGTCCAGGGATATGCAGTTGTTTTTGGGTTTTATTATAAATAAGGGATGGGAGCACTGCTGTATTTAGGCCTAGGCCGACAAGGCCTAGGCCTAGGGCGGCACTTTGTGGGGGGGCGGCAAAAAAGCCGACCCCCTGCATGAAAACCCCCCCGATTCCGCAACTGAACCTGAAAGAAAAAAAAATGGCCGCGGCGGCCCGACATGCGCACTGCGCATGTGCCGCCGCCGCCGCTCGGGAAAACCCGAACATGATGTTCGGCTATTCCCGGGCAGGCGGCGCCTGCGCGGTGACGCAATGGCGCCGGGCGGCGCCATTTTTAAATGGAAGGCGCTTCAAGGTAAGTGACTCGGACTCCTCCGCAGCAGATGCCGGTGCTGCGGGCATGGTACAGGATATTCTCCTGTACCATGCCCGCAGCACCTGCATCGGCTGTACTATGCTGCCTATGCTGCCCACAGCCCTGCATCTTTTATATTATGTTGCTCAGTCACAGTGCCCACAGCCCTGCTGCATCTCTTGTACCATGCTGCCAGTGCCCAGTGCCTACAGCCCTGCTGCATCTCCTGTGCCATGCTGTCAGTGCCCACAGCCTTGCTGCATCTCCTGTACCATGCTGCCAGTGCCCACAGCCCTGCATCTCCTGTACCATGCTGCCAGTGACCAGTGACCACAGCCCTGCATCTCCTGTACCATGCTGCCAGTGCCCACAGCCCTGCATCTCCTGTACCATGCTGCCCAGTGCCCACAGCCCTGCATCTCCTGTACCATGCCTGTACCATGCCCGCAGCACCACATCTCCATGTCTGCAGCCCCTGTAATATGCCTGCAACTACTGCATCTCCTGTACCATGTCCGCAGCCCCTGAACCATGCCAGCAACCCCTGCATCTCATGTACCAGGTCCGCAGCCCCTGCAAATTCCAGCAACCCCTGCATCTCCTGTACCATGTCCACAGCCCCTGCACCATGCCAACAACCCCTGCATCTCATGTACCAGGTCCGCAGCCCCTGCAAATTCCAGCAACCCCTGCATCTCCTGTACCATGTCCGCAGCCCCTGCACCATGCCAGCAACCCCTGCATCTCCTGTACCATGTCTGCAGCCCCTGCACTATGCCCGCAGCCCTGGCAGATTTTCCCCCTTAATGACCAGGCCATTTTTGCGATTCAGGACTGCGTTACTTTAAAGGACAATTGCGCGGTCGTGCAAAACTGTACCCTAAAAAAATGAATGTCCTTTCTTTCCCACAAATAGAGCTTTCTTTTGGTGGTATTTGATCACCTGTGTGATTTTTATTTATTGCGTTATAAACCAAAAAAGAGCGACAATTCGGAAAAAAAAAATATTGTTTTTCACATTCTGCGTTATAACATTACCCCATAAAAATGTAAAAATCTAATTTTGTCATCCTTTTAGGCCAATTTGTATTCTGCTACATATTTTTGGTCAAAAAAATCCCAATAAGTGTATATTGATTGGTTTGTGCAAAAGTTATCGTGTCTACAAACTAGGGGAAAGATTTATGTAATTTATATTATTTTATTGTTTTTTTACTAGTAATAGCGTCAATCTGCAATTTTTAGTGGGACTGCGACATTGTGGCGCACAGATCGGACCCCGAACTGACATTTTTGACACTTTTGGGGGGACCAATGACATTACTACAGTAATCAGTGCTAAAAATATGCCCTGTTACTGTAATAATGACACTGGGAGGGAAGGGGGTTAACCCGGGGGTGATCAAAGGGTTAAGTGTGAGCCTAGGTGGTGTTTTCTAACTGTATGGGGGAGGGGCTTGTGAAATGACCATAGAGACCTGTGTTCCTATATAGAAGCATCACAGGCGCTCTGTGATCATTTCAGGGAGAACAACGGTCAGCTGTATTTACAACACCAGGCCGTCGTTCTCTCTCAGCAGGGAACGATCGCAGGTGCCCGGCGGCAATTGCGGCCGCTGGTCCCATGGATTGGCATCCTTGCTGCCTAGTGGGGGCCCCCCAGGAGCGCTCCCACGAGCCAACGTACCCATACAAAACAACGAAACATACAAGTAGGCACTTTGTACCCACTTTTAATGTACAGAGAGGAAGAGGTGGAGCCTAAATAGGAAGGGGTGTGGTTTACAGAAGATAGGGCGGGTCTGAAACAGGAAGGGGTGGGTTGTAGGTAAATTAGGGGGTGCACAAGTTTAGTCCGGCCTAGGGCAGCACAAAACCTAAATACACCACTGGATGGGAGAAGGGAATAGTGGGATACTCTGAATTATCTATGCACAATACTGGAGGACTTTTATCTCTTGGTACAGCCAGGCTGTTGATCCGATTTGCCACTGAGGTGAATTTAAATTTAAAACAGAGTTCCGGCCTCGGAAATGTTTTTTCAATATAAATACCCCCGGGACAGTCAGGGCTAGTACATTCCATAATGGATAGCCTCTGAACTGTCCCGGGTTGCACTTACCTTTTAGAAGAAATACTTACCTTGAAAATGTCTTGTCCAGCGCTGCCATCTCAGGTGTGGGCAGCTGAAGCCAGCACGTCCTCATCTGTGTCCTCTTCGTCCCAGAATGCCCTGCACAGAAGCTGTTTAGCAGGGAATGACGCACCTGCACCAGAACTGACGAGCGGGGCGGTGCAGGTGCATTGACTCCTGGGAGCGATGACGTTCAGCTCCCAGGAGTCAATGTAAGCAGGAAGTGACGGCGTGGGCCGCGGCCGAAGAGGGAGGAAGTAGAAGGAAAGTGAGTATACTTTCTTCAAAAACAAGGTAAGTTAAGAAAAAAAAAAATCGGGAATGTCCATTTGTTTTTTAGGGGATTTACAGCAAGTGGATCGGCCAAAGTTGTTTTTAAACCCGGAACTCCGCTTTAAGAGTCTTTCCTCAGACGACTTTATAAACTAAGGTTATCTTTAGGACACTCTCCTCAGTATCCTCTTTCTTGACTGCTGACACCCATTCACTGACTATCCTACTCTTGAGGTGCCCCCCCCCCCTCAGGTCAGGCCCCTTGACATGAGCCCCTGTACTAACGATACTGTTTTTCCAGGGTCTCCAGTGTTTCCCCCTCAGTCAGCTCTCCTGGACCTCTTGGTTGAGCTCCGTTCCTCTGGCCCTCAGGACGACCCTCCTGATGCCACGTGCCACTGCTGCAGAGGAGGAGGCAGATGCCACATTCCCTCCAGGACTCTGCTCTCCAGCCAAAGACCCCGCAGCACATGTGCTCTTGGCTTTTATACAGTATCCTAGAATGCACCGCGGAAACTTGCCCCTGGAGTCCTCCAGCAATGCAGAGTATTTCAGGAGAGGAGAGTTATAGAGGAAGGAGCAGAGTCCTCCTGCAGTGCAGAGTATTTCAGGAGAGGAGAGTTACAGAGGAAGGAGCAGAGTCCTCCTGCAGTGCAGAGTATTTCAGGAGAGGAGAGTTATAGAGGAAGGAGCAGAGTCCTCCTGCAGTGCAGAGTATTTCAGGAGAGGAGAGTTATAGAGGAAGGAGCAGAGTCCTCCAGCAGAGCAGAGTATTTCAGGAGAGGAGAGTTATAGAGAAAGGAGCAGAGTCCTCCAGCAGAGCAGAGTATTTCAGCAGAGGAGAGTCAAAGAGGAAGGAGCAGAGTCCTCCAGCAGAGCAGAGTATTTCAGGAGAGGAGAGTTATAGAGGAAGGAGCAGAATCCTCCAGCAGAGCAGAGTATTTCAGGAGAGGAGAGTCAAAGAGGAAGGAGCAGAGTCCTACAGCAGAGCAGAGTATTTAAGGAGAGGAGAGTTATAGAGGAAGGAGCAGAGTTCTCCAGCAGTGCAGAGTATTTTAGGAAAGGAGAGTTATAGAGGAAGGAGCAGAGTCCTCCAGCAGAGCAGAGTATTTAAGGAGAGGAGACTTATAGAGGAAGGAGCAGAGTCCTCCAACAGAGCAGAGTATTTAAGGAGAGGAGAGTTATAGAGGAAGGAGCAGAGTCCTCCAGCAGTGCAGAGTATTTCAGGAGAGGAGAGTTATTAAGGAAGGAGCAGAGTCCTCCAGCAGTGCAGAGTATTTCAGGAGAGGAGAGTTATTAAGGAAGGAGCGGAGTCATCCAGCAGAGCAGAGTATTTCAGGAGAGGAGAGTTATTAAGGAAGGAGCAGAGTCATCCAGCAGTGCAGAGTATTTCAGGAGAGGAGAGTTATTAAGGAAGGAGCAGAGTCCTCCAGCAGTGCAGAGTATTTCAGGAGAGGAGAGTTATTAAGGAAGGAGCGGAGTCATCCAGCAGAGCAGAGTATTTCAGGAGAAGAGAGTTATAGAGGAAGGAACAGAGTCATCAATCAGTGCAGAGTATTTCAGGAGAGGAGAGTTATAGATGAAGGAGCAGAGTCCTCCAGCAGTGCAGAGTATTTCAGGAGAGGAGAGTTATAGAGGAAGGAGCAGAGTCCTCCAGCAGTGCAGAGTATTTCAGGAGAGGAGAGTTATAGAGGAAGGAGCAGAGTCCTCCAGCAGTGCAGAGTATTTCAGGAGAGGAGAGTTATAGAGGAAGGAGCAGAGTCCTCCAGCAGTGCAGAGTATTTCAGGAGAGGAGAGTTATAGAGGAAGGAGCAGAGCCCTCCAGCAGTGCAGAGTATTTCAGGAGAGGAGAGTTATAGAGGAAGGAGCAGAGTCCTCCAGCAGTGCAGAGTATTTCAGGAGAGGAGAGTTATAGAGGAAGGAGCAGAGTCATCCAGCAGAGCAGAGTATTTCAGGAGAGGAGAGTTATAGAGGAAGGAGCAGAGTCCTCCAGCAGTGCAGAGTACTTCAGGAGAGGAGAGTTATAGAGGAAGGAGCAGAGTCCTCCAGCAGAGCAGAGTATTTCAGGAGAGGAGAGTTATAGAGGAAGGAGCAGAGTCATCCAGCAGTGCAGAGTACTTCAGGAGAGGAGAGTTATAGAGGAAGAAGCAGAGTCCTCCAGCAGTGCAGAGTATTTCAGGAGAGGAGAGTTATAGAGGAAGGAGCAGAGTCCTCCAGCAGTGCAGAGTATTTAAGGAGAGGAGAGTTATAGAGGATGGAGCAGAGTCATCCAGCAGTGCAGAGTACTTCAGGAGAGGAGAGTTATAGAGGAAGGAGCAGAGTCCTCCAGCAGTGCAGAGTATTTCAGGAGAGGAGAGTTATAGAGGAAGGAGCAGAGTCCTCCTGGAGTGCAGAGTATTTCAGGAGAGGAGAGTTATAGAGGAAGAAGCAGAGTCTTCCAGCAGTGCAGAGTATTTAAGGAGAGGAGAGTTATAGAGGAAGGAGCAGAGTCCTCCAGCAGTGCAGAGTATTTCAGGAGAGGAGAGTTATAGAGGAAGGAGCAGAGTCTTCCAGCAGCGCAGAGTATTTTAGGAGAGGAGAGTTATAGAGGAAGGAGCAGAGTCCTCCAGCAGTGCAGAGTATTTCAGGAGAGGAGAGTTATAGTAGAAGGAGCAGAGTCCTCCAGCAGTGCAGAGTATTTCAGGAGAGGAGAGTTATAGAGGAAGGAGCAGAGTCCTCCAGCAGTGCAGAGTATTTCAGGAGAGGAGAGTTATAGAGGAAGGAGCAGAGTCCTCCAGCAGTGCAGAGTATTTCAGGAGAGGAGAGTTATAGAGGGAGGAGCAGAGTCCTCCAGCAGTGCAGAGTATTTCAGGAGAGGAGAGTTATAGAGGAAGGAGCAGAGTCCTCCAGCAGTGCAGAGTATTTCAGGAGAGGAGAGTTATAGAGGAAGGAGCAGAGTCCTCTAGCAGTGCAGAGTATTTCAGGAGATGAGAGTTAGAGGAAGGAGCAGAGTCATCCAGCAGTGCAGAGTATTTCAGGAGAGGAGAGTTATAGAGGGAGGAGCAGAGTCCTCCAGCAGTGCAGAGTATTTCAGGAGAGGAGAGTTATAGAGGAAGGAGCAGAGTCCTCCAGCAGTGCAGAGTATTTCAGGAGAGGAGAGTTATAGAGGGAGGAGCAGAGTCCTCCAGCAGTGCAGAGTATTTCAGGAGAGGAGAGTTATAGAGGAAGGAGCAGAGTCCTCTAGCAGTGCAGAGTATTTCAGGAGATGAGAGTTAGAGGAAGGAGCAGAGTCATCCTGCAGTGCAGAGTATTTCAGGAGAGGAGAGTTATAGAGGAAGGAGCAGAGTCCTCCAGCAGTGCAGAGTATTTCAGGAGAAGAGAGTTATAGAGGAAGGAGCAGAGTCCTCCAGCAGTGCAGAGTATTTCAGGAGAGGAGAGTTATAGAGGGAGGAGCAGAGTCATCCAGCAGTGCAGAGTATTTCAGGAGAGGAGAGTTATAGAGGAAGGAGCAGAGTCCTCCAGCAGTGCAGAGTAATTCAGGAGAGGAGAGTTATAGAGGAGGGAGCAGAGTTTTCCAGCAGAGCAGAGTGTTTCAGGAGAGGAGATTTGAGGAAGGAGCAGAGTCCTCCAGCAGTGCAGAGTATTTCAGGAGAGGAGAGTTATAGAGGAAGGAGCAGAGTCCTCCAGCAGAGCAGAGTATTTCAGGAGAGGAGAGTTATAGAGGAAGGAGCAGAGTCCTCCAGCAGAGCAGAGTGTTTCAGGAGAGGAGAGTTGAGGAAGGAGCAGAGTCATCCAGCAGTGCAGAGTATTTCAGGAGAGCAGAGTTATAGAGGAAGGAGCAGAGTCCTCCAGCAGTGCAGAGTATTTCAGGAGAGGAGAGTTACAGAAGAATGTGGGGAGCACTTCCTGGTTACACTGTGATGATGAAACCTGGGTGGAGCTTGATGATGTCATCACAGTGTGACCAGGAAGTGGTGTGTGAGGAGATGAGAACACTGAGGGAGATAGAGGCCGACTCTGGATGACTTCTTATTTTTCTGCTCAGGTTTTGTCACCTTTTAATGCTTACAGGGGTACACATCAGGGCCTCCCCCAAGATAAATTGTCCAAGATTTAAACTGAAAGATGCTCAAAGACTGCAGAAATGACACAGGAGATGGTCAGAGACTGCGGACATAGTACAGGGGATGGTCAGAGACTGCAGACATAGTACAGGGGATGGTCAGAGACTGCAGACATGATACAGGGGATGGTCAGAGACTGCAGACATGAAACTGGAAATGGTCAGAGACTGCAGACATAGTACAGGGGATGGTCAGAGACTGCAGACATGATACAGGGGATGGTCAGAGACTGCAGACATGAAACTGGAAATGGTCAGAGACTGCAGACATAGTACAGGGGATGGTCAGAGACTGCAGGCATGATACAGGAGATGGTCAGAGACTGCAGACATGATACAGGGGATGGTCAGAGACTGCAGACATGATACAGGGGATGGTCAGAGACTGCGGACATAGTACAGGGGATGGTCAGGAGACTGCAGACATGATATAGGGGATGGTCAGAGACTGCGGACATTATGCAGGAGATGGTCAGAGACTGTGGACATGATAGAGGAGATGGTCAGAGACTGCAGGCATGATACAGGAGATGGTCAGAGACTGCAGACATGATACAAGAGATGGTCAGAGACTGCAGACATGATACAAGAGATGGCCAGAGACTGCAGACATAGTACAGGAGATGGTCAGAGACTGCGGACATAGTACAGGGGATGGTCAGAGACTGCAGACATAGTACAGGAGATGGTCAGAGACTGCGGACATGTGCAGTCATGATACAGGAGACAGTCAGAGACTGCGAACATGATAGAAGAGGTGATCGGACACTGTGGATATTATACACGAGATGGTCAGAAACGACTGCACTGAAAAGTGAGCCATGCTCAGGTCACTTTTCAGAGGCATTTGACATGCAGTGAGGAGGGGATATTGCGTTTCCTCGCTGCCTGTTTAACCCCTTAATTACCATTTAAAAGCACATAGGACAAAATACTGTTCTAGGCTGGGGAGAGGGAGGGAGGAAAGGGGGGGAGAGGGAAGGAGGAGGAAAGGGGAGGGGGAGAGAGGGAAGGAGGAAAGGGGAGAGAGGGAAGGAGGAGAGGAGGAAAGAAGAGGAGGAGAGAGGGAAGGAGGAGAGGAGGATAGGGGAGGGGAGAGAGAGAGGGAAGAAGAAGAGGAGGAAAGGGGAGGGGGAGAGAGGGAAGGAGGAGAGGAGGAAAGAAGAGGGAAGGAGGAGAGGAGGATAGGGGAGGGGAGAGAGAGGAAGAAGGAGAGGAGAAGGGAGGGGGAGAGAGAGGGGAGGAGGAGGGAAGGGGAGGGGGAGAGAGAGGGAAGAACAAGAGGAGGAGAGGGGAGTGGGAGAGAGAGGAGAGGAGGAAAGGGGAGAGGAGAGAGAGGGAAGAAGAAGAGGAGGAGAAGGGAGGGGGGGAGGAGGAGAGAAGGGGAGGGGAGAGAGAGGGAAGGACGAGAGGAGGAAAGGGGAGGGGAGAGAGAGGAGGGGAGGGAAGAGATAGGAAAGGAGGAGGGGAGGAGGAAAGGGAAGGAGAAGAGGAGGAAAGAAGAGGGGGAGAGAGGGGAGGAGGAAAGGGGAGGGGAGAGAGGGAAGAAGGAGAGGAGGAAAGAAGAGGGGGAGAGAAGCAAGGAGGAGAGGAGGAAAGAAGAGGGGTAGAGAGGAGGGGAGGGGGAGAGGAAGAGGGAAAAGGA